>NC_090647.1:169495064-170095064 GCF_040937935.1 Hyperolius riggenbachi | reverse complement strand
AAATTACTTTTAAAATACTTTAATTTGGCAGGCAGCAATAGCTGGTGGACAAATGACATCATTCCCCACCTCCCCATCCATGGCAACCTGGAGGGGGAATAGTAATTAGCACCGCCAGGACTTGTGCAATAGATATCATATAAGTCTTTATCTTGCGCCCAAATCTCCCGCCGGCTATTTCATAGACATGCCCACTGGGGTGGGGGGTGTGTGAAGATCCACCAGGAGGGGGTTTAGGATCAGGGAGATTTTAGGGTTAGGCACCACCAGGGGGGAGGTATTAGTGTTAGGGGAGGGTTCTGTGTGACAGTAGGGTAGGTTTAGCAATAATAAAATATCGGTAAATAATACAGATATTCTACTATGGAATATTTAGTAGTAGAATATTGCTAATTTTAGCGAGATTCTACTACTGGCAAACCTGGTGCCCTTTCCACAGGCCTTTGTTACATGTATGCTGTTTCTCAGGATATTTGTAATTTTTTTATACTAATTGGTAGATTACCTGTCATTTAATTGCATTTATAAAACATTTTACCCGTAACTTTAGAAATGATTTTCTCCAAAAATACAATGTCTTATTGCAAAAAAAGGTTCCCCTTGTTTCCACTGTTCTCCTTAAGATACCTAGCAAACTTGTTTATATTATAGCATGTATGGAAGCTTTGCTATTAACGTTAAAGTCAGCAGTATTGACTTCAATGCAATTTTGCTCCAAAATCTGCAGGTAAATTTGCAAAATTGTAAAGGTGAACTGTGAAATGCAATACTGCAAAAAAGTTCACTAAGTGAAAATAAGCTGATTCAATGCAAATTAAGTTCAGAAATTTGGCCTGCTCAGCCCCAGTAATAGTGCCTGCAACTATTTACATATACACAAAATAATAAAACACATGCTCTAATTTTAAATATTAACCACTTTGTCCTCCTTGACGTATAAAAACGTCAAGGAGGACAGGCGCGCTCCCGCGCGCTCCCGCGGCCGATCGCGCGCGTGCACGCGCACTCCCGGCCGCGGAGTCGGTAGCCACGGAATCAATTTATCGGGCTATTGAGCCCGATCATTGATTCCTCTCCCCCGCTGAAAAAGCGACAGCTTCTCTCGGAAGCTTTGCTCTTTCTGAAGCTGTGTCTCTCTAAGCGTACATTGTACGCTTAGAGTGACGTCATGTAAAAAAAATCGAGATTGCCATCTTGTGGCCAAAAAGTAAAACTACAAGAAAATCCTCAAAAACATTACAATACACCAATATTTCCCCAAATTAAACACTTTTATATCCCACCCTCCCAAAAATGCCCACATAAAATGTTTAATAAAAAAAAACAAAAAAAAACCATTACTATAAAAAAAAAAAAACATAAATATTTACCTAAGGGTCTAAACTTTTTAAATATCTATGTAAAGATGAAATATTTCTCTCTATTTTTTTTTTTATAAGCTTGTAAATAGTGATGTATGCAAAACGGAAAAAATGCTCTTTTATTTCCAAATAAAATATTGTCGCGATACATTGTGATAGGGACATAATTTAAATGGTGAAATAACCGTGACAAATGGGCAATAACAATACGTGGGTTTTAATTATGGAGGCATGTATTATTTTAAAACTATAATGGCCGAAAACTGACAAATAATGAATTTTTTCATTTTTTTCTTATTCTTCCTGTTAAAATGCATTTACAGTAAAGTGGCTCTTAGCAAAATGTACCCCCCAAAGAAAGCCGAATTGGTGGCGGAAAAAACAAGATATAGATCAGTTCATTGTGATAAGTAGTGATAAAGTTATAGGCTAATGAATGGGAGGTGAACATTGCTCAGATGCATAAGCTGAAAACGACTGAGATGTTAAGTGGTTAAAGAGAGTCTGAAACCCTCCAAAAATCCTGTTTTATTTTACATTTAAGTAAAGCACTATGAGCATAGCTACAACACCGCATTCCCACAGCAGAACATTGCAATTAACCCCCCAAATACCGGGGCAAATTTCCACAACTTCCCAGGTCATGGATTTTGCTGCCCACCTCTCCCCGCCCTCTCAGTGAAAGAAGACTGACGCCAGTAGAGAGTGACACGAGTAGAGGCAGAGCTACTGCACATGGCTCTGCCTCTACCAGGAAGGAGCCCTGAATTTTGCCCTGGGGATTTGGGGGGGTTTAATCACATTGTTCTGCTGTGTGAATGTGGCGTTTTAGCTATGCTCATAATGCTTTACATAAATGTCAAATAAAAAGAGGATTTTTGGAAGGCTTTAGACTCTCTTTAAATAGAAAATCTACAGTGTTTTTCTTATGACATAAGATATTAGGAATCATCCAAAAGAATTCCACTGCGTGCGCTACATGAGGGTACAATATCGAAATCTTTTAGACCTCAGTGTCTCGGTAAAAAATGTGTCTATTTAACACACTGTGCATGAAGTTGACATCTTTTAGTGTCTTCTAATCTTTCCTTCAACTGTATTACTAGTTTGTTGTTATCTCTGGTTGAAATGGGTTTCTGTTTCTAAGTTATTTGTAAACTTTTTATCATTTTTTGCAATGTGACCCATTTGGATGACAGATGAATCCATGCCTGAGAAGAAAAAGAGTCAATCTCTCCGTTTGCCTAATGGTGGTTGCCGGGTCTGGCCTGTTCCAAACACATAACCACAGAAATCTGATCCTTAAATTATGTTTAACTTATGTTTAATCATGTTCAAGTGCATAGATTATATCACAAGTGGAAGCAGATAGTAATGTTTAATGAAAATATAAAGAAGATAGATGAGTTTATTTTTGTTACAACAAAATTACATGATTATATTATTCTTGTTAACAGTATTTCAGGGATAACATTAATTTAGTTTTATTTGTAAAGATGTTTTTTTCTTTAGACTAACATATTTATTTTTCATACCATAGCCATATTTCAGTTTAACAATCACAGTATTTATGAACTCAATTAAAATTAAGTCATTAATAAGATTGTTTGTATATTAGGTACTTGACATATGAAACATATCTTGAAAGTAGCTCTATCTATCCTGATGCATTTTTGCAATGTATTATGATTAAAATGTAACCATGTATAGATGTGAAACCGATATACTGGGTAATTCTAGATTTTTTACTACTTACATTAGTACTGTTGCTCAAGACGTATACGCTATTTTTTCAGAATTATCTTTTGTTATAGACGGTACACTACTATTACCTGTTGAAGAAGAAAGATGTAAAATTGCATGCTAGAAACCACCCGTAATAGCCAAAAAGCATTTTCTAAAGCTCTTCACAAGCTTCTAAGATACAAAATGACATCTACTAAAGGATAATGGACTGCACCACTAATACTTAATAACTAATGGAGAGCATCACAAAATCAAGCCAACATTTATGAACTATGTAAACACATACTGTACAAGGAAAATCATTACTATTGCAGCCAACTTTATTAATGAAGACTATTATTTTTTTTTAATGTGCTTAATTTTCAAATAACAGCACCACAACCTGGCACTAGAGAAGGTTTGAATAAATATACAGTACTTATTCTCAGTAGAATGTTAAAGGATACTTGAATCAAATTGTAAATAAAGAACATACACTATATTAGTGTGTGGAGAGGTTTACAGCCTCTTACTGCACCTGCAATGTGCCAGCAAACCACTCCATTTCTCTCTAAAAGCCTCTGTTTGGTCCACAAGGTTGGCTACCTTTGACCTGGACATAAATGGCGGCGCATGCACAGTAGTCAGGTCAGAGCCTAGTAACCCCACTCCCTGCTTAAAGGAATGGTTACTTCAGAACCAATTGACCATCAGGAATGACCTAGAAAGAATTCTCTGTGATTTCTATCTGGCACCAGATTAAACTTGAATCAACTACAATGAGAGACAGAGACAGTTTTGTAATTGATAATCAGATTAACCTTTAATGAGAGCCCAGCATCTTTTATACGCAAATTATGATAGTTTGCACAGGCACAGAAGTTAAAAACCTTTCACACAGATAAGAGGAAAATTCCTCACATAAACATGTTTGTTACAAGAATGCAGGTGTCCTTCATTTACATAATCAAATTTCGGCCAGGCCGATATGGTTGGGCCTTTCCCGTATATGCCAGATATAGACAGAAAAGCAGAAGTGAATATGAAGTGCATGAAAGATATGTTCTTTTAATCTGTAGCTAGGAAGCTTAGAATATTATACATGTATATAACATGGCTGTCAGAGGACAAAATGGCTGACGATGTATACGCTTATGCTCACACCTTCTAGTCTCCTTCTATGTGCATGAGTGCGGAGCATAGTCACAAGGTGCCAATCTGACATGCTGTGCATGCGCAGCCATTTATGTCCGGGTCAAAGGGCGCTGACCTATGGGACCCAAACGGGGGGGTTGGACGGTGGAGCGCTGGAACACAAGATGTGCGATAAGAGTCTGTACACCTCCCCACACACCAATATAGTATATGTTTTTAATTTAAAGTTCGATTAAGGTATAGTTTAAGAGGAACACCAGTGAAAATAATATGATAAAAAAGTGCTTCATTTTTACAATAATTGTGTATAAATGATTTAGTTTAGTGTTTGCCCATTGTAAAATCTTTTAAAATCCCTTACATTTTGACATTTATTACATGGTGACATTTTTACTGTTGGCAGGTGATGCAGCTGCTGCATGTTTTTTTGGCAGTTGGAAACAGCTGTAAACAGCTATTTCCCACAATGCAGCAAGGTTCATAGACAGGAAACTGCCAAGAGTACATACTTTTCTTGTTTCTTGTGGGAGGGGTTTCACCAAAATATCAGCTATACAGCGCCCCCTGATGGTCTGTTTGTGAAAAGGAATAGATTTCTCATGTAAAAGAGGGTATCAGCTACTGATTAGGATAAAGTTTAATTCTTGGTCGGAGTTTCTCTTTAAGTAAGAATTTCTTTTCATAATAAAATGATGTACGAAGGCAGGAGCAGAAGAGCGGGAAGTTTCACATCCTACAAATCAACACATCCTAATGGTGCCCATACGCGGTACAATAAAATTGTTACATTTTCCAGTTAATTCAAGCAAAATGATCTAATCGAATGAAAATTTAAAATAATATTTTTATTGATCCAGAAAAATCTTTATATTCGACAGAATAATCGAACAAAATTATCCAATAAAAAAAAAAAAAGTGTACCATGTATGGGCACCATTAGTGTTCCAGAAGCAGAGATATGATTGATGCAATACGTAATAGCTTCAACACGCAACCACTTTTACCAGCTCCACCATCACCTATAGATTCCTTCTGTCTGCCTGCATCCTCGCCCACTACTAACTGCCTTCCCCCTGATCCACAAGACCACTCTCCCACTCTAATATCTTTTACCACACTCACTGAACAGTGTCTTTCCTCACTACTCTCCAAAGCTCATCTCACTACCTGTGCCCTGGACCCCATTCCCTCCCATCTAATCCCCCAGCTTTCCTCCTACCTTAATCCCGCTCTAACAACTCTATTCAATCTTTCTATCTCCACTGGCACTTTTCCTTCCTTATTCAAACAAGCTATTATCACACCGCTTATCAAAAAACCCTCTCTTGATCCAGCTTCTCTATCCAATTACTGGCCTGTCTCACTCCTCCCCTTTGCTTCTAAACTGCTGGAACGTCACATCCATTCAGAATTGTCTGCCTTTCTCTCTACCAATTCGTTACTTGACCCCTTTCAATCTGGATTCCGTGCACACCATTCCACTGAAACTGTCCTCACGAAAGTTGCTAATGACCTACTGGTAGCTAAATCCAAAGGCCAGCTCTCCATTCTAATACTCCTTGACCTTTCCTCTGCCTTTGACACGGTTGATCATGCTCTGCTTCTCCAGACACTGTCATCTTTAGGAATCAAGGGACAAGCACATTCCTGGATCTCCTCTTATCTCTCTGGACGCTCTTACACTGTGTCCTTCTCTAACACCAATTCCTCCCCACGCCCACTGTCTGTTGGTGTTCCTCAAGGCTCTGTTCTTGGGCCACTTCTTTTCTCAGTCTACACCCGTGGCCTGGGACAACTAATTCACTCTTTTGGCTTCCAGTATCACCTCTATGCGGATGACACCCAAATCTATCTCCCAGCTCCTGATCTGGCATCACTACTATCTAGAGTCCCCGACTGTCTACGTGCCGTTTCTGCATTTATGTCCTCCTGCTTCCTCAAACTTAACATGAGTAAAATGGAAATTGTGATTTTTCCACCATCGCTATCTACACCTCCACCAATTGCAACTATAACGGTAGACAACACCCCAATAACCTCAACCACTAAGGCCCGCTGCTTGGGGGTTATACTCGACTCAGAGCTCTCCTTTAAACCTCACATTGCCTCATTAACCACCACCTGCTATTTCCAGCTCAAAAATATATTCCGTATCCGTCCCTTCCTCACACAAGAGGCCACCAAGATGCTTGTACATGCCTTAATCATCTCCCGCCTAGACTACTGCAACACCCTGCTCTGTGGGCTACCACAAAAAAGGCTAGCACCTCTCCTATCCCTTCTAAATTCAGCGGCCCACCTCATTCACCTCTCCACAAGCTCTTCAGATGCAGCCCCACTATGCCGTTCTCTCCACTGGTTACCTATTACACAGAGGATCCAGTTCAAACTCCTGACTCTAACATACAAAGCCCTCCATGAGTTGTCTCCTCCATACATCTCATCACTAATCTCAAGATATTGTCCCTCTCGCAACCTCCGCTCCTCCCAAGAAATTCTCCTGGCCTCTAAGCTGATCACCTCCTCTCATGCTCGCATCCAAGACTTTACACGAGCATCATCTCTTATCTGGCACTCTCTTCCACAGCCTGTACGTCATGCTCCAAACCTGGACATCTTCAAACGCACTCTTAAAACACACCTTTTCAGACAAGCTTATAACATTCTATAGCCCTTATTTACTTATTTGACACAATGTAATCAGAGGCAAAGGGTCACTGCCTCATCCATCTTTCACCCCCTTACCTAATGTGTCCCCCACTACCCACTAGATTGTAAGCTCGCAAGGGCAGGGTTCTCCTCCTAATGTTTACTGTTTTTGTCACAATATTTGTGCTGCTTGGAACTATGTTTTACAATTTGTTAGTATATCTATGTTCCCCTTGTCATCTTATTGTGCTTTGTAAAGCACTGCGGAATATGTTGGCACTATATAAATAAAAAAAATAATAATAATAATAGCCAGCGCATGGGAGTCAGCTCCACCTCTCACATGCAGACCAAGTAAAAAAGCACATAGATGCAGAATCTGACTGACAGACAGAATTGTTGTGCAGCCACCTATGATGTGTCAGAAACAAGGCACATACTCTACAGTTACATACCCTAAACACACAAAAGTCTCTGACACAGGCAAAGCATGAACAACATGTGAACCCACTACATGCACAACAAGAAGAAGAATGTCAACCATCCACTCTTACACCAAGTTCATTAAAGATAGCCACATATGAACTAGCATTCATATGTGACTTCTTAATTTTATGCACGATCCTAGCCATCTCTCTAGATGTGGTTCAGCCTTAGTAATATATACCAGTAATTCATTCTCTCTATGCCTTTTCAAAGCAAGACATTAACCACATACCTGATACCTCATAATACATGTCAATAGTATGATATATGTGCCGCCTTTTTAATATACCAATAAAAGTTATAGACAATAAAAAGTTTTTTTTTCCCAGTTGAACTGGTGTCTATATCTTCTGGATAGGTAAGAAATTACCTCTCTTTTTATTATATAATTTTTTTATTTGCATTTAAAAATACCAAAATAGAACATACATTGGGCGCCTCCATCCTACCCACTAATATTTTACATGAAATTTTGCGTAAGCGAATTAGCACATTACAATCATAACTAGCCCTAAACATAGATTTTTTTCTTTAATGCACATCTGCTATGATTTTCTTTTACAGAGAGTGCTGTTATAATAACAGATATCTTGTAGCCATGTATTTAAAGAGGAACTTTACTGAATATAACTTACTGAATACTTACTTATTCTTTCCTTACCCTTCTTTACACTCTTAAATGTATTACAGGTGGGGGTTTCTTTACTGTTGGAAAGTTGAATCACTGCAAAATGATTGTTGTTTGCTGTAAAGTGAACAGGAACAACATCTAGGCTCATATGCAATTAACTTTTCTCCTGTGTTTTCTCCTAGGAGATATTTTTTAACTTGTTTTTTTTTTAATATAAGTATTTTGTAATTGTAACATTACCAAAAAGTAGGCAAAAAAGTACTTTTAAAATTTTGAGTATTTTCTTGCCTGCTGGTGGCTTAAAAGGCATTTTATTGGCAAGGCGTGAAAATATCACTTAGGAGAAAACTCAAGAGAAAAAGTTAATTGCATATGGGCCTTAGGCTCCTTTCACACTGGAGCATTGTGTTACCCTGTTTTGAGAGTGAGACAGGTTAACGCTATTCCAATAAAAGTCTATGGGGCATTTCATACCTGAAATGTTCTGGAAGTTGCTCATTTGATGCATGGGCAATAGCATGTTGAGGGCTGGCTTGCGTGGCGACTGGAAGTCATGCAAGTCTATGGTGACGCAGGTTTTTTTTTTAAATTTTTGTTGTTTACATTGCGGCACACATGCATGGAAGTGTATTTTTTCACTTCAGTGCAATTCAAATTTTGGCCACAGGAAGTGATAGACTCACTTTCTGCTTGGCCTGAAGCCAGAAGAGAGATTACCATGTATTGACATGGTAATCCCCAAAGGCTATTTTCAGCGTTTTGGTGAGAAGCGATCGTTGCACCGCATCCCTCCCCTAGCACAGGTTGCCAGTCTGAAACCAGCCTCAGTCTCTCAGACCGGGTTAGATGGGTGTGTCACGTCTAAGCCTAGGCTTAGCATCACTGGGAGGGTGGGGTTATAGAAAATGTTTCTGATTCTGAAACCAGACATCGTGAATATTGTTTTACCTTCTACTGTATGTTGTTATGGTGCAACTTTAGCATATCAAAATGTAATAAAATTTGAATTATATCTGAATGGAACACTCACTCTTTAAATAACTTTATTTATAACAGGGAAAAGGTACAGAGCATTCCAAATAAATTCTGAAATATTTGTAGTAAAAATGTGCAAGCAAAGAAGGATGTTTTCTATATAGAACCAGTAAATGCTATATGGATATCACTTTATGGTAGCAAACTAAACTAAACTAGCATTCAATATTTCTGCACGGTGTCATAGTCATCACTACGATCTGAAAGGGGAATTATTGTTTTAGGGCTTTACTAATTTGACTAAGCATTTACTAACTAAGATCATGCCTGTGGTTTAATATTTTATGTGTTAGGTTGAAAAGTTGGGAATTGTATCCAAATCCTGCTTCATAAAATGAAAGATCTAGAGACAGGTAAAGCCATGATCTTAGTTTTATCTTCTGTGCTTAGTAAAAGCTTTATGGATTTTGAACAAGGTTATTTTAGAGTTATCTGGAGTATCATTTTTAGTTGAAAAGGTCAATGACAGATTCCCGTATTTGCTTATCATAAGCAAGGTTTGACAGCAGGTAAGTATTTTCTCATCATACGTTTACCAGGATGCTTACATGGTTCTTTATATTGGAATGTAAAATAGCTGAGCTTCTTGAGTGCCCTAATAGAGTTGGTGGAAGATTTCAGAAGAAGTATACTTTACTGTGTGCCAGAACTTCAGTTCCAGATATTATTATTTTTCTAAATATAGGCTTTTAAAGGCAATGCTGTAACTAGCAGTGCTTTCAGCACAGATTTTCTAAGTTCCTTTTTGTTCAAGCCTAAAAATCTGGGAGATTTTGCCTCTTCTTAAAATAACTGCGTCACTCACAAAGGCCCTAAGCAATGAATCAAACATTTCCTTTCCTTCCACGGATAAAGGTCAAAATGTCCTGAGGCAGTTGTCTGCATGTTTGCTTAAATTACTCTGTAAGAGATTGTTCTCACTAAGGGCCCTTTTGGGATTTTTTAAGCGGCAGCGATTTCGAAAATCTCCCTAAAGGCACTTGTGCAATGATTCCCTATGAGAGTGTTCAAATCTTAGCGGTTCCATTATGATGCGCTCACCAAGGCGTTCCACCATTGTTGGGGTGATTTGCCTATAATGGCAGGTATAGGGAAATCACAAAACGCTTTAAAAAGCGCTTGGTATAGCACTTTCCACGAGCACTTTAAAGAATAAATATATTGTATTTATAATTTTCAGGGTGAAAGAGTTCACTTACTATCTATCGCTATCTGTCCCAGGAGAGGACGTCAGGATGTGTGATCCTAATCCCCAGATAGGTTTGATGCAATAAATGTTTGCATGTCTGCACTATGCATGTTACAGGGCCAAAGTTAGGACACCTATGTTTACCTGGGTACTTCTGCACAGGTATTTCTGCATAAGAATGCATTCTTCTGTGAACTAAGACCCCGGCTTTTAACTTAGCTGTAGGGCTAACAGTGGTGCCTGGATGAGTGAATCTGTGAATGCATTTGTTTGAACATTTGCATGCGAGAGTGTGAAGGGTTAATAGATTTTTTGCTGTTTTCTGGCCACACCCCCTTCAGCACCTCCCTTTCCTTAATAACTTATTTAATGTCCTAACTAGAGGCGATGTGCCTGGATATACCTGTTTTTTTCTTGTTACTGACCCCTGTGGCTAGGGTTTTAATTCAGTGCACTCCCTCCTTCCCCTGTATGTGCTTTTTTGTCAGCATGCACACAGCTTATGCTGGTGTATGTGCATGGTGCGCATGGATACATTACGCTAGCTCCCTTGTGCGATTGGTAAGATGCGCTAGCTGTCCCAGGAGAGGACGTCAGGATGCGTGTTCCTAATCCCTAGATAGGTTTGATGCAATGAATGTTTGCATGTCTGCACTATGCATGTTCTCATTTGCCTGAGTATTGCTCATAGCTGCCAGGTGGTGTAGAAATGAGGTTTGTGCTTTGGTGCTGTCTTTCAGCACCACAGCGCTTCTAACTTGCTCCAATGTTAAATCATTGTACAGTGGCGGGCACTCCAATACTCTTCTGATGTCTGCATACCTATGCCAGGCTCCCCCTGACACTGGCCCATCTCCACCACAGCTGCACCGACCTTCTGAAACCACTGCCACAACTGCTGCACACCACTGCTTATTTCAATAGGAGTTTTTTTAGCTCCCCATTGATCAACTACCTAAACTGGCCATGCTTTTTTTTTACTGGGGCACCATTTCACGAGAAGAGTGCTGGGGAGCTGTGGTGATGGTCCTAGCAGGTGCAGTGAGAGTACCAAAGGAAGTGCAGGGTGGTGGTGGTGGTGGTGGTGATACAGTATACTAACGTCTTCTTCTGTATACATATATATATATATATATATATATATATATATATATATATATATATATATACAGTATATATATGTATACAGAAGAAGAAGTCAGAAAAAAATGACCCTCTATATCTATTTATGTGCAAGGGGACAGACATCTGAGGTTCCCCATATCAAAGGAGGCTACCAGATTCTACCATAGGTCCACTCCAGGATCTATGCCCACATGTGTCAGAGAAGTTACCACAACCTACTATGGGCAATTGAAGGTGGGACTTAGTCCCTTGTCCTTGATATAGAAAGGTACTTGTATCAGAAACACAGAGGCGCCAAAAGGATACAACAATGTTCAAATGAAAAATAGGGGAAGAGGTACTCAGCTCCCCATAGAAGATTCAACAAGATAAACATTTCAAAAGTATTCTTTAATAATGTACTCCAATAATTGTGACAGGTTTTGTGGGGCACAGGCCACTTCCTCAGGCAGTGGAACAGGATCAGCTGGGGGGCACCAAACACAAGCTAAGACTACATATCGCTTAATATACAGTAGATATAGTCAATGCCAATGTATACTAATATATAAATAGAATATATGCATAAATATGTCTCCCCACCTACACATATATAAATAGACTTCTATCGTACTAATGTGTGAACCAACCCACACAAACACCCACAAGTATATGTGCCTGCATGTGTGGGAACATCCCCGTCACATATCCGCATAGCATATGCATAATAAATGAATACATAAATAAATAAAGGAATACTGTAGGGAGGTCGGGGATAATAAGTTGAACTTACCTGGGGCTTCTAATGGTCCTCCGCAGACATCCTGTAATCGCGCAGCCACTCACCGATGCTCCGGTTCCCTTCTGGAATTTCAGACTTTAAAGTCTGAAAACCACTGTGCCTGCATTGCTGTGTCCTTGTTCCCGCTGATGTCACCAGGAGCGTACTGCGCAGGCCCAGTATGGTCTGTGCCTGCGCAGTACGCTCCTGGTGATATCACTGGGAGCAAGCACACTACAACGCAGGCGCAGTGGTTTTCAGTCTTTAAAGTCTGAAATTTTAGAAGTGAACCGGAGGTGATGCCAGAGCATTAGTGAGAGGCTGCGCGGGCACAGGATGTCTGTGGGGGTCCATTAGAAGCCCCGGGTAAGTTCAACTCATTTTCCCCGACCTCCTACAGTATTCCTTTAAGTTAAATTTAAGTTAAATTATTATGCCACTGAACAGGCAAGTTCCTAGAACCTATAAAATGATATAGAAAGGGGCTTTGCAGGAGTGGGGAAAGATTTCTACCCCTTTCCTGCAAGGTTTCCCCATGTTATGGACCATGCAGACTGGTATTGTTTACAATGATGATGGAGCCATATGATGTTGACCTCAGCCATTCTGGCTTTACCATCTCACCCCCCCTCACCCCAAATGCTTTATTAATAATTTGTCCCCCATGCAGGCTGCTATAGGCAGGATGACTGAGTCAGCTTGTATGGGGCAAGGCCATACTAACTACAGTGCCTTGCAAAAGTTTTCACCTCCCTTGGCATTTTTTATGGTTTGCTGACGCACACCCTGGAATTAAAATGGATTGTTTGAGAGTTCACACCATTTCATTGACAGAACATGACTACAACTATGAAGATGTATTATTTTGCTGGGTAGTGTACTAGTTAAAGGCTCTGCCTCTAACACAGGAGACCAGGGTTCAGAGCCGGGACAAGGTCCTCCAGCACCCAAGGCTGAGACACCAAAGTGCGCCTCCCCAGCCGTCACACACTGATTGCTATCAGACTAAGAGGCACCCCAGGGCCCTCAACACCTTAATCTCTAGTTATCTGGCTTGTAGTCACTTCCATGTATCTCCTTTTCTTATTTCTTTCTGCTTCAAACACAATTAGGAATGGCAGCTGAATGAATTGTGCGCCCCCTCCTACACTGCGCCCTGAGGCTGGAGCCTCTCCAGCCTATGCCTCGGCCCGGGCCTGCCAGGGTTCAAATATCAGCTCTTCCTGTTCAGTAAGCCTGCACATATTCAGTAGGAGACCTTGGGCATGACTCTCTAACACTGCTACTGCTTATAAAGCGTGCCCTAGTGGCTGTAGCTCTGGCACTTTAAGTCTGCTATGAGAAAAGTAAGATATAAATGTTCTGTGTCTTGTCTCTTATTGTGAAGCAAGTAACAGTCAGTACTTTGGGGGCCACCTTTTGCAGAAATTACAGCTGCAAGTTGCTTTGGATAAGTCTCTATGAGCTTGCCACATCTTGCCACTTGGATTTTTCCCCATTTTTCAAGGCAAAACTGCTCCAGCTCCTTCATGTTGGATGATTTCTGCTTGTGAACATCAATCTTCAAGTCTCAGAATCAGAATCGTTTTATTTCGCCAAGCATGACTGGATCATGCCCGGAACTGGGTTTGGCACAATACTGAGCGGTACATAGACAGAAAGGCAGGACAAAGCGTCAGAATAAGCAAGACAAAATATGCATTCACATCCGTATGCGCCTTTCAAAGGAAACGCTGCTGAAGTCTACCAAAGGTGCCGGATATTTTCCAGTTCGTTGCTATGCAGGTGGTAGGGCACTGATGGAGGGTGGGAGAATATTAAGGGAGTTTAGGAGGCTAACGGCCATAGGGAAGAAAAGAGTTCTTGTGTCTGGTGGTCTTGATGGGGATAGCCCGGAGTCTCTGGCCCAATGGAAGTGGGGTGAAAAAGCAGTAGCCCGGATGTGAGGGGTCACTTGCGATCCTCAGTGCCCTGGCACGCAGTCTTGTATTGTACAGAAAGTCAAGTGGAGGCAGTGGTCTCCCAATGATTCTCTCTGCCGACCTGATGGTCCTTTGTAGTTTGTGCCTGTCGCTGGCAGTGGCTCCCGCATACCAGACCAAGATGGCGGAGCAGATGATTGATTCAAGTCTGATCACAGATTCTCTATTGAATTGAGGTCTGAACTTTGACTAGGCCATTACCCTCAAACCACTCAAGTGTTGATTGAGCAGTATGCTTTGGGTCATTGTCCTGCTGGAAAGTGAATCTAAGTCCCAGTCTCAATTCACTGGTAGACTGAACAGGTGTTGATCAAGAATATCCCTGTATTTAGCACATCCACTTTTCCCTTGACCTAGGCAAGTTTCCAAGTCCCTGCTGCTGAAAAACATCCCCACAGCCTAATGCTGCCGCCACCATGGTTGTGGGGATGGTGTTCTTGTGGTGATGGAATGTGTTGTGTTTTCACCAGACATAGCATTTTCATTGTTGGCTGAAAAGTTAAATTTGAGTCTCATCTGACCAGAAGGCCTTCCTCCATATTTTGGGGAGTTGCCTACATGCCTTTTGGCAAACTCAAAAGTGCCTTCTTATTTGAATGCTAAGTAAAGTTTTTTTTTCTGCCCACTCTTCCGTAAAGCCCAGCTCTATGGACTATATGGCTTGTTGTTGTTCTATGGACAGAGACTACAGTCTCTTGTGTAGAACTCTGCAACTCCTGCAGGGTTACCTTTGGTCTCAGTACTGCCTCTCTGACTAATGCCGTCCTCGCCACTTCTGTGAGTTTTGGTGGGAGGCCGTGTTATCATGTTATTTCCATTTCAATATGATGGATTTGGTGGTGTTCTGGGGTATATTCAAAGCTTTGGATATTTTTATATAACCCAACTCAACCCTGACTTCTCAACATCTTTGTCCCTGATTTGTTTGGAGAGCTCCTTGGTCTTCATGGTGTAAGGCCTCTTGCTTAGTGGTGTTGAACACTCTGGGGTCTTTCTGAAAAAGGTGTGTTCATACTGACAGAACATGTGACACGTAGATTGTACACATGTGGACATTTCACTAATTGTGTGACTTTCGAAAGTTATTGATTGCACCAGGATATTTTAGGGGCTTCATGAGTGAATACATATGCACATGCCAATTTTCAGTTTATTATTTTTTTTACATCCATTTTTAGTTTTCTCATTTCACTTCAACAATTTAAGACTATTTTGTGCAAATCCATCACATGAAATAAGCTTATGAAACAATAAAATTACAAGTTGAAATGTAGCAAAGTAGATACAAAGCCAGGGGGTTGATTACTATTGCAAGGCACTGCATATCAGCCCACATACTACAAGCGCTCTCTGTAAGAAAGGGTCAGCAAAGCATCCCTCCAGGTTCTGGAGGTCTGATCTGCATTAAAACTTCCCAGAATGTGTGTCAGATTAGACAGATTAGAAAAATAGTTCTGCTAGCATTTTTTAGTGCTTAGAAAAACCATGAAAAATGAAAAAAAATATGAATTTTAGGTTATAGGGAATTCGAATGGCATATCAGCAGAACAGCTGTGTGAGGAACACATAAGATTCTCTTTGAAGCGTCTAGCAGTGTTTAGAGGAGTGAGGTTTGGAGAGAAGGAGACCGGTTTTAAGATTTCTGTCAATGTTAAATCTAGAAGGATGGGACTGTAAATCATCAGGGGGCTTGAAAGCCCAGGAAGGCCTTTTGTTGAGGGTTGAGAGCAAATTAACTCTGTGTGTGTGTGTGCGTGCGTGCGTGCGTGCGCGCGTGTGTGTGTGTGTGTGTGTGCGTGCGTGCGTGCGTGTGCGTGCATGTGTACATGAGCTAGAAAATTAATTTTGCCAGCCCTGCTGCTGACTTGACACTGTACATGAGATATAGATATTACTTACTAGCTGGTCGCCCGGCGTTGCCCGGGTATGTAATTGGCTAGTGTTAGCTCTTTACGTACAGTAGTGTTAGCTCTGCCCACTTTTTCTAATCCTAATCCTAACTAATCCTAACACACAATTACTCAAGGATGACCTAGTTTGTGAGCTTTGCGGTCTTTGGCATCAATAATTGGCTTTGAAATGAAATAAATCTAATTGGCTGTGGCTCCACTCCTTTGAAAATCAATAGGTGAATTTTGATTAGCTTTTGTAGGCTCCACCCACTTTCCTGAATATTAATCCCAATCACCCAGTGACCAACTGTGCAAAGTTTAAGAACCCTGCCATTGACAGTGCAAGAAAAACAAAAGTTTGCTTTCTTAAAATAGAAAGAATTTGCGATAATTCAGGTTGGAGTGAGCTTAAAATGTCACCCAGTGCATCACTGTTGAATATATGCAAATTAACCATTGTTACCCTTAAAAGCTAAACACACCTCCAGAACCGCTGGAATGCAATGATGTGTCATTTTGTTAATTTGTACAGAGCCATAATAATCCAACATGCATACAGACTGTTTTGGATTGTTGGATCCTCATCAGTGCATGGCATAGATTAATTTGGCTCTATGCAGTAGGGCTTGTAACACCGAGAGGTACAGACTAACCAGCTAGCTCATGGTGACCCAGAACTCATTGGAGTGTGTAAGGGACTACAATGGTCCTAAAAGCCCCCTTACTAAGATGCTAAGAAAAACAAAAGTTTGCTTTCTTAAAACAGAAAGAATTTGCGATAATTCAGGTTGGAGTGAGCTTGAGATGTCTCCCAGTGCATCACTGCCCTTAGAAGCTAAACACACCTCCAGTGTAACAGTGTAAGAATGGCTGCAGTTTACACTTTCCAGTGAAATTTGTATTTGTCTCCGCCCCCTTTGTGGTTATGGGAATAAAAAGTATCCTATACTTTATTCCAGGTAATGTACTATGTGTGTGCCAAATTTCAGTTTACATTCTAGCAGTGAAATTTGTATTTTTCTCCACCCACTGATGTCCTAATGTTTCCCGGGTATGTATTTGGCTGCTGTTGGCTGTGGCCACTTTTTCTAACCCTAACACACAATTGTCAATAGTCAATGACCAAGTTTGTGAGATTTGTGGTCTTTGGCATGAATAATTTTCATTGAAATGAAACACATCTGATTCGCTGTTTGTGGCCCCACCCCTTTTCTAAATATTTAACCCCAGTCACCCCATGATCAACTGTACTAGGTTTGAGGCTTGTGCCATGAACAGTGCAAAAATGGCAGCAATTAAATATTTGCCTTGAAAATCAATAGGTGAATTGTGATTGGTTTTTGTAGGCTTCACCCACTTTTCTGAATATTAATCCCAGTCACCCAGTGACCAACAGGGCCGGATTTGTACTTTTCTCCACCCAAGGCCCACTGTCACCAGCCGCCCCCCTCCTTCCCATCTGGCCAAGGGTACTCAGCTTTATTGTGTCTATACAGGGTACAATAAAAATGTTTGATGCTCCCGTCATTTGTTTCGACCAAAATAATCAAATTGAAAGGAAGTGAGAAATAATCTTTTTTTTTCGATCAAGAAAAACAAACGATTATCCCTTTTTTTATTTTTATTTTTAAAAAGCCAACTGAACATGTTGGAAAAACACTAAATCAGTTTACCCTTTGCATACTCACATGCAAAATCATATCCAAATGGTTTAATCCAAAGCAGTCATTCAGAAACCACTGCCATCCATAGAGCCAAGTTAAAAGCCAGGGTCTTTGTTGCACAATACTACATTATTTTGCCTAGGCAATGCTGTACATTGTGTCAAGCTACCCTGGAATTCGTATATGTCCTAACTCTGGCCCTGTAATATGCATAGTGCAAACATTCAATGCATCAAACCATAATCTGCCATCCTCTCCTCGGAGAAAACAAAATATATCCATGTGCACCATGCAAATCCTAGCAGAAGCTGTGTGCATGCTGACAATGGTCACAGAACATGTCCTCTGAATATCTAATTAGGGAACATGACCCCAAACAACATAATTAAGAAACGTGATACCCAAAAAGCATAATAATACATTGTGATCTCAGATACCCTAGGTAGGCAACATGACACAAATAACATATTTAGGGACTGTTACCTCAAATAAAATGATTATAAAGCTTGACTCAAAATAACACAATTAGGTCAGCTGGATCCCGTACTGGTTATTGCTGTTGCCTTTGACTTGGCTTTGAGCCTTTGACCAGGGTTCGATTGCTAGGTCAAGCAAGCCAGTATGTAAAAGAGTAAGGAGGCTTTGGCCAAGGCTTCCTAATAATCCTGGTCATCCCTGGAATGTGCCCTAAGTGGCTGCAGCCCTGAAGCACATTGAGTCTGCCAGGAGAAAAGTGCAACATAAATGTTCTTATTCTTATGCAGTAGAATCTCATTATAGTAAACCTCTGGGTATAGTAAACTCAGTCCTGAGGACTGAGTCCTCAGGTCCCAGCAAATATCTGTATAAATATGCAATGTATGACCAATTCTGATATAGTAAACTGCTGATACAGTCAACTACCTGCCCAGGTCCCTTGGAGTTTACTATAAAGGGATTCTACTGTAATAATTATAAATCATAATTAGGTATCATGACGGTGAATCCCACAGCCCAGCCAGGGGTCGGTAATCTTATGGAGGGGACAGGAGATGCTAGGAAAGTGGAACTTCAGCACAGGAGCAGATAACATTTTAGGGACAGGAGGAAGCCCAGGTAAGTACAATTTAACTTATTTTAATGCTGCATCCAGCGCATGCTCTGTCCTCTCCATGGCCCAGGCCACACACCTCCTTAAACATGTTCCCGTATCTGGGAGCATTCTACTCATACCAGAGGCATAGTAATAGGGGGCGCAGAGGTTGCGACCGCATCGAGGCCCTTGGGCCAGAGGCCCTCAACTACAGTATTAGCTCTCTATTGGTCCTGTGCTCATAATAATCACTTCTATAGATACTTTGATTAGTGGTAATTATTAACAAGCTGCTCCCCATCCCCTTCTTGCACCTCTGACACTGTAGTTACCATTGGCAGGTTTTGTTGCGCCATATCAGTTGTTATGTATAGAGTGCTTAGGGGGCCCCAATGTAAAATTTCCATGGGGGCCCACAGATCCTTAGCTACGCCACTGCCTCATACGTAGAACACTCCCGGCCACAGGAGTATGGTCAAGGAGGTACATGGTTACGAGGGTCTGGAAGAAGCCCCAAGTAAATAAAATAGAAGTTTTTACCCTGCCTCAGGTACACTTGGAAAACCTGAGATGAATTAAGCATAAGGATTTATACTTACCTGAGGCTTCCACCAGCCCCCTGTAATACGTCTGCTTAATCACCATCCTCCTGATCCCCTCCATTCTCCCAAAGAAATGTCCACGATACAGCCCAATCACGCATCACTATGCATGCCTGGTCCTGGGCCAGCCACACACTCCCCCTGATTGAAATCCCATGGCTGGGAGCATTCTGTGCAAGTGCAATTACAATCTTAGTGAACTGTGCATGCACAAAATGCTCCAAGCTAGGGGAGCACAATCGGCCAGTATGGAAATTCACCATGCCAAACTGCGGGAAACTGACGATCGAGCAGACGGACTACAGGGGGCAAGAGGAAGCTCTTCGGCTGTGGCTACAGTGGGCACAGCTGAGTAGGAGCACAATCTCAAAGGGGGCGAAGTGAACAGAGAGCATACGCTGGACAAAGGCAGAGCACTAGGGGGCATACCATGACATACGAGTGTACCCCATCAAAGATGGAGAGGCACAATGAACCCTGAATTTATGACTGTCCCCAAAGTTTACCTCTGTGAATTATTTATATAGAAGAGCAGCATGGGCAGGTAGTTGCTGTATAACTGCAGCTTATTTTTAATGCTTTGCCTGCATTCAGGACTAGTTACCAGGCTTGCTCATCACAAGTAAATCAAAAGTAACCACGGTGGTTACTCGTGATTAAAATGAGTTGTAATTGCTGCAGCTGAGCGGCTGTATGCGGCTTTGTTAATTACCCAGAATGCCACTGTCCACCCTGCATTTCAAAGGGCTTGCAAGCTACCTATTGGTCGCATTGCAAGCCTTGCTATGGCGCACTTCCTCCTTCAAGCCGGAAGTGCGCCATAGCAAGGCTTGCAATGCGACCAATAGGTAGCTTGCAAGCCCTTTGAAACGCAGGGCGGACAGTGGCATTCTGGGTAATTAACAAAGCCGCATACAGCCGCTCAGCTGCAGCAATTAAAACTGATTTGAATCACGAGTAAACACCGTGGTTACTCGTGATGAACAGCCTGCTAGTTACTACATTAAAGTATATCAGAGATGTTTAAATAAGCAGCTTTTATACTTACCTGGGGCTTCCTCTCCATGACCCAAGTCCTAGCCAGTTGTGGTTCACCGCGCATGTGGAGCCCGGCCATGTGCACACCCCTGTCATGCTCCTGTGGCTGTTCTGCAACAGCGCTGTACTAACTGCGGGTGCAGACAGGTCCCAGCAACAGAAGCACAACAGGGCCACATGGGGCTGGAGGAAGCCCCAGGTAAGTATAAAAGCTGCTTATTTAAACATCTCTGCTTTCTGCTTTCCTTTAAAGGAAATCTAAGGCGAAAATAAAAAAAAGCTTAACTTACCTGGGACTTTTTGGAGCCTCCTGAAGTTACTCCTGTGCCCGTCCTGTCCTTCCGAGACCCTCTTGCCAGCAGTGGCGACCCCTGAAAAGCTGGCAGGCCATTCTCCTCCTCCCTGTGCTCATGCTGCTGCGAGCGTCCTGCGCATCTGCAGTACACAAAAATCACTACTGTGCATGATAACTGCACAGAGCGCTTCCAGCAGCAGGCTTGCGATCAGGGTGCGTGCGGCTTGGGTTCGCACATGCACAGTGGCATTCAAATGGCAGCGACCAGCCAGCTTTCTGAGGCTGCCAATGCTTGATGGAGGGACCCATAAGGACGGCGCAGGCACAGAATGACTCCAGAGGGCTGCAAGAACACACACACACGCACGCACGCACACACACACACACACACACACACACACACACACACACACACACACACACACATTTAAGGTATTTTCTTTTAAAATAGAAATTGAGAAATAACACTCTTACTGAAAAAAAACTGTTGCACAGGGAGACAAAGAATGTTTCTTCTTAATAGTTTTACATTTGAAAAAAAAAAAAAAAAGTTATGATGAATCGGATATCAAGGGTAATAACTTCACTTACAGTCTTGTCCCAGTGTCCATCTAGCATTCACACCCTGAAGACTGTGCGCAGCATCACAACTTCCAGTGGAAGAAGGGGGGCTCGATTACTGCATCGTCTGCTCTTTGGGGTTCTGTTCTGTCCATAAGCCCCAGCGGTACCACGTGACCTCCCCATCTACTCCACACTCTAGGTGGGCGGGTTCAGGTGCTGACATCATGTTGATGTTTTTGATTGACAGCGGGCTGAGCGAATCGCCCACTGTCTTTATGCCACTTGCGTCTCTGGAGTTGCCTGTGACATGCACGTCACACTCACACGTGCACTCGTGCGGGACTGAGGAGAGAGTCTTCCTGCAGGCAACTTCTGCAGGCTCTCTCCAGCCTCAGAGTTTGTATGCCGCTCCGCTCGGATCTGGATTCTGACTGCAGCGGCCGCACCCGCCAGCTGCGCTGCTCACCGCAACACAGGCACTACTGTAAGACACAGCAAAGCGGCGGGGCGGCTGGCTGGAGCCTGCAGATGTCACTTCAGATCGGGTTTTAGGTATTGCGGACGGCCGCGGGTGACAGCAGATATGGTTAACCTGTCACCCGCCCCATACATTAAGGTAAATTCCAGCGCCCTAGTCCCCAGCCTTGGGTGCCTGCTCCCAAATCCGGCCCTGGTGACCAACTGTGCAAAGTTTTAGAACCCTACAATTAATAGTGTAAGAATGGCTACAGTTTACATTTTCCCAGTGAAATTTGTGTTTGTCTCCGCCCACTGATGACCCGGCATTGCCCGATTATGTATTTGGCTGGTGTTGGCTGCGCCCCCTTTTCCTAACCCTAACCCTAACACACAATTACTCAATTACTCAATGACCAAGTTTGTGAGCTTTGCGGTGTTTGGCATCAATAACCTGCATTAAAATGAAACAAATCAGGTTGGCTGTTTGGGGCTCCACCCCCTTATATAAATTTAAACCCCAGTCACGCAATGATCAACTGTACCAGGTTTGAGTCTTGTGCCATTAACAGTGCAAGAATGGCAGCAATGAAATATTCCCCTAAAAAATCAATAGGTAATTTGTGATTGTTTTTTGTAGGCTCCACCCACTTTTATGAATATTAATCCCAGTCACCCAGTTACCAACTGTGCAAAGTTTGAGAACCCGACCATTAACAGTGTAAGAATGGCTGCTGTTTACATTTTCCCAGTAAAATTTGTATTTGTCTCCGCCCACTTATGACCCTGCATTGCCCGCTTATGTATTTGGCTGGTGTTGGCTGTGCCCACTTTCCTAACCCTAACACACAATTAATCAATTACCAAGTTTGTGAGCTTTGCGGTGTTTGGCAACAATAATTTGCATTGGAATGAAACGAATCTGATTGTCTATTTGTGGCTCCACCCCCTTTCTGAAATTGAACCCCAGTCACCCAATGATCAACTATACCAGGTTTGAGGCTTGTGCCATTAACAGTGCAAGAATGGCAGGTTTGAGGCTTGTGCCATTAACAGTGCAAGAATGGCAGAAATATTCCCCTTGAAAATCGACCAACTGTGCAAAGTTTGAGAACCCTACCTTTAACAGTGTAAGTTCAGGTTGGAGTGAGCTTGAGACGTCTCCCAGTGCATCACTGCTGAATACATGCAAATTAACCATTGTTACCTTAGAAGCTAAACACACCTCCAGAACCACTGGAATGCAATGATGTGTCAGCTTGTTAATTTGTACAGAGGCATAATAATCCAACATGCATACAGACTGTTTTGGGTTGTTTGATCCTCATCAGTGCATGGCATGGATTAATTTGGCTCTATGCAGTAGGGCTTGTAACACCAAGAGGTACAGACTAACCAGCAAGCTCATGGTGACCCAGAACTCATTGGAGTGTGTAAGGGACTACAATGGTCCTAAAAGCCCCCTTACTAAGATGTTAAGAAAAACAAAAGTTTGCTTTCTTAACACAGAAAGAATGTGCGATAATTCAGGTTGGAGTGAGCTTGAGATGTCTCCCAGTGCATCACTGCTGAATATATGCAAATTAACCATTCTACCCTTAGAAGCTAAACACACCTCCAGTGTAACAGTGTAAGAATGTCTGCAGTTTACATTTTCCAGTGAAATTTGTATTTGTCTCTTTTTGGTTATGGGAATAAAAAGTATCCTATACTTTATTCCAGGTAATGTACTATGTGTGTGCCAAATTTCATTCAAATACGTTCAGTCGTTTTTGCGTGATCGAGTAACAAACATCCAAACATCCAAACATCCGAACTTTCCCATTTATTATATTAGTAGGATTAGATACGAATTGAAAATACGTCATAGCTGGTTTAGGCGAGAGCAAGGGAGGCAGCCCAGTATTAGATCAGGCAGGAAAAGATTGGATGGGAAACATGGAAAAATCCCTCTGCTCTGCCCATAAGTTCTTCCTACAATGCACCCCTTGCTCCAGCAACCATATTTGAAGTGGACCTGAACTCTTGCACAGGACAGAAGGAAAGCATAGAGAAATGCACATTATATGTATTTAGAGAGTTTAGCCTCTCTAATTCCCCCTCATCTTTGACTAATTACAAGTTTTCATTTGATCTTAGCCGGGTCAGCTGGCTGCCACGGCAGAGCAACTAATTGGTCAACACAAATGGTTAACAATATGTCTGCTTCCGTGAAAGCAGAAACTAGACACATGGCAAATTTGTTGCAGGATTTGTATCAGCTGTAACAAAAAATGTTTTTCTTTAAAGGTTAGTATGTTGTTTCTTATCTTTTAAAGCAGAGAGGAAGTTCTGAGTTCAGGTCCCCTACAAGAGACCACACCACAGGCTTTTATGAAGGGGTAATGTTTCTTCCTCCCCATCAATAGAATTGGGGATAGGCTAAAATAAGAACATAAGGTAATTGCCGACTATGGTAGGGGTTAGATTGTGAGCTCCTCTGAGGGACAGTTAGTGACATGACTATATACACTATGGGAAAGTACCGTGGAAGATGACAGTGCTATGTATATACACAATAATGAGCATAAGTATATTGTACACTCGTAGCATGCTGTGCTTGCACTACTGAAGCAATGCAAACACATTGGATCCATGATAAGGGCTGTTTTGGGAAGCCGATTTGCAAGATTCTCACAATCTGAACAGAAAGATGGCTTTACTCATCCCTAAAACAAATCATGTACATGGATGCTGTTTGGGTTTGTGTACAACAGAACTACCAGCTCTGCTGGGTCCACCTGCAGTTGATTGAGTTTTGGTAAGGGTTATTACAATATTCCACTATCAACTTAGCATTAACAATAGTACTTTTAAAATGGTACTTTTGGCACTTCTCTCTATTAATTAGCTCTTTCTTAAAGGGATACTGTAGGGGGGTCAGGGGAAAATGAGTTGAACTTACCCGGGGCTTCTAATGGTCCCCCGCAGGCGTCCTGGGCCCATGCGGCCACTCACCGATGCTCCGGCCCCGCCTCCGGTTCACTTCTGTAATTTCTGACTTTAAAGTCAGAAAACCCCTGCGCCTGCGTTGCCGTTTCCTCGATTCCCCTGATGTCACCAGGAGCGTACTGCGCAGGCTATACACTCCTGGTGACATCAGCGGGAACGAGGACACGGCAACGCAGGCGCAGGGGTTTTCTGACTTTAAAGTCAGAAATTCCAGAAGTGAACCGGAGGCGGGGCCGGAGCATCGATGAGCGGCTACGAGGGCCCAGGACGCCTGCGGGGGACCATTAGAAGCCCTGGGTAAGTTCAACTCATTTTCCCCCGACCCCCCTACAGTATCCCTTTAATAATTCCTTTCTTTTTCCTAAATTACAGACTCGTATTGCCTCCATCAACAGAAATCCTTTTCTGATGCCTAATCCTAACCTGTTTACCTACAATTTGTAACTTCTTTATGTAAAATTGGATTATTCATCTCAATTGAGTGGAATTATTTTACTTTAAATATAACCCAAGCTTGCCTTGCTTTTCTAAATACATTTTGTTAGCATATTGATTTTCTAAACACATTTATGCTCCCACACACATTTTTGCTCAGAGCGTATCTGTCCATATTTTTGTATGTTGTATTTTCACATTGAATGGAATCATTATTACACTTAGTAGCAGCATGCACCTGGATTTGTAGGCACTGAATTCTGTCAGTTTAATTCAGCATGATAAAGAATCTGCTGCTGCAGTAACTGAGCTGATTGTGATCAGAGTTCTGCATCAGATAAAAAGCAGAAAGCTCTGTTATCACATCTACTTTCAAGTAAGAAAACTCTTGTTTGCAAGTAGGAAATTAAGTGAGAGCTAAGGCATGACACCATACATTAATTAACATTACAATCCTGGGACCTGATTCCATTTAAGGATATAAAAGACTTAAAGCGGATCTGAGATGAAAAAATAACTATGACAAGTAACTTGTCTATATATTGTGAAGAAGCGCGGAAGAGCCGCCGCCATGAGTCAGCGGCAGGCAGCTCTTTCCGCGCACGGCGGGGCAGAGCATGGGGAGGCAGCCGCCTCCACTCAGTCTGAGGCGGCTGTCCCCGTGCAGGGCATGGCGGAGCGCGGAGAAACTGCCGCGTATGACTTATGGTTAGCGCGCGTGGCCCCGTTGCACCGCAGAGCGGTGCTGGTGTAGCTGGGACTCATAGTCCCTCCAAGTTCAGAATGACGCGCGTGCGCGCGAAGAGGCAGGGCTTATGTGGTGGCCAGAAAGGGGTCAGCTGACCAGGCTGGTCAGCTGACAACTCTGCCTTCCCTCATTGGTCCAGCATTTAGGGAGGTGTGGAGAGCTCTCTGTGTATATATACTGCCGGCTGTTCAGTTGCTGGTTGTCTGGCGTTGCGAACACATACGTGGGAGCACTCAGACCTGTAGTCAGATCCTTAAGTGTGCCGGGACCAGCTGGAGCTGTAATCCTACACTTAGCTAGATTCTGTTGATAGCTAAAGTACTAGTTTGATTGTGATTATCTGTTATGACTTTTTGCCTGCCTGACTATCCTCCTGAACTCTGATCTTGTACCTTGCCATTCTGATACTCTGTTGCCGAACCCCGGCTCGTCCTTAGACTCTGCTCCTGCCTCCTGATCTTGTACCTCGATATTTCTGATACCCTGTTGCCGAACCCTGCCTGTACCTAGACTCCGCCTCTGCCCTCTGAATCTGTACTTTATCTGTCCGTGTGTTTACGACCTGGCTTGTCCGACCTCGAGAACCGACCTTACTATTGGAGGCGGTTCCCCGTCCTGTTAGTGACACTTCCTCCTGAGTGTCACTTTCAGACAATCCTTCCTACTCTCGACCTGACTCCTCCCGCCTTGGAGAGTTCAGGTCTTCGGAAGGAATCCGTGCAGTACTCCTTACTGCGCTGAGACCTAGTCCTCTAAGTGTTATTGTTGCACCTAACACTACACTCTACTCAGGTGAACAGAGGTTAGCTGGTATATCGGATTATCGGTGATACTGCAGATCACTTATAATCTGGTATATTTCTGTATTCCCAGTGATACTGCAGATCACCGGTAATCAGATCCTCTCTGTGCTTCACCGATCGTTACATATATCTTATCTAAAGTTTAGATAGTTTACACAGCAAATCTAGCTGCAAACAGCTTTAGCAGTTTATGATTATTTATTCCTGTGATACAATGAGGGCACCCATGTTCTGTTTTTGATCATTACACAAAGGTAAGCTGATAGCATCTGCAGCCCTCAGCTCGATCCCCTCTCCTCCTCCCTCCTCCCCTCTGCCTCTGAAATCTCTGGCTAGTGACCTTCTCCTCCCCCTGCCCAGACTGAGCTCCCATAAGCCCTTGCTACAGTGCCAAGGCTCTCTGAAGCTGTGGGGGAGGCTTGTTTAGTTTATATGGAAGTAGAGTATTAAAACAAAACAAAAAAGTATTTGGCTTGAGGAATGCCCTATAAACTATATGAAAGGAACACAATTATGCAATGTGTAAAAGTTTATCTCGGATCCACTTTAAGGCTCACATACACATCCAGCATAATGCATAACCAAAAAGTCTTGTACACACGTGGCCAACCTGCACGATCCACTGGTAGGAGTTAGCAATCAACCTGTTATCAGTTGGTCATCTTGTTGTTTGCCAGCCATTCACATGCCCAGCTATCTTCCAACAGACCAAGTTTAGAAGATACTTGGGCAGATTTTTTGCACTTGTGTACGAGTCTTCATTGCAAAGGGCCCATATGCAATTCAATCTTACTCCTGGGTTTTCTACTAGGTGATATTTTCACACCTTGTAATAAAATGCCTTTGAAACCACCAGCAAGCAAGAAAATATGCAAAATAATTTTGATAATACTTTTCACATGCTTTTTGACACTTTTTCCATTGCAAAGTGTTTAAAAGTTGTTGTAAATTGAAGATGAAAAAAATTATCCCCTAGGGGTAAACTCAGGAGAAAAAGTGAATTGCATATGAGTGAAAGAGTCTTCAGTCTCCCCTGCATTGTGCAAAAGTTAGCGGTTGATACAATTGTTAGTTTATTGCTTTCAATACCTGAGTGACTTCATACTTGCATGCAAGTTAGAGGACCATTGTTATGAAAAATTGTAAATTTTAAGATACATGTGTACGCGTACTCATGTGATCAGTACCCTGTTGAACAATTTCAAGAAATTAGGAAAAAGGCAACAACAGGGTTTCAGCTTTCTGTATCAATTATTGCCATTCATGACAATATTCCCTGAAGGAAACCTATATTTGACATGGAAAGCCTACTGATTGTTGAAAAATGAAAACAACAATTTAAGATGAGTGTGTCATACAGATAATGTTATTTTTTTAAGCTTGCCACCTGCACAAACATTAGTTATCAACAATTACTGTAAATACTCGAGTATAAATCTAGAAATTTAAGTCTAATTCCCTAAATAAAAGTATGGGGTCAACTTATACACGAGTCACTGACAGCACTGAGCACACTGAGTAATGTTTGTACTATTATTGACATTCTCATTTGCAGCAATTTTTTTCCAGTGGTAAGTGACTCTTGATAAAGGGAATGCCAAGAAAACACAGATCTGAAAGTCCTGGCCACGACAATTAATAAGGAAAGTGGCATCAGGAAATTGATGTGCTGCAGGAAGGGGATTAAATCATTTCTGAACTTAGGGGCCTGGAGGAGCGATTGGCTGTCAATGCAGACATTAACCCCTCCTGGTCCCCAAGTGCAGCTGTTAATTATTCCTGGCTCCAAAGTGCAGCCATTAACTTTGCTAGGTACACTTATATTTGAGTCAAGAAAAAAATCCAGCATAGGGTCAAATATTGGAGTTGACTTAAAAATCAGGTCGACTTATATTCAAGGATATACGGGTAAAAAAAAGAAACTGAGAAATCTGATATAATGTCCCTTTTGTTTTTCTCCAGTATATACTAAGGCACATACTACCAACCTGTGTACAGCTTACTGCTATACGTATTGCATACTATTCCATTTCTGTGCAAAATTTACAAGCCATGCTTTTCAACTGTCTATGTACCTATCTATGTACTATCTGCCTTTCCCTGGCCATATGTGTAAACTGTATGTATTTATTGTATGTATTACTTAAAGGGGAACTGAAGTAAGAGGCATACAGAGACTGCCGTATTTATTTGCTTTTAATCAATACCAGTTGCCTGGCAGCCCTGCTGGTCTATTTCTCTGCAGTAGTATCTGAATAACACCAGAAACAAGCATGCAGCTAGTCTTGTCAGATCTGACTTTAAAGTCTGAAACACCTGATCTGCTGCATTCTTGTTCAGGGGCTATGGCTAATAGTATTAGAGGCAGAGGATCAGCAGGACTGCCAAGCAACTGGTATTGCTTAAAAGGAAATAAACATGGCAGCCTCCATATACCTCTCTGTTCAGTTCCCCTTTAACTGTACTGTTGAGTACAACAGAAGCTGCTGGTGCTACACAGATCAATAACAGTAATAATAATAAAATAATAACTATAATAATAATAATAATAATAATAATAACAATAATAATAACAATAATAGCGCAATATCAGGAATTTGCCAAGTTAAGCCTCTGATTTTGTATTGCTGTTTCTTCATCCTGATTATGTTACTTAACATTTTTGTTCATGCTGCGATGAAGGGCAATAATTCCTTCTTATAGTGTAGCTGCAATCTTCTCTCAATGGTAAAGAAATTCTGGAATGTGCCTTTTGCAATGTGGTAAAATGGAGTCTTGCCGGATGAATACTAAAGTTAACCTGTAAGAGTTATCAATGAGACGAGTCAATCAGCAATATCCAGAAGATGATCATATATGCTTCAGAAAAGGGAGGTAAAAATGAAATGTGCAATAGAGCATGTCGATTGTACTGGTATTTATACAAGCAGCATAACAAGCATTGTGCAAAGAGTGCAACTTGTGTTATGTAGAAAACACATATTCCGCAAATAGCGTTATAGCAGAAAGGCACGTTGTATACATAAAGCATGACCAAAGTTAGCATAGGCACAACTCTTCACATGTGTAGTGGGTGCTGCAGCCATTAACAATTCGAATCCAAGAATTGGCCAGCACACATGACTGCGATTCATGCCATCTTTAATCCATCCACCATAAACAATCCAACAATGGTTCTGGGGTGATACAATGCACCCCTTTATACATAAAGCAAGTGCACTATTTGTACAATGCATGCTGTGATGCTTGCATAAACATTGATAAGCCATGAATCAGGACCTACAATATGTGTCTTAGTCACTGTGAAGGACTATAACACTGCATGCTGGTAGTGGATCAAAAATGTAATGTATTTGCTTAAAAGCCAAGGTTGAAGTCTTATTGAGGCTTCTTTTAAATTCTAGATCACAAATCTGATTTCCAGGGATTCTCGAGTCTGCACTTAAGTACCACTATTGATAAGAACATAAAATCTGCCGAAATCTACTCCAAACACCACTCACTAATTCTTGGCATGTCTTTCACACTCAGACATGTGATAAATGATATATATACCAGTTAACACAGACCACCACATGCATTGGACAGAACTAATTCAGGGGCCTCTTTAAAATTAATTTAGCAACTTCAAAAGGGAATGATACCATAAAAAAATAATGATATGCCAGTGGTGTTAGCCCTGGAGGCAGATCAATAATTGTCCCGAGTCTGTAAGCCTCAAAGAGTTTTATAGGCTCAAGAATGCCAGTCTCCATCTGCACATCAAAGAAGAGGGGTTTCACAGGGATATAAAGTAATAAACTGTATATTCGATATTTGCTGTCAGTTTTGCCATCTCACAAACTATGAATTCTTACAGTGTCTTCATATAATTAGTAACAGATGGCAGCTACACATCCCGTTCACCTATGCTCTGTCCATCTGCACATATGTATGATGTGCTTTCGCATGTGATAACAGACTGTAGACAGTAGTGCTTCACCCACCTAAACTTTATTTCTTTGAAGGCTCCCATATATGGTCATGCAGCTTCAACTTGAAACATTTCTATGGAAGGCATTTCATCCCTCTTACAGGGCAATTTTGTATGTTTTAATGAGCTGAAGACAAGAAATGAGCGAGCATGGCTGAGAGAGTTAATTTATCTGTATGACTGCTTGTTCCCATGATGCTCCTTGCTATGCTCCATCCACCTAGTACTCCCTCCTTCACATCGGAAGTTTCAGGTTTTAAGGAGGAAGTATCAGGAGGATGAAGTGCAGCTTCTTGTGAAACTGCGCTTGCTCATACCTACTGAATACATTACTTTACAAAATTACATTGTTTTCTGGAATACAAAATCAATATAAATCACTTCAGCTTCAGTTTTGGGACTGTAAACTTGCAGTAAAATTGGACAATTTATGAAAAATTATTATGAAAGTTTGTGTTCCCCCAAAAAGTTATAGTTCTGCTAAAACTTTTTTGCATATGTGTATCAGCGCCAAGGAAACAAAGTGGCCGCTGCTGAAAGAAGAACAATGTCCAGAGTTCACAAACAGGTAAATTATATATGATCAGCGCAGAGCCCAAAAACAAAAGACAAGTCTTCAACAAAGAATAAGAGCAGGTGAAATCTCCACCACAATAAGTATGGGGGTCACGGCACAGCTCTGCAATCATGGATACCGCAAAAAAGGAAAGAGGCTTACCAGCTGGTGACAACCCACATTATAAGGTTGTATCAACGATTTGGTAGGACATCAGGAAGCAACAGTCTGTCCAGGATCCACCAATTCAGCAATGATTCATCTCTCGGTGAACATCATAAAAAACAAACAAACGGCAACTCTAAGTGTAAACAGTTTATTATAGAGTCTTTATAGTAAAAACTGCTTAAAAATAGCATAAAAACAAAACTTACAGACTGTTGCTTCCTGATGTCCTACCAAATCGTTGATACAACCTTATAATGTGGGTTGTCACCAGCTGGTAAGCCTCTTTCCTATTCTGCTAAAACTTTTGTCAAGAAAGAGGTTCTGGGTATCTGAATGAGTCTTATCTCAAAATATACAAAAGCGTGGTGGTATTGTGCATTCATGTATTTAAGTGTGGTTATAGAGTCAATAATTTAGTAAAATTAAAAGCTTTAGGCCCCGTTCACACTGCACGCGTTTGTGTCCGTTTTTAAGGTACGCGTTTTGTGTGCGTTTTGCGAGGGCCAGAAAAATCAATGCAAAGGTATGGCCCTCGTTCACATATACGCGTGGCAAACGTATGCGTGGCAGAAACGCATAGTTGGATGCATTTCTGTGCGTCGCGCACAGAAACGCATTATAATGAAAGTCAATGGGCGCGCACTAAAAACGCATGGCATGCGTTTTTGTATGCGTATTCGGAGGTGCGTTTCTCGTCGGAAGTGTAGCTGACTCTTCCAGGTATGATCAAAAACGCATAAGGAAAAAACGCATACAAACGCATTACAAAAACGCGTACAAACGCGTACAAACGCATGCGTTTTTCCAGTGCGTTTACTACATGCGTTCTGCACGTTTTCCACACGCACATAATATGAACAGGGCCTTAAGTGACAGAAAAACAATACAGGTTATGAATAAGTTAGGCACTGTAGGCTTTCATTTTAAGTTGAATTTATATGTAAATGGGAGCACATGAGTTTAACTGTTACCATGCCCCGCTACCTTTTGTGTCTTCTCTGTTACTTTTTGTACTTCCCTTTGTGTTACCTCTATTTGTGAAATACAGCCAGTTTCTGCTTAATAGTACTGACATTTGTAACTAAGGAACTTCCTCGATTATAATGTAATCTTTCATTGTGGGTACTATGGGCTTGATGCATGAAAGGACAGTAACTTTGCTGTGTGCAGATAGCACAAGGCAATATTACCCGTACTAATTAAAGGGGACCACCACCTATTACACTACTACTCATTACTGAGATAACATGTGCATTGTTATGGTAACGCACATTACTCTGAGCATTACCATAGCAAAGTGCACAGGGTGCCATTAATGTTACAAACGGTGCTCCCCTTGCACACATTTCAGTGTGTTTTTAAACTGACTCACTGAACCAATGTGATTCCAGTTCTGGCCTCCCCAGTCTAATGACATGCCAAATATTTAAATGTAATTAAACGACCATGAAATATATTGTAATATTTGTAATCCTTGGTCTTCTGACTTGTACTTTGGATACTCGGACTTACTCTGATTAAACAGTAAGATAAAAAAAGCGCTCGCTCCACTTAAATAATCACAACCAATTGTACATAAGGCAATTAATCTATAGTCCACCAAGCTGTATTTAGACAGCTCGTAGGGGAGGTATAAATAGTGTCCACAGGTAAAAATGCACTTATGCAATCTTCAATATCCCAAGCAGAAAGTCAAGTGCTGCAGCTCAGTCTCTGGGTTATAGCCAGCAGTTCAATCAAGATATAAATGGAAAGTTGCGCTCTTGACATAAAACCATGCATAAACCATGCCCCCTTAAGGAGTCCACTCACCAGATGTTGGGGTCTATAATAGACCACTCAGCGCATTCGGGGTGTATGGCCCCCGTCGCCCTCCAGGCTAGCTGCTGCCTCCGAGAGCTTCTACGATCCAATCCAAGTCTGGAACTTGATCTGTCTTCCTCTCGGGGCTGAAATGAGATGGAGGACACCCTTTTACAATCAGGGGCAGTGCAACTAAGAAACGTCCCCCAGCAACCAAGAAAGTACAACCAGTTGTACTTTCTTGGTTGTACTTTCTTGGACCCCAACATCTGGTGAGTGGACTCCTTAAGGGGGCATGGTTTATGCATGGTTTTATGTCAAGAGCGCAACTTTCCATTTATATTACTCTGATTAAAAGCAACCATAAGATATCTGTTGTTTGAATTATTTCACATCCAATGTGATTCTTAAATTCACACTCTGAGACCGCGTTCACAGTGATTGTGGTCTTGCAGGACCTGTGACTGGGGAGGGAAGGAGAAAATAATAATCATTTTTGATTGAGGTTATAACTATTCTGAATTCCTACACCTTGGAATGTCATAAAAATTATTATTTTCCTCTCCTTTCAGCCCTCAGTCGTGTTTCACTTTATGCATCCAAGCAATTTTTTACCTCCCATTCATTCGCCTATAACTTTATCACTACTTATCACAATGAACTGATCTATATCTTGTTTTTTCCACCACCAATTAGGCTTTCTTTGGGTGGTACATTTTGATAAGAGCTACTTTACTGTAAATGCATTTTAACAGGAAGAATAAGAAAAAAAAAACAGAAAAAAATCATTATTTCTCAGTTTTCGGCCGTTATAGTTTTAAAATAATAAATGCCTCCATAATTAAAACCCATGTATTGTATTTACCTAATAGTCCCGGGTATTACACCATTTAAATTATGTCCCTATCACAATGTATGGCTACAATATTTTATTTGGAAATAAAAGTGCATTTTTTTGTTTTGCAACCATCACTATTTACAAGCTTATAGTAAAAAAATATATTTCATCTTTACATGAATATTTAAAAAGTTTAGACCCTTAGGTAAATATTTACATTTTTTTATTGTAATTTTTTTTTTATTGAACATTTTATATGGGTATTTTTGAAAGAGTGGGATGTAAATAGTAATTTTTTTATGTAAATAATTTTTTTTTACTTTTTTAATGTAGATGTAGTTTTACTATTTGGCCACAAGATGGCAGCCTTGAGTTTGTTTACATTACGTCACTCTAAGCGTACTGGGCGTGGGAGCGCGCGGGAGCGCACATGCGGCCTTTTGGACGTATGCTATATGTTCAAATGCCAAAGTACTAAACATGGTATAATATTGTTGAAATGATCCAATATGTGATGGCTACATGTATATGCGGATCTACAATCTGATTTGATGGTTTTGTTTAAACTGTTTGTTGAAAATGGAAAAATAAAAATAACTTAAAGTCGACCTGAACTCTTGCACTGTACAGATGTATTTAGAGCAGTTAGCCTGTCTAATTCCCCCTCATATGTGACTAATCACAACTGTAATGTGATCTCAGAGCTGTGTCAGTTGAGGAATCTCAGCAGTCCTTGGCAGAGAGCGAATTTGTAAACAGAGGATATCAACCCTTTATCTGCTTCCATGAAAGCAGGGAGTAGACAAACTGCGGATTAATTGCAGAATTTGTATCAGCTGTAACAAAGAAATGCTTTTCATTAAAGGATATTATGCTGTTGCTTATCTTTGAGAGCAGAGAGGAAGTTCAGAGTTCAGGTCCACTTAAAAAAAGCATAAGATATAATGTGAAAGTTAATTCATGTCTACTTCTGGTTCTCATTTTTAAAATCCATAATGCTCCCCTAACCCTCTCCAGTTGGAGTAATCACTGGCTTCATTGTTGTGTTATTATGATTTTTGAATGTATTTAAATTTTAACAAAGATTTGTAAATTAAGATTTTAGCTAAAACTGATTGCTGAATAAAACACATAAATAAAGCAATCAAGAAACATCAGAAATAAACAGAGGGCATGTACTGTTACAATGAAGAACATCACAATCAAAAAGATAATGCATCTGAAAATTAAGTCTGTGATGAAGGTCATCCTTGAATAGTATTTAGAGTTATGTCAAGGCTTAGACAAATCACATGAAATAAAAGCCGAAAGAACAGTCTAAACCATGTGTCATTTCCTGGCTGATGTAATGCTTCTGACATTGTCTAGAAACACAATACTATAAGCACTGTACACTCTGCTAATGTTACATTATAATATATTACAGGGAAGTGCTGTCATGTAATTATAGCAGTTATGAGATAGTACACATAAAATATTTTTTTCTACAGTGTAAAATGATGAGGAGATGTAGCAGAAGGAAATGAGATGTGCTGTTATTAGCCAATAGTGTAGGAACTAGATCACTCGCATGTGAGTGTTTTTACTGTGCTAAATACAGTATCCCTGACTCTGCATCCACACTACAGAATATGTATTTGGTCTTGTTCATAGTGTATGCATTACCCAGGGGTGCATGCTATTTAGCAATTCACACATATCATTTCTAGCAGAACCTTTTCAGTGTCTTAAAGCAAAAAGTCCAGGATTTCTCCCCTAAAAGTGAACCTCCAGACTAAAAATCGACTCAGCAGCACTGAAAAGGCCTGGTGTTTCTTTAACAGTTTCACAGCATCAGAACTTTGTTTCTCCTATACAAGCCTAATTTTTAGATGCACAGAAGAAAACTGCCCGGGCATTTTTCCCCTGATGCTGTGCAAAGCATGATGGAATTTCTGATGTTGTTGCTCTCGTTCTGCTCTTTTGGTGCAAATTTATTTTTTCTTACATTTTGAATCTGACATTTGAAGCCTAGGGTGTGCATCTGGGAGGGGTGATCAGGACACAGGACAGTTGGAACTGTGTCTCCTGCTCCCTGTCACCTCCTTTCAACCAAAAAGATGGCTGCCCCCATGACAAAGATGGCAGCCCCCATGAATCACAAGCATTTGCCTTTTCTTTTAAAACAGGGCGAGTAAGAGATTATATTACCAATCTATTCTAATTAGCATAACTAATGTAACTTAATGACAGTATGTTTGTTTAGGCTGAAGTTCCCCTTTAAGCCTTAAATACTATGACGTGCATCAAAAAATCCCCTCATACATATCTATTGGATCCTTGGTTTCAGCAGACACCCCCTCTAAGTGACCTACATTGATCATTTATGCACTAGACTCAGGGTTTGCTGTCTCGGACTAAGCCTTCCTATCTAACCTATCACTGAAGGAAGGCTGAGTGACTGGCCAGGTCCACCGCATCTCACAACCTATCTCACTACATCCCATAATACTTGGGATACCTACAGCCTCCTGCACCATAGCCATGCATTGCAAAGAAGAAATGGTGAGGTAAGCAGCTATAACAGTCCTTCACCCCTACCACAGAGCAAAGGGGAAAGTGTTAGTTGCACACATGCAATGTGAAAGTTGGGACTGTTACATTGACATGGCAGCCCAGCCTTCAGGGGGCATCAGGTCCCTGGCCAGAAACACCCTCAAACACACATCTACTACCAACTCACCAACCCAAACATTCGGTCACACATTAACCGTTCATGTCCTATCTTGTCTGGGAGGGAGGGGTTAGAATTGTTGTGAAGGAGTTTGAGTCATGAGGTCCGGTAAAAAGTCTCCTAAATTACCTAATTTTCAAAGAGGAGGGAGAAGTATTCAGGGATTGTTGTAAGGAGACCATTTATAGATTGCATCCATATTTTCCTTATACCAGGCCATCTGGCTGCCCAGGATATTAAGTTAGTTTTGTTGGAGATTTTATCCACTGGTTCTACTTCCTTACTCAGTATATCTTCAATTGCTGCTAGCCACTCCTTAAACTGTATGCATGTTGGATTATTATGGCTCTGTACATATTAACAAGCTGACACATCATTGCATTCCAGCGGTTCTGGAGGTGTGTTTAGCTTCTAAGGGTACAATGGTTAATTTGCATATATTCAGCAGTGGTGCCTGGGAGACATCTCGAGCTCACTCCAACCTGAATTATCGCAAATTCTTTCTGTTTTAGGAAAGCAAACTTTTGTTTTTCTTAACATCTTAGTAAGGGGGCTTTTAGGACCATTGTAGTCCCTTACACACTCCAATGAGTTCTGGGTCACCATGAGCTTGCTGGTTAGTCTGTGCCTCCTTAAATTGTGGTATAGGAAGCTTGTGCTACTGTTTCCTAATCAGATCTTTGCTAGCAGCTTTACTATGCTAATAAGGGGATTCATTTTGGTTTTACTCTGATGCCATCCAAAGAACACTGTGAGGATATTTATACTACACTCATCATCTACCCATTTAAAAAAGTTACAAATGTCCTGCCAAAAAGGGTCTAGTCTTTGGCAGGACCACTATATATAGAGACGCTTTCTGTTGCTATGAATGGGACAGGAGAGGAGTGGTGCATGGCTGGTATAGGAGAACTAAGCCCCTTGGCAAGTGGTTGGCCGAGATGACCCACCAGGCTGATTGATGGCCACTGTACACATGACTTGTCCAGGAACTGTCAAGCATGTGCACAAGGATTAAGTAATGTGAGTTATTAAGCACTTAAAAGAATCAGTATCTTCTGATTGCTTTTTTGCATTTGAGTGTAGCTTTGTGGATATGACTAGAGTTGGGCCGAACCTCCGATTTTAGGTTCGCGAACCGGGTTCGCGAACTTCCGCGGAAGGTTCGGTTCGCGTTAAAGTTCGTGAACCGCAATAGACTACAATGGGGATGCGAACTTTGAAAAAAAAAGTGATGGAAAAGATGTTTCAAGGGGTCTAACACCTGGAGGGGGGCATGGCGGAGTGGGATATACGCCAAAAGTCCCGGGGAAAAATCTGGATTTGACGCAAAGCAGCGTTTTAAGGACAGAAATCATATTGAATGCTAAATGACAGGCCTAAAGTGCTTTAAAACATCTTGCATGTGTATACATCAATCAGGTAGTGTAATTAAGGTACTGCTTCACACTGACACACCAAACTGTTCACTGAACAGAACAGGTATGCAGTGGTGGGTTCACTAAACAGGTATACAGTGGCGAGTCCACTGAACAGAACAGGTATGCAGTGGCGGGTCCACTGAACAGAACAGGTATGCAGTGGTGGGTTCACAGAACAGGTATGCAGTGGTGGGTTCACAGAACAGGTATGCAGTGGCAGGATCACTGAACAGGTATGCAGTGGTGGGTGGGTTCACAGAACAGGTATGCAGTGGCAGGATCACTGAACAGGTATGCAGTGGTGGGTGGGTTCACAGAACAGGTATGCAGTGGTGGGTTCACAGAACAGGTATGCAGTGGTGGGTTCACAGAACAGGTATGCAGTGGCAGGATCACTGAACAGGTATGCAGTGGTGGGTGGGTTCACAGAACAGGTATGCAGTGGTGGGTTCACAGAACAGGTATGCAGTGGCAGGATCACTGAACAGGTATGCAGTGGTGGGTGGGTTCACAGAACAGGTATGCAGTGGCAGGATCACAGAACAGGTATGCAGTGGTGGGTTCACAGAACAGGTATGCAGTGGCAGGATCACTGAACAGGTATGCAGTGGTGGGTGGGTTCACAGAACAGGTATGCAGTGGCAGGATCACTGAACAGGTATGCAGTGGTGGGTTCACAGAACAGGTATGCAGTGGTGGGTTCACAGAACAGGTATGCAGTGGTGGGTTCACAGAACAGGTATGCAGTGGCAGGATCACTGAACAGGTATGCAGTGGTGGGTGGGTTCACAGAACAGGAATGCAGTGGCAGGATCACTGAACAGGTATGCAGTGGTGGGTGGGTTCACAGAACAGGTATGCAGTGGCAGGATCACTGAACAGGTATGCAGCCAGGAAAAGCTAAGCCTAACTAATCTTTCCCTATGAGAGACAGACAGCAGCTCGCCCTACTCTCTCTAATGCAGGCACACGAGTGGCCGTAATGGCCGCCGCTGCCTGCCTTATATAAGGGGGGTGGGGCTCCAGGGGCTAGTGTAGCCTAATTGGCTACATTGGGCCTGCTGACTGTGATGTAGAGGGTCAAAGTTGACCCTCATAGTGCATTGTGGGGCGAACCGAACTTCCGGAAACGTTCGCCTGCGGGAGGCGAACGCGAACCACCAAAGTTCGCCGGGAACCGTTCGCCGGCGAACCGTTCGGCCCATCTCTAGATATGACTACGCTTTTAAGCAGAGTGATCTGTAACTGTTTCCACATATTGAATATTAGCTACTGCATATGCAGATGTTTGCAACTATAATTTTATGTAAAGAGGAAATATGTGCTTATCATTTTGGAGGTGATGTTTTTTGTATCAAACTTTATTTGAACACACACATTCTTTTATCTTTCTTGATTAAAATATCTTACTTTCAGAGTATTATTGATTTTTAGGTGTAATTACTGTTAGAGAGATAGGGGACACGACACAGGTAGTGCAATTACTGATATATAATTAAACTGAACTGAAGTAAGGACTAGAGCAAACTATTTTTTTCAGCTACTGAGAAAAAAGTACAGCTATAATAATTGTCACAATAACTTTCTTTCTTTAATGCAAATGCACAATAATAGATGGCATGGAGCTTGCTTCCACTCTACAGACGAGTACCAAGCCTTCTTGCTGCAGGGAGTTTTCATTGTTTTTGGCAAGATGCCTGGATCTGGGAGACCTGCAGCCAGCGGAACAGAGAGAAAAATCCAATACCAGAGCAACTTGATCTGTCCCACAGCTTGAAAACTAAGGGGGAACCTTGGAGGCATAGAATAGCCAAGCTTGTTAACTGCCATCCCTTCCCCCAAATTACTGGTGTGGCAAAGGTGTAATATTACTATACTATTTCTTGTACAGTTTGATGTTTCTGTAGTGTATCATGTTTGTTTTATGTTCTGTTTGGATGTCAGCTATTGTTATTGAGAACATTTATTGGTGCTGTTTCAGATAGATAGCTGCAGGGGATGCATGCTGAGTTGTCTATAGCATTGTTTACATAGTCAAACAATGGTCTTAGATAAAACCAGGACTAGTTTGTTTTTGCTTAAATCTTTTGTTACTAAAACAATAGCCTGTGCTAAGACCAAGGAGAAGTACACACCATACAATTTTCTGTTAGCTTTTTCTGTTAGATTTTCTGCAATTAGATTATTTACTGTATCAGCAGAGAAGGAGAAAAGCGGCGGCACTGCTGTCATTCACTTTTTATTTATTCCAATATAAATGTCATGCTAAAACATGCGTACAAACATTGCAACAAGGTGAGGACACATACCCACAGGTGGACGCAGTAGTGGAGCAGTGGGTGCAGAGGGAAAGGAGCCTGACGGCCGTTTCGAGCTAAGCGCTTCTATGGAGGCTGCCCTCCTCCGTATTATTATTAAGATTATTTACTGTAAAGTACTGGTAGAGACTGGTCATTATCTCTGGTGCATTGTCTTCTCGTTATCTCCTGCTGAGTAGAACAATGCTTACCCCTCCTGGCGGTCTATTAAAAACTGCCAGGGGGCAGCGCAGCATTTTTTTTTCATTTTTTTTAAATCATGTAGCCGCTGTGCAACGGCATCCCCCCACCCGCTTGGAGGGCTTCCGTAGTGACAGAAAGTGCAAAGTGCTAGCTGCGTGCAGCAAGAAAACAATTATGCAAATCGGCCCAGCAGGGCCTGAGAAATCCTCCTGCGTGGCTTACCCCGAATTTACCGCCAGGAAGGTTAATTGCTTGGCAGATAGATGGTTAGATAGATAGTTTCCAACATGTATGAAATTATCTATCTGGCAGGTAATTCTAACAGAAAATTGTATGGTGTGTACTAGGCATAATGCTGGGCATACACGGGCTGATGCGCCCTTATCAATCGAGCCGCTGATGGCTCGATTGATAATTTCCGACAGGTGCGATGACCCGCCTGATCGATACCCCGCTTGATCCCCGCTGGCGGACAATAGCGGGGAATCGAGTGGAAGATAAGGAGCGCCACGGGGACGAGCGGGAATCGATCCGGCCACCCGCGGGGACACGGCGGGAGTCGGTCCGGTGGCTAATCGAGCCGCCGGGTCGACTTGTGTATGCCCAGCATAAGCTTCTGGTAAAACTTCTGTGTGAGGACTATAATAAGTGAAAAGGTATGTTTGAGGAGAGAATTATGCTGAACTTGGTGTGCAGATCTGCTGTATTTCATTCAGCTGAGTTTTTCTACTACTTTATCCCAGGTACACACCATGCAATTTTCTGGCACATTTACCTACCAGATCGATTTTTTCCAACATGTCCAATCCAAATTTCGATCGATTTTCTGAACAATTTCCATTCACTTCTATGAAAATTGATCAGAAAATCGATCAAAATTCAGATCAGACATGTTGGAAAAAATCGATCTGGCAGGTAAATCTGCCAGAAAATTGTATGATGTGTACCTAGCATTAGATGGCATAAATGAGATGCCATCCAATTGTTGTTCTGCTTGTGGTGTATGGACCCTCATCTTGTCCCAACTGGAGTTTAAACTAGTGGTTTAGGATTACTAGTAATGATAAATAAAATGTTTCCTTATTGGTTAACTACATGGTTAACTACATTAACATACGCGGTAACTGATTATTTTATGAATACCCCTGACTGAGTATAAGGAAAAATGGTATCACACACCTACTGCAGTATTGTCCAAGACATCTATGAATTGCACAATTATTTGGACACAAGTATGCTCCTGTGATGGAGCCAGACTAAGGAAAACATTTAGAAACATTTCTGCACAGATCAATAATATAAAATCAGAGGTCACCTAATCCCCAATACTCATGGCTTTTTATTTGTTTGTACAGACAATGGCTAATAAAATTAGCTCTATTTGTCTGAACAGCTAAAACCCACACATCTAAACAGACATTCGCCACAAACAACCGTTGCCAGTCATACAGCAGCTGCCTCCCTCTGTTAAGGCGCGTAGACACGCCATACTTCAGCAAAGATGGGTCTGTCAGACCCTCCAACTGGGAGGACTTTCTGCCGACAGCAGCACGTGTGTTTGCGCTGTCGGCAGACTGATAAGACTGTTTCAGTAGAGTCCTGGGTTATCCAGAACTCAACTAACCAGAAGTCTCATCCAACCAGCACAAATCGCAGGCAGTACACACAGTGGTGTAGGACTTCTTAGGCTGTTTGTGCACTCTACTGTGCTTAAAGGAATCATCAGGGAAAATGAAAAAATGAACTTTACTTACCCGGCCTTCCTCCAGCCCCTGGCAACATGTCCCTGGCAAGGTCGGCATCTGCAAAGGAGGGGACCGGGAGCCACCAGAACTGTGGCAAGGGACATGTCGGCTGTCAGGGGCTAGAGGAAGTCCCAGGTAAGCAAAGGTCATTTTTTTTATTTTCCCTGATGATTCCTGTAAAGACTGGGTTCCAGGGCTCCCTCAAGCTTAATATTCTCCCAATAACGCTGACATTTTTTCTCCGGGGGGGTTCCCGATCAGTGAAAGGGATCTATAATCCCTTTAGGGGGGGGGGGGGGGGCGCGGGAGTTAGGCTGAAGTGGTTAAGAGATTTTCACCAGAAATTAATTAAAAGAACAGCCCATCCATCCTACAATGACAGAATAATACATATTTTTATTCACTAAGCCAAGAGGTGAGTAAAGTGTTGAATGCAATGAAATTGGCCTCTCTGAGGAGTGGTATCTAGTGAAACAGCCTCTGCTGTGAGTTCCCCATATACATCAGCATACCTAAGAAACAGCTGCCAGGAGATTTGGGTGCCGGGTAAAGGCGGTAAATGGCTAACCCTGCTCCTGCATAAGTCACAGCGTTCATTACTATTCCTCCTCCGGGCCACCATGGATAGTGGGGAATGATGTAATTCGGCTTCCAGTGTTTTTCTAGTAATTTGTGCTTCATCTTTTCATGGTGCCCAAATCACTCACCGAGTGCCTCTATAGTTGTAATTCCTATTACGGCCTATGGTAGAGCCGGCTGCGCCCAAATCTCCTGCCCCGTTTTTACAGTTCTCGATACATCACTGTGAGGGAAGTTGATAATTTGATTGTAACTGTTTCCTGCTAATGTAATTTATATCATAGTTACACTAAAACAGACTCTTTTTTTTGTTTTGTTGATTCTTGGGAGAAAGTGAATATTCCTTGTGTTAATACATTTGTTGTTTTATAAAGAGAGTACACTGATGAAAATAAAACTGTCTGTATAAGGAGTATAAGACAAAATAAATAAATGCCTATTTTTTATAAAGTGAATCAGAAAAAAAACCCTCTGTGGATCCAGTAACATTTAATTTCTTGTCATGTTGGCAGTATCCTTTATAAAAACTGAGCTTTTTAAGTCAGTCAAGGGGGGGGGGGGGGCATACTGTATATCCAATGATGGTTCAGGAAGGAAATATGCCAACATTAAATGGCAACAATATGCCTTTGTCGGCATTGTGTGGAGAGTAAAGACCACTCTGAGGTTACACAAGCTATCCCAGGAACAACAGGCTGTTTTTGTATTAAACTCCATGGCAGGGAGTGACTTTGGAAGGTATTGTTATTGCCTTTTGGGGATCACAGCATGGCAAAAGACTTTTTTTTTAGCATTTGGAACAAACAAATGGGGAAGTATCTTCAGTGGCAGAACTGAGTAAATGGTTCTTCACCTAAGGGCTACATTACGTGAGCAATAATCATTACATGAATATGCTCTGAAGTTGAAGGAATTATGGAATAAACTAAGAATGATGAGTTCAGTAACCTAGCACAGAGGGACAATGTTTTGCACTTCTTGTTCTGCTTGGCTTTAGACTTATGTAATAATATGCTCAAATGGGAACTGAAAGGGGGTGAAGAGGTCAAATGGGTAAGTTAATTCTGCAATGAGCTAATTTATCTAAACACCACTTACAGTATGTATAGATAAAATGTATGCATGTATTATTTTGTTTGTGTATATCATTTTACGACTTTGATTTTTACCTTCTCAATTTTATTTATAATATATCTAATTATTTTTGAAACTGCTTATAGGATCTTTTTTATGTGTTTGTGTAAATAAGCTCATTAATATAAATGCATGTTAGGAGATTGGATATTGAAGTAGTATTAATTCCTTGTTAGCATAACATTGCCACCTACTGTTCAACCTTACTTTTGTGACCTTACAAATACATATTTCAGGCATTAGCTAGTATAATTAATATTATTTCATATATTATATCTGTTTTGTGAGAGTGTGCATGCCCACTGGTGTAAAGATGTGTCCAAGCACAGTATACCTACGAAAGAGGCTTTTTTGTTCTGTGAAATGCATCGTTGGAGTGATCAGTAAAAATCCTGTTCACCTGCTTAAAGAGGAGCTGTTAGGTATAAGGTCTCAGAGAAAATAAACACATATATCCGTAGCTAAAGATTGGCTGTACTTACATTACATATGCATTTCACTGTCCACGTTTGGATTTCACAGAATTTGTATATAGTATATGCAGAGATAGATGCTCCTGACAGCTCATGGCAGGCTCCATGTTTTTCTGTCAAATGTGTCGTCATGTCCTGCCTGCTTCCTGATCACAGAAAAGCTTGTACTGAATAACACAGTGTGCAGTGAATATTAATGAGCCATGTGGCTAGGAACAATAGCTGACTCCTGCAGTGTACTCTGCCCGGAGATTTATCAGTGCTACTCGCTGGACTGATTACAAGCTGCTGTAACGTCTCATTAGCAGCCGAGGGGAGGGCCCCAGAATGCTTTGCAGTATAGTATGCGGCTTGCGTCCTCTTGGGTCTATAACAGCTTTGCTGATAAGCACACATCAAAGGTAACTGAGATTTTTATCTTCACTAATGCCTTTTTGGTTTCCTTCTAAACTGTTTAACACAGGAGAATAGAGGTTTAAATTAGCTTCTGCAGCCTGACAGTTACTCTTTAAGGTTGTCATGTCTATGTTGTAAGCGTGACTCTTAGACTCTTTTTGTGTTTTTAATTACTTTATTACATTACATGTAATTAGTTCATTATATCTAGCTTTGTAGAATTGTACTTTTATCTCACTAGCTATTTTTTTTTTAATCTTAAAAGTGACCTCTCTTCTGAGTTCCAGAGAAAGCCTGGAAACTAAAATTCTCTGCCAGCTTTTACAATGGTTGCCTTAAAGGTGGGGGTTAAAAGTTAAGATTTATGTACCTGGGTTCACCAGTCGATCAGGTCCCTCAGAGTCCTCCTGATCCTCTCCAGTGTGTCACAGTCCTTCTCCAAAAGTTTGCTGTCTGTGAATGAGTGGCCCAGGCAACACCACTACTCGATCAATGTTGCGCGGCTGGGAGCCATCTATGCATGCATAGTTAAAGTCTTTGTGATCTGCACAAGCACAAGATGCTCTTGGCCACAGGACCACATTTGAGAAGGCACACAGATAGGAACACACATGTGCAGCAGTCACGACCAGAGTTCTGATCAGGGATCTTTCTGGTAGTGGCACGTGGAGGTGATCCAGGGGACAGGAGGGACCTGATAGACTGCAAGGGGCTGGAAGAAGCCCCAGGTAAGTAAATTGGAACTTTTTGCCCCACCTCAGGTTTCCTTTAAAGGGAACATGAAGCGAGAGGGATATGGAGGCTGACATATGTATTTAACTTTAAACAATACCAGTTGGCTGCCAGTCCTGCTGATCTTCTGCCTCAAATTGTTTTAGCTATAAACCATGAACAAGCATGCAGATCAGGTGTTTCTGACAAAAATATGCTAAGATTAGCTGCATGCTTGTTTCAGGTGCATGATTCAGACACTACTAGCGTAAGAACAATTATCAAGATGGGTACAGTTTACAAGGAAACACATATGGCAGCTTCCATATATCCTCTGGCATCAGGTTCCCTTTAAAGAACAAGTGACACCCACGCTAACCTAGAAATAAAAACCACATATATAAGTAGATAAATATTAGTTCTACTGACATAACAGATGTATTGCACTGTTATGATTCCTATGAATCTTATAAAGGAAAAGCAGAGAATCCTATTCTAGGAAGTTTCCATCTTAGTTACCTTTGAACTCCTGACATAATTTCCTCCCTCACTTTTTTCTCCTCTTGCTAATTGTGTATTCATTTCCCGCCCTCCTCCAAGAGTCTTCAGACACTCCCACTGAGGTCTATACTAGGAAGTGTACTGTCTTATGTCATTAGAAGAAGGGGGAACTAAAGGGAAGACGAGGAATATATTACATATAAAAAGCCCCTCAGCATGCAACTGTTTGGCAATGGCATTGAAAGGGCCAGTGTTCCTAAGGTATGTGATAACTCCAAACCATAAAAGCAGAAAAGGTTTTGAAAGTTTTGAATGCAGGATTAGCATCTTTACCACTTAATACACTCAAACCAGTTGCTGATGAAATTAGATTTTTATGGTGAGAATCCTGCTTTAAGGATAACCTAGTTTTGTGAGTGCTATTTGGACAGTTTACAACAATCTGTTTTTGTTACAAATTATGGAATTAGGTCTTTCGGCTGCTTCTCCTCTCTTGAGAAAGCAGGATGACTCATGTGGGACTAGTGGGGTCTGTTGGGGAGCCCTCCATCTATCTCTGCATACATGCTTTGCACACTCTGCATCCTGTCTCACATTGACTATTTTATTTTTATAATTGTTATTTCACCATAGCAATTATGCCTTGCATCAGCATCCGTATAATCACTGTACATTTCATCATTGCTGAACCCTAGTTTAATCAAACAGAAGTTCATTTTGAACCTCTGATGTTGACAGTACATTGTAGTTGGCAGTATAATTATAATAGGTTACTATCTCATGGCAAAGATTTTTCTTGGGTTTTTATGCATTTTTTATGGTATTGTACTATCATAAGGTTTTGAATTAGCATTAATAATGTGATAATAAAGATCCTATACATCATTTTTTCAAACTTTAACTGAGAGGTGATATTTTTTTCTGTTCTTTTCTGGCTTTTGGTAGTATGATGTCATTTGAAACCCACCTCTTGATTATTGTATGTGCCAGAAAATTTGATGGTGTAATCAATCAGGAGTCAGGACATATGGCCTGTAAATGACTTCAAAAAGAGGAGTAGATCACAAACAAACACACCTTTATATTAGAAGACTGAAGGGGACTATTGCAACCGAGTTGTTTCAATAACCAAAAAGAAATGATGATTGCTAGCAAAAAAGTTCAATGGTAAAATAAAAGCTAGGTTAGAAAAAAAAAACCCCTAACCCTCTATGTTAATAATACTGGATCAGAAGTAACTAACATGGTTTACTATAAATACTCCATTGAAATCCCTGAAATGTTCTCACAGTGGTCAATAACTTCCCAACTGAGGTCACAAGAATTATATGAACATATTTTTGTGTAAATATGTTATATGAACAGACATGAATATTTTCGATTGTATACAATCATAAAGGGGTAGTGGTATTAAAAAGGTTACCATAATCTGAAGTACACTTTATCATTGGCATATTTTTTTTAAGAAACTGAACTCTAGGCACTAAATGTTTACCACCACAGAAGGATTTCACCTCAGGTTACTGGCAAATACTTAGTGGAAATACAGTCTTATTGCCCATGTTCCATTATATGTGCTTAATATGGCTTAATATACGAGTAGTAGATGGCCCGAACGGTTCGCATGCAAACTTATTTGCGCAAACATCGTGGGTTCGCGTTCGTGATCGAACGCGAACTTTATGCGAGTTCGACCCGTCCCCTATACTACATCATTGGGCTAAACTTTGACCCTCTACATCACAGTCAGCAGACACATCGCAGCCAATCAGGCTGCACTACCTCCTGGAGCCCCACTTTGTAAAAGGCAGCAGCGTCGGCCATTTTCTCACTCCGTCTGCTGCTGTGTTAGTGATATAAGGGAGAGAGGTTGCTGCAGAGATAGGGAATGCTTAGTTAGGCTCTTGTTAGGCATGTTAGCTTGCTCCTTGCTGATATATATTGCTAAAAAGCACCCCAAAACAGCTCTTTTGAGAGCTAATGTTCTTGTGATGTCTTTTTTTTTTGTGTGGCCCACTGAAACTTGCATATACAGCCCTCTCTGTCGCAGCTGGCCCTTGCTAGTTGCTATACTGTACCAGGCCCAGCATATTCAGTGCCTACCTTTTAACTGCACCTGGGTGTGTGACAGCTGCACATTTGTAATACCAGTCCGTGCATACCTTTCACTGCACCTGTGTAACAGCATGCAGTTTTATATACCAGTCACTGCATACCTTTTCACTATACCTGTGTGTGTGACTACTGCACATTTGTAATACCAGTCCGTGCATACCTTTCACTGCACCTGTGTAACAGCACGCAGTTTTATATACCAGTCACTGCATACCTGTTCACTGTACCTGTGTGTGTGACAGCTGCACATTTGTAATACCAGTCCGTGCATACCTTCCACTGCACCTGTGTAACAGCACGCAGTTTTATATACCAGTCACTGCATACCTGTTCACTATACCTGTGTGTGTGTGACTGCTGCACATTTGGTAATACGAGTCCGTGTATACCTTTCACTGCACCTGTGTAACAGCATGCAGTTTTATATACCAGTCACTGCATACCTGTTCACTGTACCTGTGTGTGTGACAGCTGCACATTTGTAATACCAGTCCGTGCATACCTTTCACTGCACCTGTGTGACAGCATGCATTTTTATATACCAGTCACTGCATACCTGTTCACTGTACCTGTGTGTGTGACAGCTGCACATTTGTAATACCAGTCCGTGCATACCTTTCACTGCACCTGTGAAACAGCACACAGTTTTATATACCAGTCGCTGCATACCTTTTCACTGTACCTGTGTGTGTGACAGCTGCACATTTGTAATACCAGTCAGTGCATACCTTTTACTGCACCTTTGTAACAGCACACAGTTTTATATACCAGTCACTGCATACCTGTTCACTGTACCTGTGTGTGTGTGACTGCTGCACATTTGTAATACCAGTCTGTGCATACCTTTCACTGCAGCTGTGTAACAGCAGGCAGTTTTATGTACCAGTCACTTTATACCTGTTCACTGTACCTGTGTGTGTGACTGCTGCACATTTGTAATACCTGTCCATGCATACCTTTCACTGCACCTGTGTGACAGCACACAATTTTATATACCATATAAGTAAACTGATACAAGTTACTGATACAAGTAAAGCTGTGGAGGATGATGATGATACTGGCATGGATGTCACGTGGGATCCTAATAGACATGATGACCAGGGGGACAGTTCAGAGGGGGAGTCAGAGAGGAGTAGGAGAAGACAAGTTGCTGAAAGAAGCAGGGGGAGCTGGTCATCAGAAACAGCTTGGGGCAGTGTCCAGCGGCATGTATCGCCACCTATTGACAGCCAGCCAACATGCCCTTCAACGTCAGCTGTTGACGCCACCACCAAAGTGCCATCATCCCAGGGCTTAGCGGTGTGGACATTTTTTTGTGTGCCTGCCTCAGATGAGAGCAATGCCATCTGTACTCTCTGCCACCAAAAATTGAGCCGTTGAAAAGCAGCACACAAAAGCAAAGCCACCCTCCTTCTCCTCTTCCACCTTCAGGTGCATTATCTTCAGCCACTTTCTCCCTTGCACCTTCACAGCCACCCTCCTCCACCCCGCCTCTCACCTTGAGCAGTTCCTGCTCCTCTGCCCACAGCAGCAGCCAGGTGTCCGTGAAGGAAATCTTTGAGCAGAAGAAGCCAATGTCTGCCAGTCACCCCCTTGCCCGGCATCTGACATCTGGTTTGGCGGAACTGTTCGCTCGCCAGCTGTTACCATACCAGCTGGTGGACTCTGAGGCCTTCCACCACAGTGGAAGATACCAGGCCGCAATTATTTCTCAAAAAGGGCGATATCCAAACTGTACCATGTAGTTGAAAGGCAAGTGGTGTCATCTCTGGCACACAGGGTTGGGTCAAGGGTCCATCTGACCATGGATGCCTGGTCTGCAAAGCACGGTCAGGGCAGGTACATTACTTATACAGCCCATTGGGTCAACCTGGTGACCACTGGCAAGCAGGGAGTAAATGGCTGTGCAGTGGACCTAGTTGTGACACCTCCATGGCTTGCAGGCAGGCCTGCTGCCACCTCCTCTACTTCTCCTACCCCTCCTGCTACATCCTCTTTGCTTTTGTCCTCTTCCTCTTCCATGGCGGAGTGGCAGTGCTACTCTACTGGTGCTGTGATCTCCTCTCCAGCTACACACCCCCAGCTCCCCAGGGCCTATGCTACATGCCAGGTACGACGGTGTCACGCCATCTTGGACATGTCTTGCCTCAAAGCCAAGAGTCACACTGGAGCAGCTCTCCTGGATGCTCTGAACAAACAGGTGGATCACTGGCTGACCCCACACCAACTGGAGATCAGCAACGTGGTGTGTGACAATGGCGGCAATCTCATTTCGGCTTTGAGTTTGGGAAAGTTGACACATGTACCCTGCATGGCACATGTGCTGAATCTAATAATTCAAAGATTTGTGTGTAAGTACCCAGGTTTACAGGAGGTCCTGAAGCAGTCCAGGAAAGTGTGTGGGCATTTCAGGTGGTCCTACAAGGCCATGGCATGCTTGGCCGATATTCAGCAGAGAAACAACTTGCCGGTGAGGCGCTTGATTTGCGATAGCCCGATTCACTGGAATTCAACTCTCCTGATGTTTGACCACCTGCTGCAACAGGAGAAAGCCATCAACCAGTATCTGTACAACTACAGTGAAAGGTCATGCTCTGGGGAGCTGGGGTTGTTCTGGCCGAAGCAAAAAACCTGCAGGCTCATGCGGCCGTTTGAGGAGGTGACAAACCTGGTGATTCGAAGTGAAGTGGATCAAGCTGTGCAGGAGCGTGAACATGAACAAGAGGAAGAGTTGTAGGAACAATAATCAGCAGAACCACCTGTTTCCTCAACACCTGTGGCAGCACAGAGGAGGGGGGAGGAGCAGGAAGAGTCATGTGGGGAAGAGGAGTCAGATGAGGAAGGTGTTTTTTTTTTATGAGGAGGCAGAAGAACAACTGCAGCAGGCGTCGCAGGGGGCGTGTGCTGCTCAACATACCATGGTATTGTTCATGGCTGGGGGGAGGAGGAGAACTTACCTGACATCACTGAGGAAGAGCAAGAGGAGATGGATAGTACATCGGCATCCAAATTTGTGCAGATGGTGTCTTTCATGCTGTCCAGCCTGTTGAGGGACCCCCGTATAAAAAAACTCAAGAGGAATGACCTGTAGTGGGTGGCCATGCTTCTAGACCCTCGGTATAAGCACAAAGTGGTGGAGATGTTACCAAATCACCAGAAGGCAGAAATGATGCAGCACTTGCACAACAAGCTGGCAAGTATACTTTACAGTGCGTTTAAGGGTGATTTCACAGCACAACAGAATAAAAGGTGCCACTACCAGTAATCTTCCTCCTCCTCCCATGTCCACGCAGGCAAGGACAGGATGCTCTAGTGATCTCATGGTAATGTCGGACATGCGGATTGCGGACATTCTTTAGTAAGGACAGGCCGCTCTAGAGATATCATGGTGATGTCGGACATGCGGATTGCAGACATTCTTTAGTCCAATGCCTCGCCTTAGCCCTCCCGGATCCACCCTCCACCAATGCCTCGACCGGCAGGTAGCCAACTACCTGGCCTAAACCACGGATGCAGACAACAGCGATGAACCCCTGGAGTACTGGGTGCACAGGCTTGACCTGTGGCCAGCGCTGTCACAATTTGCCATCCAACTTCTGGTTTGCCCTGCCTCAAGTGTCCTGTCAGAAACGACCTTCAGCACAGCTGGAGGCATTGTTAGTGAGAAGAGAAGTCGCCTAGGTCAAAAAAGTGTTCAGTACCTCACCTTTATCAAAATAAATGAGACATGGATCCCGGAGGGCTACTGCCCACCAGAAGACTAAGTCAGTCCCCGCACACAGCATCTCTGCCTGCACGCCGTGTGACTGTCTGCCCCAAGACTAAGTTGGTCCCCACACAGCATCTCTGCCTGCAAGCCGCTTGACTGCCTTCTCTGCCACCCCCAACAGGGTCCAGGACTCCAGGTGGATTCCTGAATTTTTAAGGCTGCTGCTAGCAGCTGCCACTAACAAAATCAATACTATTTTTTTCTGGTGCGTGTACATGCCTGCCTAATTTTTCAGGCTGCACTGCGGCTGCAACAACAAAACAAAAGGCATGTACATGTGTCAATTCCCCTTCGTGATCGTTACCTTGCCACGGTGAAGGGGCGTGCGCTGTTTGCGGTGTGTTACACAGTGAGTTTGGTCTGTCAGTGTGAAGCGGTACACTAATTACACTACCTGATTGATGTATATGCATGCAAGATATTTTAAAGCACTTTATGCCTCCAATTTAGTATTGCAATGTGATTTCTGCCCTTAAAGGGACTCCGAGCTCAAGTAAAAAAAGAAAGTTGTACTCACCCGGGGCTTTTTCCCTGGGACTTTTGGTGTTTATCCCACTCCGCCATGCCCTCATCCAGGTGTTAGACCCCTTGAAACATCTTTTCCATCACTTTTGTGGCCAGAATTAATGTTTGAAGTTTTGAAAGTTCACCTGCCCATTGAAGTCTATTGCGATTCGCAAAGTTCGTGCAAACGCAAACTTTTGCGGAAGTTCGCGTTCGAGGTTCACGAACCTAAAATCGGAGGTTTGAGCCATCTCTATAGAGGAGCAACCAAATATCCATCCCCACTTAGTTAATGGTGAAAAGGTTCCTCAAAGGTTTCAAACAAAGTTTTGATTCACTGTTCTTGTGACTGAAGGTTTGTAATAAAAACCCACTCATTAAGAAAGGCCAGCTTAAGTTTTGCTTTATATCTGCCAAGTTGCACCTTGAAGAATTTGAAGAGAAATTGAAGTGGTCAGATGAAACCAAAATCAACCTTTTGGCTTTAGCATTCAACAGTATGGCTGGTTGTCATCCAAACAGTGAAGCAAGAGGCATCTTGTTGTGGGGTTGTTTGTAAGCAGCAGAGAATTGGGCATTTGTAAACACAGAAAGAAAAGGGATGGGGCAACATATTATCTACACTGCTGCCCATAATTATTCATACCCCTGGCAAATTACAATTTAAAGTTACTTTTATTCAACTAGCTAGTAATTGTTTGATGGATAGGAAATGACATAGATGTCTCCCAAAAGATAATAAGACAATGTACAAAAGACTAGTGCCTTGTGGGAAAAAACGTTTCTTGTTTTTATTTAAATTTGAGCAAAAAGTGTCCAGTACAAAATTGTTCAGACCCTTCACAAACTGTCACAGTCTGTGGGAAAATCCAAAGTTCTATACCATAACAAATACTCCAAGCTGTTCTAAAGCAACCTAATTACCCTGATTAATTGGGAACAGCTGTTCAAATCAAGAAAGGGCTACAAGGTCATTTCTAAATGTTTTCCAGTTCCAGTGGCTACAGTGCAAAGTATTATTAAAAAATACAAGATGTTCTGCACTGTGGAAAATCTCAAGGGACGTGGTTGGTAGTGTTGGGCGAACAGTGTTCGCCACTGTTCGGGTTCTGCAGAACATCACCCTGTTCGGGTGATGTTCGAGTTCGGCCGAACACCTGATGGTGTTCGGCCAAACCGTTCGGCCGCATGGCCGAACTAAGAGCGCATGGCCGAACGTTCCCCGAACGTTCGGCTAGCGCTGTGATTGGCCGAACGGGTCACGTGGTTCGGACCCGAACGCGCTCTGATTGGCCGAACTGTCACGTGGTTCGGGTAAATAAATACCCGAACCACGTCATATTTCCGCCATTTGTCTGTGGGTTTAGCTTTGGGTAGGCAGGCAGGGTAGTTCGCGCTCCAGCCACGCTAGCCAGGGTCCCCCCAGTCATTGTGTCGCTGCTGGGAATAGTAGTACACCGCTCGCTCAGCATTCTGTTTACTGCCACTCTGTGTACCTCGCTCAGCCACACTATATAACATTCTGTTTACTGTTCTGTGTCTGCTGGGAATAGTAGTACACCGCTCGCTCAGCCACACTATATAGCATTCTGTTTACTGCCACTCTGTGTCTTCTGGGAATAGTGGTACACCGCTCACCCGCCACTGTATAGCATTGTGCTCTGTGTCGCTGCTGGGAATAGTGGTACACCGCTCACCCGCCACTGTATAGCATTGTGCTCTGTGTCGCTGCTGGGAATAGTGGTACACCGCTCAGCCACACTATATAGCATTCTGTTTACTGTTCTGTGTCTGCTGTGAATAGTAGTACACCGCTCGCTCAGCCACACTATATAGCATTCTGTTTACTGCCACTCTGTGTACCTTGCTCAGCCACACTATATAGCATTCTGTTTACTGCCACTCTGTGTCTTCTGGGAATAGTAGTACACCGCTCACCCGCCACTGTATAGCATTGTGCTCTGTGTCGCTGCTGGGAATAGTGGTACACCGCTCACCCGCCACTGTATAGCATTGTGCTGTGTGTCGCTGCTGGGAATAGTGGTACACCGCTCAGCCACACTATATAGCATTCTGTTTACTGTTCTGTGTCTGCTGGGAATAGTAGTACACCGCTCGCTCAGCCACACTATATAGCATTCTGTTTACTGCCACTCTGTGTACCTCGCTCAGCCACACTATATAGCATTCTGTTTACTGTTCTGTGTCTGCTGGGAATAGTAGTACACCGCTCGCTCAGCCACACTATATAGCATTCTGTTTACTGCCACTCTGTGTACCTCGCTCAGCCACACTATATAGCATTCTGTTTACTGCCACTCTGTGTCTTCTGGGAATAGTAGTACACTGCTCACCCGCCACTGTATAGCATTGTGCTCTGTGTCGCTGCTGGGAATAGTGGTACACCGCTCACCCGCCACTGTATAGCATTGTGCTGTGTGTCGCTGCTGGGAATAGTGGTACACCGCTCAGCCACACTATATAGCATTCTGTTTACTGTTCTGTGTCTGCTGGGAATAGTAGTACACCGCTCGCTCAGCCACACTATATAGCATTCTGTTTACTGCCACTCTGTGTACCTCGCTCAGCCACACTATATAGCATTCTGTTTACTGTTCTGTGTCTGCTGGGAATAGTAGTACACCGCTCGCTCAGCCACACTATATAGCATTCTGTTTACTGCCACTCTGTGTACCTCGCTCAGCCACACTATATAGCATTCTGTTTACTGTTCTGTGTCTGCTGGGAATAGTAGTACACCGCTCGCTCAGCCACACTATATAGCATTCTGTTTACTGCCACTCTGTGTACCTCGCTCAGCCACACTATATAGCATTCTGTTTACTGTTCTGTGTCTGCTGGGAATAGTAGTACACCGCTCGCTCAGCCACACTATATAGCATTCTGTTTACTGCCACTCTGTGTACCTCGCTCAGCCACACTATATAGCATTCTGTTTACTGCCACTCTGTGTCTTCTGGGAATAGTAGTACACCGCTCACCCGCCACTGTATAGCATTGTGCTGTGTGTCGCTGCTGGGAATAGTGGTACACCGCTCAGCCACACTATATAGCATTCTGTTTACTGTTCTGTGTCTGCTGGGAATAGTAGTACACCGCTCGCTCAGCCACACTATATAGCATTCTGTTTACTGCCACTCTGTGTACCTCGCTCAGCCACACTATATAGCATTCTGTTTACTGCCACTCTGTGTCTGCTGGGAATAGTAGTACACCGCTCACCCGTCACTGTATAGCATTGTGCTCTGTGTCGCTGCTGGGAATAGTGGTACTGTATAGCATTTCTGTACTGCCACTGTACTGCTGCCAGTCAGCGTGTACTGTAAGGATAAGTGAAATGAGGAAGAAATTCGGTGAAAGAGGGAGGGGCAAGGGAAGAGGTGTTTCCCCTGACGGTTCACGTACAGGCCACAGGGGAGCACCCAAGAAAACCCACTCAATACCGCCCATGTTGTCCAGGACAACAACCCTCACAAATCCAAAAGAACAGGACCAGATAATTACTTGGATGACCTCTCAAGCGTCCAGCAGTGGGTTAAGCAGCACCAGCACATCACGCACGAGGTCCGAGTCCTCAGCCAGTTACAAGGAGCCAGTGGGCACAAAGCTGACACAACCGGCAGCGACACCACGCACACAACTGCCAGATAACCAGTCCGATGAATTACCTCAGGACACAATGGGGTATTCGCAGGAGCTATTCCCAGCCCAACAAACTTCCACCTTTCAAAGGTCAATGGAGGAACAGCCAGAAATGTTGTGCCCGGATTCACAACCATTAACTGTGGGAAATGCACCGCGCACTGAAATACAAGGCGAGTCCGAGGAGGACTCGGAAACCCAAATCCCAGAGCAAGTTGGGCAGGAGGGGTTGCAATTGCAGGAGGTCGGCCGACAAGATCTGGAAGACGACGTTGGAGTGAGCTGCGCAGAGGTTGTTCTGGGGAGCTCTACTCCACGGCGGCGGCCCCCCACAATGACATATGACGAGTTTCAGGAGATGGAAGAGGAGGGTATGGACAATGTGGACAGAGACCCAGATTTTGTTTGTGAACGAGAACATCGCCGTCGTAGCAGCAGCACAGATGAGTCTGTTGAAGAACCCACTGCTGCACGAGTTCGCCTTGTGCCACAAGGTAGGCGGCGCGCAATTTCAGGCACCACAAGCGTGGAAGTTCAAGTGAGAGGCAAAAGAGGAGCAAACAGAAATCGCCAGCAAGGCAGGTGCTCCAAAGTCTGGGCTTTCTTTGAAGACTGCACTGAGGATGTTACCATGGCGATTTGCAAGGTGTGCAAGACCCGCCTGAGCAGGGGGAAAAGTATTAACAACCTCTCCACCACCAGCATGAGCCACCACATGCTATCCAAACATCTCACTCTGTGGGCAAACGCGGCAGGACAGGGTACCAGCAACACTGCCTCCATTGGGTTCACCAGACTCACCACCAGACCCGCCTCAGCAGCAGCAGTAGCCCAGCCATTGCGTGGTTCACAACATTCACAAACATTAGACGACGCTGACACTGTCACTTTCCGGAGTAGTGCTCTTGAGGCCTCCCAGTGTTCATCAAACACAACAACCAACAGCCCTTCCGTGTGCAGTGCTACGGTTCAGTTGTCTGTGTCGGAGATGTTTGAACGCAAGAGGAAATTGCCAGCAAATGACCCCCGGGCCGTGGCAGTAACAGCCAGCATAGCCAAGCTTCTGGCCTGCGAAATGCTGCCATATCGAGTGGTGGAGACAAACAGCTTCAAGGGCATGATGTCAGTGGCCATCCCACGTTACGTGGTTCCCAGCCGCTACCACTTTGCGCGCTCTGCAGTGCCTGAGTTGCATGAGCACGTGGTCAGCAAAATAACCCGAAGCTTGAAGAATGCCGTTGCCTGCAAGGTTCACCTCACCACTGACACCTGGACGAGTGCGTTCGGCCAGGGTCGATACATCTCCCTTACCGCGCACTGGGTGAACCTTGTGGAGCCTGGCAGCGATTCCTCACCTGCTACGGTGCAGGTGTTGCCCACGCCGCAAACAGCTGCACCGCCGTCCCTCCCACTGGATAACAACAGCAGCACCTACCTCTCTGACTCCTTCTCCTCCAACGCATCTCAAAGCTGTACCTCATCCGGAAACGCTAACCCAGCAGCAGTAGGATCGTGGAAGCAGTGCAGCACAGCTGTTGGCATGCGTCAGCAAGCGTTGCTGAAGCTGATCTGCCTTGGGGATAAGCAGCACACAGGGGAGGAAATTTGGAAGGGAATAAAGGAACAGACGGATTTGTGGCTGGCACCGCTGGACCTGAAACCGGGCATGGTTGTGTGTGATAATGGGAGTAATCTCATTCGCGCTTTAAGGTTGGCTAAGCTGACACACATCCCTTGCCTGGCGCACGTGATGAACCTAGTAGTTCAGCGGTTCCTGAGGACATACCCAGGCGTGGCCGATCTTCTGTTGAAGGTGCGTCGAGTGGCCAAACATTGTAGAAATTCCAGTACTGCTTCGGGGGCACTCGCCAAGATGCAGGAGCGCTTCAATCTCCCCCACCATCGCTTGCTGTGTGATGTCCCTACGCGCTGGAATTCTACGCTGCACATGCTAGCCCGCTTTTGTGAGCAGAAGAGTGCAGTGGTCCAGTACATGAAGGCGCAGTACCGAGGCGCATCCGGACAGCTGCCAAGCTTCTGTGGATCCGATTTGGCCAACATGTTGGACCTCTGCCAAGTCCTCCAAAATTTTGAGCAATCCACGTTGCTTGTGAGCAGTGACAACTCTTCAGTCAGTATTACCATACCACTGCTGTGTTTACTGAAGAGGTCAATGTTGAAAATCAAGGAAACAGCTGTCATGATGCAACTGGGGGAATCTGAAGGAGAAAACGATCAGCGTGATGGTACCAACATCAGGCCATCCGCCTCAGGGAACGCTGGCCCCAGCAGCTATGACGAAGAAGAGAAGGAGGAACAGCTGGAGTTGGAGCAGGAATTTCATGCCACCACTGACGAGGGCCAGAGCGGTGCTCGTTGGACTTCCACAATTCAGCGCGAATGGTCAGCAGAAGCAGACCAGGAGGAAGGTGACGACTATGATGCATCACAACAACTATCACAACGCTCACAAGAGGATGATGAGGATTCTGGTAGGACTCTGGCACACATGGCTCAATTCATGCTAGACTGCATTGAACGTGACCCACGCATTGTGCGCATTCTGGACAACACCAATTACTGGGTTTATACCCTTCTGGATCCACGGTACAAACACAATGTTCCAAAACTGCTTGAAGAAAGAGTCAGACAGGTCAAAATGGAAGAATACCAGCAGGCCCTTGTGGAGACTTTAGAGAGGAGATTGACATCCTCCCCCTCCTCTAGCCAGTTGTACGCCGACAGACTGACTTCCGCAAACCCAGGACGACCAGGAGGGCAGCAAACAACGCAAGCCGCAGCTAGTGCCCAAAAGGGAATGGTATCGGCAGTGTCCTTGGAGTGGGAACATTTTCTGACACCCATGCAGCAGCAGCCCACTGAACAGCAAGCGTGCAGATCCACCTCCAACACCGATCGCCTGGAGAAGATGGTCAAGGACTACATGTCAGATGACGTAGCTGTGTCGAACAATCCATCTGCACCCTTCAACTATTGGGTATCGAAGCTAGACACCTGGCACGAACTGGCAATGTACGCAATAGAGGTGCTGGCTTGCCCGGCAGCCAGCGTTATGTCGGAACGCTGTTTCAGTGCTGCCGGAGGCATCGTCACAGATCGGCGTATCCGCCTCTCCACAGAAAATGCAGACCGTCTGACTCAAATTAAAATGAATCAATCCTGGATTGGAAATGACTACGCAACACTCCAGGACCCCAACCAAGTAACATGACCAATGAACATCTGGGATGGTGTAGCGTTTCCGGTCCCTGTTTATTGAACCTCTCATCTGTATTACATTTATGACTGCATGGCGGCAAAAAGCATTGCTGCTATATCCGCACGCTTTTTGTCCTCATGCAAGGCCTGGGTTGTTGTGTCTCAAAAAGCGTGGCCTTCTCCTCCTGCGCCTCCTCCTGTTCCATCACATCTGCTGCTGCTGGGTTAGCGTTGCCGCGTGGTCCCTGTTTATTGAACCACTTATCTTTATTACATTTATGACTGCATGGCGGTACAAAGCATGCTATCCGCATGCTTCTTGTCCTCATGCAAGGCCTGGGTTGTTGTGTCTCACAAAGCGTGGCCTTCTCCTCCTGCGCCTCCTCCTGTTCCATCACGTCTGCTGCTGCTGGGTTAGCGTTGCCGCGTGGTCCCTGTTTATTGAACCACTTATCTTTATTACATTTATGACTGCATGGCGGTACAAAGCATGCTATCCGCACGCTTCTTGTCCTCATGCAAGGCCTGGGTTGTTGTGTCTCACAAAGCGTGGCCTTCTCCTCCTGCGCCTCCTCCTGTTCCATCACGTCTGCTGCTGCTGGGTTAGCGTTGCCGCGTGGTCCCTGTTTATTGAACCACTTATCTTTATTACATTTATGACTGCATGGCGGTACAAAGCATGCTATTCACACGCTTCTTGTCCTCATGCAAGGCCTGGGTTGTTGTGTCTCACAAAGCGGGGCCTTCTCCTCCTGCGCCTCCTCCTGTTCCATCACGTCTGCTGCTGCTGGGTTAGCGTTGCCGCGTGGTCCCTGTTTATTGAACCACTTATCTTTATTACATTTATGACTGCATGGCGGTACAAAGCATGCTATCCGCACGCTTCTTGTCCTCATGCAAGGCCTGGGTTGTTGTGTCTCACAAAGCGTGGCCTTCTCCTCCTGCGCCTCCTCCTGTTCCATCACGTCTGCTGCTGCTGGGTTAGCGTTGCCGTGTGGTCCCTGTTTATTGAACCACTTATCTTTATTACATTTATGACTGCATGGCGGTACAAAGCATGCTATCCGCACGCTTCTTGTCCTCATGCAAGGCCTGGGTTGTTGTGTCTCACAAAGCGTGGCCTTCTCCTCCTGCGCCTCCTCCTGTTCCATCACGTCTGCTGCTGCTGGGTTAGCGTTGCCGCGTGGTCCCTGTTTATTGAACCACTTATCTTTATTACATTTATGACTGCATGGCGGTACAAAGCATGCTATCCGCACGCTTCTTGTCCTCATGCAAGGCCTGGGTTGTTGTGTCTCACAAAGCGTGGCCTTCTCCTCCTGCGCCTCCTCCTGTTCTATCACGTCTGCTGCTGCTGGTGCTGGGTTAGCGTTACCGGTCCCTTTTCCTGGAACCTCTTCTCTGTATTACATTTATGACTGCATGGCGAAAAAAAGCATGTTACCTGTGCAAAGAAACATGACATTTTCCACATTTAAAAGACAGTTTTTCCTTTGAAACTTTACAATCAATTTTCTCAAAAACTATAAGCTCTTTTTCAAATATTTTTTTCCCTCTTGTACCCACTCCCAAGGTGCACATACCCTGCTAATTTGGGGTATGTAGCATGTAAGGAAGCTTTACAAAGCACGAAAGTTCGGGTCCCCATTGACTTCCATTATGTTCGGAGTTCGGCGCGAACACCCGAACATCGCGGCGATGTTCGGCGAACGTTCGCGAACCCGAACATCTAGGTGTTCGCCCAACACTAGTGGTTGGAAGTCAAAAGTGACACCTGTGCTGGCCAGGAGGATAGTGAGAGAGGTCATAAAGAATCCAAGGATCACCACCAAGGCCATCCTGGTGAATCTGGGTTCTGCTGGTGGCAATGTCTCAAGACAGACAATCCAACGAACACTGCACACTGCTGGGTTCCACAGATGCAGACCAAGGAGGACGCCACTTCTCCAGATAAGGCACACAAAAGCTCACTTGGCCTTTGAAAATGCTTATCTGGACAAAGAAGAAGACCTCTGGTCTTCTGTGAAACAAAAATTGAATTGTTTGGTCACAATGATGTTTCCTTCATTTGGCGTAAAAAAGGAGAAGCCTTCAACCCAAAGAACACCATCCCCACTGTCAAACATGGTGGTGGAAACCTAATGCTTTGAGGTTGTTATTTTAGCCAATGGACCAGGGAACATAATCACAGTAAACAACACCGTGGAAAAAGAGCAATACATGAGGATTCTCAATGACAACATCAGGCAGTCCGCAGAGAAACTTGGCCATGGGCAACAGTGGAGATTTCAGCATGACAACGACCCACAATAGACAGCAAAAGTGGTAAAGAATAGAGTTGGGCGCCGAACGGTTCGCCTGCGAACGGTTCCATGCGAACTTCAGTGGTTCGCGTTCACGTCCCGCAGGCGAACCTTTGCGGAAGTTCGGTTCGCCCCATAATGCACATGGAGGGTCAACTTTGACCCTCTACATCACAGTCAGCAGGCCCAGTGTAGCCAATTAGGCTACACTAGCCCCTGGAGCCCCACCCCCCCTTATATAAGGCAGGCAGCGGCGGCCATTACGGTCACTCGTGTGCTGCCTGCGTTAGTGAGAGTAGGGCGAGCTGCTGCAGACTGTCTCTCAGGGAAAGATTAGTTAGGCTTAACTTGTTCCTGTCTGGCTGCATACCTGTGCTGTGAACCCACCACTGCATACCTGTGCTGTGAACCCACCACTGCATACCACTGCATACCTGTGTTGTGAACCCACCACCACTGCATACCTGTGCTGTGAACCCACCACTGCATACCTGTTCAGTGAACCCACCACTGCATACCTGTGCTGTGAACCCACCACTGCATACCTGTTCAGTGAACCTGCCACTGCATACCTGTTCTGTTCAGTGGACCCGCCACTGTATACCTGTTCATTGAACCCACCACTGCATACCTGTGCTGTGAACCCACCACTGCATACCTGTTCTGTGAACCCACCACTGCATACCTGTGCTGTGAACCCACCACTGCATACCTGTTCAGTGAACCCACCACTGCATACCTGTTCTGTTCAGTGGACCCGCCACTGTATACCTGTTCATTGAACCCACCACTGCATACCTGTGCTGTGAACCCACCACTGCATACCTGTTCTGTGAACCCACCACTGCATACCTGTGCTGTGAACCCACCACTGCATACCTGTTCAGTGAACCTGCCACTGCATACCTGTTCTGTTCAGTGGACCCGCCACTGTATACCTGTTCATTGAACCCACCACTGCATACCTGTGCTGTGAACCCACCACTGCATACCTGTTCTGTGAACCCACCACTGCATACCTGTTCAGTGAACCTGCCTCTGTGAACCCACCACTGCATACCTGTTCAGTGAATCTTGATGTATACACATGCAAGATGTTTGAAAGCACTTTAGGCCTGTCATTTAGCATTCAATGTGATTTCTGCCCTTAAAACGCTGCTTTGCGTCAAATCCAGATTTTTCCCCGGGACTTTTGGCATGTATCCCACTCCGCCATGCCCCCCTCCAGGTGTTAGACCCCTTGAAACATCTTTTCCATCACTTTTGTGGCCAGCATAATTATTTTTTTTTTTTAAAGTTCGCATCCCCATTGAAGTCTATTGCGGTTCGCGAACTTTAACGCGAACCGAACCTTCCGCGGAAGTTCGCGAACCAGGTTCGCGAACCTAAAATCGGAGGTTCGGCCCAACTCTAGTAAAGAAATGGTTAGCAGACAACAACATTAACATTTTGAAGTTACCCAGCCAGAGTCCTGATTTGAATCCAATTGAGAATCTGTGGAGGGAACTAAAGTTCAGAATGATGGCAAGAAGACCCTCCAACCTAAAATATTTGGAGCTCATTGCTGAAGATGAATGGGCAAAAATACCCGTGGAGACATGCAAAAAGCTGGTCTGCAATTATAGGAAGCGTTTGATTGCTGTAATAGCTAGTAAAGGTTTTTCTATTGATTATTGAGATGGGTATGAATAATTTTGGACTGGACATTTTTTGCTCAAATTTAAATAAAAGCTGAGAAATGTATTTTTCCACAATAATTATTCTTGTACATTGTCTTATTATCTTTTGGGAGGCACCTATGTCATTTTCCTTCAAAACATTACTTACTGGTTGAATAAAAGTAACTTTAAAGAGTAACTGTCAGGCTACAAAAGCTAATTTAAACCTCTATTCTCCTGTGTTAAACAGTTTAGAAGGAAGCCAAAAAGGCATTACTGAAGATAAAAATCTCTCTTACATTTGATGTGTGCTTATCAGCAAAGCTGTTATTCCCAAGCTCTTAAGAAGACGCAAGCCGCATACCATACTGCAAAGCATTCTGGGGCTCTCCCCTCGGCTACTAATGAGAAGTTACAGGGTCAAGTAACAATAGCATGTAACTCAGTCCAGTGCACAGCACTGATAAATCTCCTGGCAGAGTACACTGCAGGAGTCCGCTATTGTTCCTAGCCACATGGCTCATTAATATTCACTGCACACTAGTGTTATTCAGTACGAGCTTTTCTGTGATCAGGAAGCAGGGAGGACATGACGACACATTTGGCTTCATAGGAGACAGACAAACATGGAACCTGCCATGAGAAGTCAGGAGCATCATTCTCTGCATATACTATATAAAAATTCTGTGAAATCCAAACGTGGACAGTGAAATGCATATGTAATGTAAGTACAGCCTATATTTAGCTACTGATATATGTGTTTATTTTCTCTGAGACCTTATACCTAACAGCTCCTCTTTAAGTCAAAATTTGCCAGGGGTATGAATAATTATGGGCAGCACCGTAATTATTTTGATGACATTCAGCTGTACTCTGCCAGAAAGTTGTCAATGGGAAGAAGATTAAGCTTAACCTAACATTGCAAAGACCCACTGCATACAATGCATACAGCAAATAGACCACATGGGCTGAAGGAGAAACAGATGCATACCTTTGCATGGCCTAGTCAGAGCACAGGCCTAAACCCTATTAAAAATTGGTGGAAGAATGACTGTGGAAAGTTTGACAAAAATTATTTGGTAAATACTGTGTTGTGTAGATGTGCAAAGTTGGTGGAAAAGTATTCCGACAGACGGAAAGATCTAAATAAAACAAAATATAGTTCCACAATGTACTGACACACTGCAATTCTCTATCCATTTTGCTGATTCTTTTTTTTTCTTCATATATATATATATATGTATATATATATGTAAATATATATATAATTTTTTTTTTTGGGGGGGGGGTCTGAATTGCTGTTAATACATCATTTAGTAGGCTACATTAGACTATGTAAACATAGAAGAAAAATAATTTTTTATTTATTTATTTATTATTTTGTGTGGGCCATTTGAGGTTCCAACAAACATGTTAATATTTTGAATGGGATGATTCCTTTCTACGCACACTGTATGCCTGCCTTTAACAGTTTGCTGTGAATCTTGAATTTGTTTAGGTTATTTTATTTTCAATGCACTTCTTTACCACAACAGTTGCAAAAGAAGCAATTTTATTTTCATTCTCCGCTCTCTGTTCAGGCAAATAAAACAATACAGCTTGAATAAACTATATAAACTTGTTTTTTCTTCTTTACATATTCTGTAGCTTGGTTGATGCATTCTTCCCTCTTCTCTTTTTTTTATTAAGTGTACAAAACTACCATAGGGCTGTGTTATAAATACAAAAAATCTGATAAAAATAATTCAAACTGGAACTAAACATTCCAAATACCATTGCTCCACACTTAGTTAAAACTGTTAAATTGTAATCAAAATAAAAATAAAAATCAGTACTTCTCCCAAAATTTGTGACATATATACTCTTCACAAGACTCTATTATATCCTATGTAGTTTTAATGCCATGGGGCAGTCTTATATTTTTAGTGCAGAAGACAGTAAATTTGCCTTGTTAGCGATGCACAATATTTTGTACATTGCATGTTTGTACTGTTTGCAACAACTATGTTTAACTGCTTGAATGGTTCTTAGAATTACATTTCATGTAGAGATGACAGTGCAGTTTTATTGGACACAAAGCTGCTCAGATTAATTCCCCTATACACTATGACCCACATGACGCAGTCAGGAACAGATCACCTAACTCCTCTTACCTCCTCCCTCTACTTGAACGAGGATTAGTTTTCTGCTTGCAACACAACAGCTGCAGCAAAGTTTTGTCATTGCAAGAATGGGCTGTAGATGCAGTACTGGCCACAGAGAGTCCACCTGCAAGGAAAGGAAATATGTCGGATGGCTCTGTGCTCAGCAGTGAGAGCTTCTACCTCATTTGGGAAACACCGACTCTCTTTGCAACTGCAAGCTTTTTGAGAATGGATCCTGGGTCACATGGCTGAATTTTCCAGAGGGAATTTCTCTGCTTCAAATATGAAAGTTTTTCATTACAGTGTATCGGCACGATTTGTCAATCTATTCCCTCCCCATGCACCCAATCCCCCCCCCCCACCCTGCAATGTCTGATCAACCAATTTTGATAGATTGTTAATACAAATCACTCTAAATTGATATCAATGCAGCTCATTGTGCTATAGATTTCCAGCAGATTTGATTATAGAGAGACAAGGAGAAATTTGTATCTGTTGCAGGCAGGAAAAGCTAGATAAGCTTATGTTTAGTGAATGTAGAAGTGATTAGCTTTACCCCTGTATTGTAGTTTTGTGTGCAGGTTAGTAAGGTTCGATTCACACTACGTCAGATGTGCCCCATCAATTCATACACATTATGTACTGTTGTGGGTCCGATCCATCCCTGCTGCTCTCATACGGATCCAGCCCAGCTGCTGGTAGGGAAGAAGCATCGTTATACAGATTGTTCCAATCTATAAACTACCCAGCAGTACCAGAACTCTGATTCCTATATCCCTGCTGCCAACCAACGTTTGGCTATATAGCCAAAATGTGGTGCAGCTGGTGCCTAACTACCCTGCTTGCACTGCCATAGCCACTAAGTAAATTGTGGGCTATGGAGGCGCCAAATACCAGGTGGCCCATTTGCCCAAATTCACCTTTTTAGGTTTCTGCTTACTCTCCCTTCATTTCTAACATTCTCTTAAATTACATTTTATTTGTGCATTTACATTTTTAGAAGTGTGTACCCTATATCACTTCTTAACCGCAATTACAAGTTGCTTTCCTCCATACTTGTCACCAGGCTCAATAAGTTCCTGCATTCCTTGGTTCACAAGGGTCAGGTAGGATTTATACCATTGATGAAAGCTACTGACTATATTAGAAAGCTATTAAATATTATTCACCATATGCACACAACTAAACATCCCCTGGCGGTCCATTTGTTGGATATCAATAAAGCTTTTGATTGTTTATCCTGGCCCTATATGAGACTAACTTTGCAGAAATTTGTAGTCATGGTCCTTCCTCAAGGATATCGGCGCTGTACTCCTTCACTTCAGCTACACTCATTCTTCCAGCTACTCCTTCATCTAGTACAGTGATCTGCAAACTTAGCTCTCCAGCTGTTAAGTAACTACAAGTACCACAATGCATTTGCCTTATGAATCATGACTGTGGCTGTCAGACTCCTGCAATGCATTGTGGGACTTGCAGTTCCTTAACAGCTGGAGAGCCATGTTTGCAGATCACTGATCTAGTATTAACATTGAGCAATTGAGCAGGGCACTCACCAGGGTTGCCCTCTATCCCCTGCCATCTTCATCCTATGCATGGAGCCCCTGGTATACAAGATCAGAGAGTCATCAGAGGTATTATTCTACAAGATAGGTAATACTTCTTACAAAGTCTCGCTCTTTGTGGATCATTTAGCCTTAAAGAGAGTCTGAAGCGAGAATAAATCTCGCTTCAGACCTCAGAGTTAGCAGGGGCATGTGTGCCCCTGCTAAACCGCCGCTATCCCACGGCTTAACGGGGGTCCCTGATCCCCCAAATCCCCTCCGTAATGTGGGGGAGCGCTTCCTGGTTGGGGCAGGGCTAACCGCCGCAGCCCTGCCCCACGCGTGTCTGTCAGCGCGTATCTCCGCCTCTCCCCCGCCCCTCTCAGTCTTCCTTCACTGAGAGGGGCGGGGGAGAGGCGGCGATGTACCGCTGATAGACGCGACTGGAGGCAGGGCTGCAGCCGTTAGCCCTGCCTCCAGGAGCGACCAAGTGTCGCAGTGGGGGGTTTAGGGGTCAAGGGACCCCTGTTTAGCGGCGCTATTGTGGCGGTTTAGCAGGGGCACACGTGCCCCTGCTAACTATGAGCTCTGAAGCGAGATTTATTCTCGCTTCAGAGTCTCTTTAAAGCAGTAGTATTAGCCATACTATGCCAGGGAAAACAAAACACAATTATAATTTAAAAATAAATACTTGATCTACTTACATAAACACATGTATTGTACTGTCCATGTTTTGATTTCAGTGAATGTTATATAGTGAATGAAGAGAATTCTGTTCCTGGTGGGAACCATGTCTTTTGCCCACAGTTTAGGCTAAATCCTGATGTCTTTTCTGCCCTTTAATGTTTTTTTCTTTTCTCCTCCAATTGCTGAGTCACCTCAGCCTTGCTTGTAAACACAAGTGAGCAGGGGAAAGTGTTTCAGATAAACAGCTGGCAGGGAAATAAATGGAAGAGGAGGAATATATTATAGATTAAAAGAAACCCCAGCATGCAACTGTTTGGCACTGACTACTAAAGGGCCAGTCCTCCTTAAGTATGTGATAACTCCAAATCATAACAGCAGTAAAAGTTTTGAAAGTTTTGAATGCAGGATTAGCATCTTTATCACTTAATACACTCAGATCAGTTGCTGTTGAAATTTGATTTTTATGGTGACAATCCCGCTTTAACTATCTCCAACCCCCTCACTTCTATGCCTAATCTCCTAGCTATACTCGAGCAGTTTAGAGTGGTCTCTGCCCTATCTCTGAATTAGAAAAATGTAAAAAAAAAATTAGATCTACATACATGGGGCTTTCTCCAGCCACTGGAAGCCTATGCGTCCTTCGCCGCAACTCTGTTCCAAACCCATCTTCCTGGTCCCCTCCATAGCAGCTGCCAACCCGTCCTGGTTGGTGGCAACTGCGCATGCGCCTGTGCAGAATGCACGTGACTACTGACCTGGCTGTGTTGGCGGCTGCTACAGAAGGGACCCCGAGAGACCGGCTTGAAGTGAAGCTGTAGCAAGGGATGCATAGGCTTCCAGGGGCTAGAGGAAGCCCCAGGTAAGTAGATCAAATTTTATTTAAATTTCCTGTATGTTTCCTTTAAGGGTGATTGTCACAATCTCACCTCCTCCTTGATCCAGCAGTGAGTCAGTTACTTTCAGGAGACGCTCTATGTTGTTAAGTGATGGGGTTGTGTTAGACGCTCAGCGTACACTCTCCGGTGCCATCACTAAACTAAGAAGTGATTTATTTATTTATTTAAGTATTTATATAGTGCTGACATATTACGCAGCGCTGTACAGAGTATATTGTCTTGCCACTAACTGTCACTCAGAAGGGCTCACAATCTAGTCCCTAACATAGTCATATGTCTATGTATGTACGTGCAGTGCATGTATCATAGTCTAGGGCCAATTTAGGGGAAAGCCAATTAACTTATCTGTATGTTTTTTTGGATGTGGGAGGAAACCGGAGTACCTGGAGGAAACCCACACAGACACAGGGAGAAAATACAAACTCCTTGCATATGGAATTTGAACCAGGGACCCAGTGCTGCAAGGTGAGAACGCATTGATTAACTCAGTGTTCAGAGTAAATCACTTTTGGGTGGAAAGTGTGTTCCATTGGCTGTCTGTGTGGGTGGCTCCTTTTCATTGGCTGATGTCAGTTTAAAAGCCAGGCTCTCAGTTCTGTTAGCTGCCTGTGATAATGTTAGTCACTGGAGCTAGTTGCTAGGTGTTATCTCTGTGTTTCTTGCCTATTACCTTGCCTGTATGCTTGACTATCCCTCTGATTTCTGCCAAGACCAGCTTTTGCTAGTTTTTGACCACCCTTCTGTTTCCACCTGGTATTCACTGTTTGTGTATGACCTTTGGCTTGTTGACTACAATTTTGCATACTCCTCTGATTGACAGCCATCTTATTACTGTGTATGACCCTGGACTGTTTGACTATGATATTTACCTATAGCGAGTCTTGTTGGTACTTGTCCATATGCTTTTACATGGAACTAATAAAGATTTACTTTGGATGTGCCAACTCTTTCTTCTATTGAATACTGCATAGAGGGTGCCATCCCTCTTTTCCAGCTGTTGCATTCCCCTCTAAGACAAAGGATTTGATCCTTTAGTGTGTGGGAAGCAATACTACAAATGTGTTGTTGGTACTACTTTCTTACAGCCACCAGTTCCTATACCTTGCTCATTAAGGCCTGGGTTTACCCTTGTGCTGGGTAGATGCAGCTTGCCTCCTGAGAAAAACCGTGGACATACCACACAGGGTGAAGACTGTGGTGGAAATTAGGGCATAGGGACTGATATAAGATGGTGGATCCACTAGGCCCTACAGCGCCATCGTCTCAAAGTGTTTACAAACAACTAGTTTCTTTACATTATTTGATTGACAATTATACCATACTGAAAAAAAACTGTTTAAAAGATAAAATATTAATTGTTCCAAAAATGCAAAAATAAATTAGGGTTATTTCTGTAAAGGGATCTATCTTGTGGAAAATATAGATAGTTAAACAATTCAGAAAGTTAATTCAGAAACCTCAAAAATACACATTAAATATAAAAAAGTTTGCATGACAAAGTACACTTTGTGCTTTTTAGTTTTACTTTTAGAGCCAAATTTGGCAAATAAACTGAAGAAAACGAACTGGCTGCAGAAAAAATGATTTTATGTCCCTGGAGTAAAAGCACATTGGCATACGGTAGAACACACTTTGTTCTTACCTCAAAGGCTTCTTTCTGTTGCAATGAAAGCAGCAAAATGGACTTTTTTGGCTTTGAGGGTTACAAGGGACCACTGGTTTTCAGGAATGAAATCCAGTATTTAATCTGTACCTCTGTTGGACACTAGACAGGCAACGCAACATAACAAAAACCACATTAAAGTTTCCAGCAGAGTACTTGATTGGACTGAGCTAACATGATTTAAATGGCAGTTCTCTAGTTATATGAATGATAAAAATGTGTCAAACTAGCATAGTGCTATTTTCTTGTACCAGACTGAATATAACATTTTCTGTGGGTATTTGAATTTCTTTAAGGAACTTGTAAGGTTTTCTACACTTGACTCAATATGTCAGATTTCAGTGTAGTGCACAAAAGGGCAAGATTTTAATTATTTGATCCATTTTTCACTGAGCCCCCTCTAATGACTCTTGGAGCTGGATGGTTCCATAGGTCGTGTATAAATAAGCATGAAAAGGGGAGATTATCCAAATGTCATGATACTTTCTTGAAATAAAAAGATCAGTTAAAACTGTGTTTAGTTGGCTTTTGGTCACTTCAAACATTTATGTATGTACAAAGGAAATCTGCTTTTTTTCTATAAAGTAAACATTACACTTACTGAGACAAAAGCAAAAAAGAAAACCACTATGACAGAGTCCTCATTATCAGGAACTCAGGCAACCGGAAGTCTCAACTAACCGGCATGCCTGTTGGATAACAGGGACCTTTTTTATGGGGTTTTGGAGGAATTAAAATACTTACCAGTAATGTCTTGTAGTCTCCCTGCAGCTCCTAGCGGCTTTCCGGAGCCGTGCACGGAAGACGCCACGTGACCTGGTCCGATATGGGTCAGGTGACATGCTAGCTTACGTCCACAGAGGATGTCGGAAAGCCGCCAGGAGCCCACTAGGAGCTGCAGGGAGACTACAAGACATCACTGGAGGCTCTGTGAATACGTCTGTGGGGAGGTTTGTGTTTTTTCAGCAACTGGCAAGCACATGTATCTGGCAGCAGGCAATCGGGGATGTATATAGCAAGTGCTTAAAGCGGATCCGAGATGAAAAACTAACTATAAGAAGTAACTTGTCTGTATATCTTATCTAAAGTTTAAATAGTTTACACAGCAAATCTAGCTGCAAACAGCTTCACCAGTTTATGATTATTTATTCATGGGATACAATGAGGGCAGCCATGCTCTGTTTGTCACATTAAACACAGGCAAGCTGATCTGTATCTTCAGCCCTCAGCCTGTGAAAACTTCACTCCCCTCTCCTCCTCCCCTCTTCCTCTGAAATCTCTGGCCAGTAACCTCCTCCTCCTGCCCAGGCTGAGCTCCCATAAGCCCTTGCTACATGGGTCTGAGAGTGCCAAGGCACTCTGGAGAAGCTGTTGGCGAGGTTTGTTTAGTTCATAAGGAATTAGAGTATTAAAACAAAAAAAAAAACAAAAAAAGTATTTTGCTTGAGGAATGCCTTATAAACTATATGAAAGGAACATAACTATGCAATGAGTAAAAGTTTATCTCAGATCCACTTTAATGCTGTATTTCTTAAAGTGAACCTGAGCCGCCATTTATTATTTAAATTATTTAAAATAAACACATGATATACCTGCAAATGAATATTACATACTTACTTTGCCATCAGTTCCTCTCAGAAAAACTCACCATTTTCTTCTTAGAATGATTCCTTCCATTTCTGACAAAATTTTGTTAGAACTGAAATATATCAGTTGCTGTCAGTTATAACTAAAAGGACAGCTGATTTGCAAGGTAATGTCCATGTTTCATTTGGTAATGTCCATGGCTCACATGATCAATATTACAGTTTATCAGTCTGCTGACCAGGAAGCTGTTATGGGTAATGGCCAGTTTCAAAATGGAGGACAGAGAATTCCATTGATCACAGTGGACAAATAGGACAAAGGTGAGGAGAAAGAGATTGAGTAGTAGACTACACAAGAGGTAAGCATGAGGTGTGTATGTTTATTTTGACTTTTAATTTTGAGTTCAGGTTTGCTTTCATGTAATGTATTCTTATTTTACCAGCATTTACTGTCTAGATATTTATAGATGACTAAACTGTCCATTGTATAATATGCACTATTTAGAAAATTACTTATCAACCAGATTCTGCTTTATGAGGTAAATATCCTCTTCAGATCTTCTAGGAGCTGCTCAGCTGTTCATGTGACTCTTCTCAGAGCTCCAGGTGTACCCAAGTTTTCCACATTAAAGATTCTGCAGGTAGATTCTGCTATACTGTCTGTGCTCGGTCTGGCCAAGTCCACTCCATTATGTACATACCAAGCTGTAAATCTATGCACCTAGAAAGTCTTGTGCATGTATGCATGGTGGGTGCACACATTTATGGTTATGTGGGCATGGGTTACTGCATATGGAGGCACAATAGATGATGCCAATTCACCTTGCTATTTAGTTACTAAATATATTTACACCTTCTCTACCCTTATACTGTAGTTAAATCTGTACAGAAAAAGAATTTTTAAAACCTCAACATCCCAAAAAAATGACAAAACTCAATAGTTTTTGATGCCTCTAATGGGCTAGTTATTACTAGTTATTAGTATTACATACTAACTATACCTTTCACCAATAGAATGATCAAATACTACATGTCATACACAAGACTCTAAAACATAATTTTACTGATTAAGATATAAAAAGAATTGGCTATGTCCCCACACAGACACACATTTGTAATCTAAATGTTTCCAAAGTACCAAAGTGAGATTGTTTTTCAGCAGTGTATAACAATGCTTTGGAGCAGTACAAGCTGCTTTGCCAAGATCCATACAAAGTGTCTGAACAGTGATCATTCCAAAACTGCCAACAATCTTTTGGGTGGCAAAATTCTAATGTGTGTAGCAGTCAGAGCCGGTTCAAATAATAATGGGGCCCCAGGGCAAAATTAGACCAGGGGCCCCCCAACAGACTCCTTGGCCAAAAAGCAGCATTGGGGGTTCTTTGTTGCAACCTAATTTCCTTCCTGGGCCGCTGAGCCAGCTGCAGACCCTCCCTCCCAATCACCTCCCAACTTAACTGTGCTCCCTGGGGCCCCTGCAGAGTCTTTGGCAGTGTAGTGTCTGACCTGCCCGCCAGCACAGATGAGAAGCTACTCTGCCAAACACTCTGCAGAGGCCCTGGGGAGCAAAGGTTAAGATGGGGGAGACACCTTGGGGGCCCTACATGTTCTGGGGCCCTGGGGCAATTGCCCTCTTTGCCTCTATGGTAGCGCCGGCCCTGGTAGCAGGTTCAACTGTGTAGGCTGAAAATGCTTTTAAATAGCACAGATTTCATTTTTTTCTTCTTGATCAAGTCTCTTTTGTACTTGAATTTCATAAACTCTTACTGGCATTAGTTCACATTTATTAATCACTTAAGGACCACAGACTTTACCCCCCCCCCCCCCACTCCCCCACCCTAGTGACCAGGCTATTTTTCACAAATTAGTCCACTACAGCTTTAAGGGCTCGCTGCACAACTCAGCACACAAATGATTCCCCCCCCCCCTTTCTGCCCACTAAGGGCTGGTGCACACCGAGCGGCTTTTTGGGCGTTTTCAGATCCGCTTGCGGCTGCGGATCTGCTTGGTCAATGTATCTCAATGGGGTGGTGCACACCAGAGCGGGAGGCGTTTTGCAGAAACGAAAAATGCCTGGGTGAGGCATTTTTTGGATTGCGGATGCGTTTCTGCCTCAATGTTAAGTATAGGAAAAACGCAAACCGCTCTGAAAAACGGCACTTCAGAGCGGTTTTGCAGGCGTTTTTGTTACAGAAGCTGTTCAGTAACAGCTTTACTGTAACAATATATGAAATCTACTATACTGAAAACCGCAGCAGCAATCCGCAAAACGCTAGCAAAACGCCTCATAAAAATAAAAAAAAGCGTTTAAAAATCTGCTAGCGTTTTGCGGATCTGCTAGCGGGTTTTGGTGTGCACCAGCCCTATGGGCTGGTGCACACCGAGCGGCTTTTTGGGCGTTTTCAGATCCGCTTGCGGCTGCGGATCTGCTTGGTCAATGTATCTCAATGGGGTGGTGCACACCAGAGCGGGGGGCGTTTTGCAGAAACGAAAAATGCCTGGGTGAGGCATTTTTTGGATTGCGGGTGCGTTTCTGCCTCAATGTTAAGTATAGGAAAAACGCAAACCGCTCTGAAAAACGGCACTTCAGAGCGGTTTTGCAGGCGTTTTTGTTACAGAAGCTGTTCAGTAACAGCTTTACTGTAACAATATATGAAATCTACTATACTGAAAACCGCAGCAGCAATCCGCAAAACGCTAGCAAAACGCCATAGAAAAATAAAAAAAAGCGTTTAAAAATCTGCTAGCATTTTGCGGATCTGCTAGCGGGTTTTGGTGTGCACCAGCCCTAACAGAGTTTTCTGCTGGTGGAGTCTGATCGCTCCCCAGATGTTTTTTTTTAATAAATATATATACTGTATATTTTTTTAATAAATGACACCATTTTTTAAATTTATTTTGTATTTCCCCACCCTCCCTCCACCCGCCAGGCAGCCAATCACAGTGATCGGCTCTCATAGACATCAGCCTATGAGAGACGATCACTCTCTGTGCCTCTAGAGGGGACAGCCATGTCACACGGCTGTCCCCAGTACAGTGTTGCTGTTGATCGCAGCGCTGTACAGTATAAATGGACGGCGGTTTCGCTGTGTAACAGTCCCTAGCTCCGATCACTGCTGGGAGACTGATGACGGAGCGGAGCTCATTGAAGCGGAGATGCGCGCGCATTAGAACGCACGATCTCCTGCAAAACACGCCCCCAGGACTGCAGGCTGATCAGTGTTAGGTGGTCCTGGGGCTGCCACTCCGCTCATGCCCATTGCCGTGAGGTGCACGTATAGTGGTTAAAAGTGTGTCAGGCATTGTGAATAATGCAATGTATTTACATTATGCTTTACTTTAATGTTTGTGATCTGATCTGTTCCAAATTTTTATGAAAAATTCCTCAGAAAAAAAAAAAAAAAAAAAAAAGAAATCATGAACTTGAGCCAATGTTGTTTAGCATTGCAATAAAATTAATTGATGGCATTAGGAGAAATTACTGACAAACTCAGCTTACCGAATCATGCAACCACCGGAAAATTTGATGTGGAAGCTGACTCCTTTCTCACTTGTGTAATCCTGGTTTCTCAAGTTGATTGGTCAATCTCACTCTCTAAGAAACAGTCGCAAATTATGTAGAACAAAAACCCAGCCTCTCAACTGAGGTAGAATGGCTATAGTTAGTCTAGTTATTCTAGGGACTCTGAGCAGCTCTTACCTGAGGCTTCCTCCAGCCCCCACCCCCCGTAGCCCGCAAGGTCCCTCGGCATCCTCTGAGTCACCTCCACTCACCAGGTTAACAGAGCTGGTGGCTCTGTTAACCTGGTGACTTTGCCTGAAGTCATACTTGGCCTGTCCGTGCACCCGGCTTGACCACGCGCCTGTCGCTGTAAGACCCCTGTTCGTGAGACACTGAACCGTGCATTCGCAGAAGGTTTACAGCAATGGGCGTGTGATCACGCCGGGTGCGAGGATGGGCCACGCAAGTGCAGTAGCTCAGGAATTCAGCCAAAGTTACTGGGTTAACGGAGCCACCAGCAGGACCACGGAGGGGACACAGAGAATGCCGATGGACCTCGAAGGCTACGGGGGCAGGAGGAAGCCCCAGGTAAGTGCAGATTTTCATTTTTAAGAGCTGCTCAGGATCCCTTTAAGGGAACATGAAGTGTGATTCGTATGGTGGCAACCATATTTATTTCTTTTTAAACAATGCCAGTTGTCTTGTAGTCCTGTAGATCTTTCTGGCATTAGTAGCATCTGAATCACATACCTGAAACAGGCATGTGGATAAACCATCTCTAAACATACTCAATTTTCCATGCATTGCACAGTACATATATCTATTAATAAACACACTGGACAGGTGGAGTTTGCTTCACTCAGGGCCGGATTTACAGCTCAGGAGCCTATAGGCACAGAGGTGCTGGCGCCCTAAGCCCCGCCCCTTAACGCAGGCCACACTCCCTTTTCTTAGGAAATAAATTACGATTATAATGATCATCTCCAGCCGCTCCGTTCACTTGATATCACTCCTGGGAATCTGGCCAGTCGTGCGCTTCTGCATATGTGTAGCCTGGCCATTCTGCGCCGTACTACTGCACAGTTACAGGTTCCGGTTGCAGGAGCAGGACAACGGGGTGCGTACAAGGCCAGGCCACGCATGCACAACAGAGCAAGATCAGACAGAATACCGGGAGGCATATCAAGTGAACAGAGCAGACAGGGAGGACAGCAAGGAAGCCCGCGCAACTCATGGGGCTGGAGGAAGCCCCAGGTAAGTATAAATAAATACAATTATCCCATCTCAGGTTCCCTTTAAAGAGAACCCGAGTTAGGTTTCTGCAATCAATATTAGGACACAGAGGCATATTCTGCATACTTTCACCAGCCTCTGTGTCCTTATATTGTGCCCCCAGGCTCCCCCCGTGCTCTGCTGTCCCCCAATATAAAAACCACCAGGCTAGTGACACACAGATTGTCGCTAGTCAGCTGTTTAAATTCAGGCTGCCGATTGAAGGAAGCTTACGGAGGCGGGGAGGGAAGGGACACAGGCGGGAAGCAGCGCTATAGAGGAAGCGGGAGGAGCGGCAGCGAGTGGCAGCCTGAATGTAAACAGCCAACTGGCGACAATCTGTGTTTCCCTAGCCTGGCGGTTTTTATAAGGGGGGGACAACAGGGGGAGCCTGGGGGCACACTATAAGGACACAGAGGCTGGTGATAGTATGCAGAATGTGCCTCTGTGTCCTAATATTGATTGCAGAAACCCACCTCGGGTTCTCTTTAAGCGATTCGGCTTCAGAAAGGGACATGGCACCTAGTGGAAATGTGTACACTGTACAAAGAGATACACACACCACACACTTTACATAGATACACACACCACACACTGTACATAGAGATACACACACCACACACACTGCACATAGAGATACACAAACACCACACCACACACACTGCACATAGAGATACATCATACACCACACACTGTACATAGAGATACATACACCACACCAACTGCACATCGAGATACACACACACCACACACTGCGAGTACATTTGAATTCGGCGCCGGTAGACTTGGGCGCAGGATACAGCTGCTATATGGCTGATCCTGCTTCTGCACAAGTCCGGGCCGATTTAATTACTATTCCCCCTCCAGGCCGCCATGGATAGTGGGGGAATGAAAAAATTTGGCTTCCAGCGATTGCTGGAGGCCGAATTATTGTGGTTTTTAAGCAACCTCGGCTCCATCTTCTGACGGCTCCGACGTTACTCACTGAGCGCCGCTATAGACTGAATCCCTTTACAGTATAGTCTATGGCGGCGCTGGCTGCGCCCAAATCTAGCAGCGCTGAAAAGCACTGCTCCGCACACTGCACATAGAGATACACACACCACACAGAGATACACACACCACACCAACTGCACATAGCGATACACACACACCACACACTGCACATAGAGATACACACACCACACCAACTGCACATAGAGATACACACACACCACACAGAGATACACCACACACTGCACATAGAGATACACACACCACACAGAGATACACACACCACACCAACTGCACATAGAGATACACACACACTGCACATAGAGATACACACACCACACACTGCACATAGAGATACACACACCACACACTGCACATAGAGATACACACACCACACACTGCACATAGAGATACACACACCACACACTGCACATAGAGATACACACACCACACAGAGATACACACACACCACACAGAGATACACACACACCACACAGAGATAGACACACACCACACAGAGATACACACACACCACACAGAGATACACACACTGCACATAGAGATACACACACTGCACATAGAGATACACACACCACACACTGCACATAGAGATACACACACCACACCAACTGCACATAGAGATACACACACACCACACAGAGATACACCACACACTGCACATAGAGATACACACACCACACAGAGATACACACACCACACCAACTGCACATGGAGATACACACACACTGCACATAGAGATACACACACCACACACTGCACATAGAGATACACACACCACACACTGCACATAGAGATACACACACCACACACTGCACATAGAGATACACACACCACACACTGCACATAGAGATACACACACCACACAGAGATACACACACACCACACAGAGATACACACACACCACACAGAGATAGACACACACCACACAGAGATACACACACACCACACAGAGATACACACACTGCACATAGAGATACACACACTGCACATAGAGATACACACACCACACACTGCACATAGAGATACACACACCACACACTGCACATAGAGATACACACACCACACACTGCACATAGAGATACACACACCACACACTGCACATAGAGATACACACACCATACACTGCACATAGAGATACACACACCACACACTGCACATAGAGATACACACACCACACAGAGATACACACACCACACACTGCACATAGAGATACACACACACCACACACTGCACATAGAGATACACACACCACACACTGCACATAGAGATACACACACCACACACTGCACATAGAGATACACACACCACACCAACTGCACATAGAGATACACACACCACACCAACTGCACATAGAGATACACACACCACACAGAGATACACACACCACACAGAGATACACACACCACACAGAGATACACACACCACACACTGCACATAGAGATACACACACCACACCAACTGCACATAGAGATACACACACCACACCAACTGCACATAGAGATACACACACCACACCAACTGCACATAGAGATACACACACCACACCAACTGCACATAGAGATATACACACCACACCAACTGCACATAGAGATACACACACCACACCAACTGCACATAGAGATACACACACCACACCAACTGCACATAGAGATACACACACCACACCAACTGCACATAGAGATACACACACCACACAGAGACACACACCACACATACAGACACACACACACCACACAAACTGTACATAGAGACACCCCCCCTCCCCCTCCAGACATTTAGGCATAGGCAGCAAGCTAACCGAGAAAAGAAATCACCAGCCTTGTCAGATCCTTCCCTTCACAGCTGCGTGAGACTGCAACACTCTCTCTTCTTAGTCAGCAAGAGCTCCACCACCACACACGAATCAAGAGGGGGGAGGCAGAGTTGTAGCATAAAGTCTTTGCAGTTACTCCCTGACTTTCCACACTTCACCCCTGCTGTGTATCTCTTTAGTCAGCCGCGGCTCCGAGCTGAACTGTCCTGCACCAGAAGGGGGAGGGAGAACAGAGCTTTTACTAATGACTTTTACTAATTGACTTGCCTAGCTCTGTTCTCCCCCTTCCGCCTCCTTTTAGACAATTTGAAGCCTGTCTCGTAGTAGTTCCCTCATCCCAGGGTTCCCGGCGGCCGGAAGAAAAACAAAGTGAAAATTACCCAGCGTGCGTCGCCTCCCAATAGCAGAATCACAGCAGTGCGCTTGACAGAGCGTCACAGATAAAGCCCGGGATACTTGTGTTGTCGTGCGGCTGCCACTGGACCCGATCGGCATCGCACTGAAATGGAGAGTGACAGGGCCAGAGGAAGACATTCAGAGGGGAATTAGCCGCCTCAGTCACTCATGGCGCCTGTAGGCACGTGCCTAGTGTGCCTTATGGTAAATCCGGCCCTTCACTCTATAGTGTATTACGAATAAATTGCATATAAACACATCAGAAACCTTCCTACACCATCCACTAGTATTGCACATGCCCTATTATACCCCTATGACAGGAACTAACATGATTCCCTCCGCAAAAAGTCAATTTTTTTTAGCGATTGCCGATTTTAGCTGTTATATTGCACTGTCCCTTTAACAGGCCTTGTAATTAATGGCACTCAATTCGCTTATTAGTTGTAAAAAGACTCTTGCCCAAAATCCATGTGTTAAATTTGAATGTTCCAACAATCCATTTGGGGTTATGATGATAGTGTCCATAAATTTAAATGTGGTATAAAATTGATGGCGGCCCGCAGCGAGGCACAAGCAGATGATTTGCAGTTTTTTTGTTGTTCAATATCTTGGTTGCCACATAAATAAATAAGAACAGTCTTACCGAGCCTTTAGGTTTTCAAGGGCGAGGATAAGCACGTGGGTGTCCCCACTACCTTTTTAGATCCTCCAGCCTTTCAGTAATTGCTATGGCTTTGGTCCCCATGGTTTCCAGATTCGCGCTTTACCGCTATTAGAAAACGGCCGGCAGTGTTGCGCAACTTCTACGGCTGTTGACGCCGCTTCACCAACTTCTCTGCTGCCTCCTACGATAGCCTGTGTAGTCCAATCTTATCCAACGCGTTTCACTCATTTACCTGAGTTTTTTCAAGGCATGGACTCTGTATCCGGTGTTCATTGCCCTCTAGTGGGCTTAAATAGGTTCAGCTCATGCTTAAAGTGATCTAACACCCAGCATTTCAACTTTGCTTTAAAAGATTGCTTACAGCTTAGAAACGATTATGCCAGATTTTTTTTTTAGCAGAAATTCACTTAATGGATTAAACATGACATTTTAGTGCTGCATTTAGCTAGAAATCCTCCTCCGTGCTTAGGTTTAGTTACAAATGTATCTATTTACAAAGTAATAAACAAACACTGCTCTGAGAGAACAAAGAGGGCTTCCCCGGCAGGCTTTTCAGAGGTCTAGTTGCATTCCAAACAAAGATACATTTGTAACTAAAGATAAGAACGGATGCGGATTCCTAGTTAAATCTAACACTAAATGTGATGATCCGCTCAGCTGGCTGCACAGGCAGACAGCTGTTTGTCCATTCCTCTAGTCTGTGGGCTGCAGGTCTCTGGAACAGAGACCTGTCTTTCCATTGCAAGTTTCTGGTCTGTTCTCTTGCTGGGGAATTTGCATACATTCGTTATGCAAATCCCCTACCTGCCTTCTTTGATGACTGGCACTATAAGAGCTTTATGGTTCCCAGAATGCTTTGCTGGACATTTCCCTTCCATGGTCTGTTCCTGATGGACACTGCTGGAGTGTCAGCCATTGCTATCTAGTATAGTTAATTCCTGGGGGTTGCTTTATGCTCCCCTTCTAGCCCAGTCAGGCTGTATTATCCGTATTGCCTGTTCTGTCTTGTCTTGCCTGTTGCCATTGTCCTGCCCCTATGGTGGTCGACAGGAAATGGTTCTGATCTCTGTTCTTGGAGTATAGCTGGTGCAGCGGTTGCTGCCAGCTATCTCTTCTGTTCTGTTTCCTGGGATCGCGCTAGCTACTTTTCGCTAGCGCTGGGGATCCTTCTGTTCTGTCTCCTGGGATCGCGCTAGCTACTTTTCGCTAGCGCTGGGGATCCTTCTGTTCTGCTACTCTGTACCTGGATCACGCTAGCCACTTTTCGCTAGTGCTGTGGATCCTATCTCTCGTTTGTCCCTGTTTTTGTGTGTCTGTCTTGTCCGCTACGCTTGCTGCAGGCTCGGTGAGGTAACCGTTAAGCAAGCGCTCGCGTCCTCTGTTTCATGTTTGTCTGTTAATGGTTAGTTAGGCGTGCTTGTCTCTATTGTGCTTATCACGTGGAGATCGCGCATAACCGCGTGCACTGTTGCGAATGAGTGCGGTGTTCGCGGTTAGCTAGCGTTGTTATTTTCCGTATCTCCTTATTGTATTTGCTGTGCCTTTGCTACCCTCGTATTTTATTCTGATCTGCCTTGTGTCACGTCTGGCGATCGCACCTCTCGCGATCGCGTTCCTATTTCGTATCTGCTGTTGTGTGTGCGCGGTCGCGGGGTGGCGACTGGATTGGCGCACACACATACAACCTATCCCTTTGCTCAATCTCATTCGCAATCGCCTCGATTGCGTTCTGCGCTTCGTACAATTCCTGTCTGGCATTAGTGGAGGTACAGAGGATTGGTTCCTCTGCACTCCCCAGCGCCATCTGCCGACAGGAATTTCCCTCTACAGGGGCGTAGCACCTTTTGCTGGGTGCCTGCAAATATACGCTTGTGGAGGATTTCCGCCGTGTCAGCGCACGCGTTGTGCGCTGATCACGGAGAAAGTTCCACAACCGTTACACTAAAATGTCATGTTTAACCCATTCAGTGAATTTCTGCTTAAAAAAAATCTGGCATAATAATTTCTAAGCTGTAAGCAATCTTTTAAAGCAAAGTTGTAATGCTGGGTGTTAAACCGCTTTAATAGAACTGTCATTCTCATTAGCACCATCTTGTGGATTTTTCGGCAATTGCGGATCTATTTTATAAATTGAATTTCTTCCTTGTTGCTTACAACTTAATCCTTCAATAATGTTAATAATTTCCTAATGCAATTAGCCCATTTATCACCCTTACTGCTTTCTTCAATCAACAGCTTACATGAATTTTCCTAAATGTTACTATAACACTTTCACAAATGTCAGTATGTTACCATACATTCCTAAGACCTAACTCTCTAACGGGTTGTTATCCAATACATTATGGACTTTTATGTCCGTGTCGAGAGGGGACCCAGGAAACACCCCCCACCTAATAGCGGGGAATAGGGCCACCACCAGGGGAAAACACCAGGAAATCTATTCCAAGCTTATAGCCACTAACCTGGAAACAGGGGAGGAGTTTCATCCATTAGCTGCAATATATAAAAATACCCCTAAATTGAAGTCAGCATTTATTCCATGTGGAGTCATTGTATTACATTTATAGATCCACATACTCTCCTTTTGGAGCAATATCCTATTAAAATCCCCCCTTCTGGGGCTAATTTTTAGATTGTAGATCCCTCTAAATTTGAGACCCCTTGTATTCCCCCCTTGGCACTCATTAAAATGAACTGCCACTGCACTTTCAATGTTTTTATTTTTTATATTATTCAAATGTTCTCCTATCCGGGTACCTAGATCTCTTCCCGTCTTTCCAATACATATCTTGCCACATGGGCATAGAATCTGATAAATCACTTTGGTTGTGACGCATGTTATGTAATCTCTAATCTTAAATTCCTTACTACCTGAACTATCAGAGAACCCTTCACCTTCAATTACATATCTGCAGTGTGAACAATTTTGACATTTAAACATGCCTTTGCGTCTTGTAATTGTTTTTTTTTCTTTTTCCTCAACTCACTTGACACCAACATGTCCTTCAAATTGCTACTGCGTTTAGCCGTCACATGGGGTCTTTCGCCTACTATTGAGGCAATTTCTATATCCAATGTTAACACCCCCCAATTTTTCTCTAAGACTTTTTGTAACTCCTCCCAATGATCTCCATATCTAGTCACTAATCTAGTAACTTCCTCCTTTTTCATCTGTTCTTTGTTCTTTTTCTCTAATAGTTCTTCCCTTTCAGTTTTTAGGCCCCTTATATAGGCTTTGCTTATTAATCTGGAGGAATATCCCCTTTCCTTCAATCTACTTCTCAGATATCTCAACTCTTCCTTGTATAACTCAACCGTGGCACAATTACGTCTTATTCTTAAAAATTCCCCTATTGGTACAGCTTTAATTTGGGGTCCCATGTGATGGCTTCTCGCATGCAACAATGTATTACCTGCACTCTCTTTTCTGTAGCTTTTTGATGTTAATCGATTACCCTTCTTTATCAATCTTAGGGCTGGTCTTATTTTCATCACAAGTCCATGCCACAAAAATATTTCTTTTATTGCAGTTAAATTTTTCCACAAACTTCCTCAGACTTTCTTTGTCACCCCTCCAAACCAGCAATATGTCGTCAATGAAGCGCAGCCAGAGGGCGACGCCCTCCCCGAACCCACGCATGCCAAACACCTCCTCCATCTCCCACATTCCTAGGTGCAGACATGCATAGGCCGGGGAGCACGCTGCCCCCATGGCCACGCCCCTCAACTGCTGATAATAATTACCATTAAATTCGAAATAGTTCCTCATCAACACCAGCTTCATCAAATCCTGCACAAACATATTGTGACTCTCCTCCTCTTCACCATAATGTCTGTCCAAGAAATGTCCAAATGCACTTAACCCTACTTCATGGGGTATGGATATGAATAATGACTCAACATCCAGGGACACTAATAAGCATTCATCTGGTAATGTCACATTTTCAATCTTTTTTAACACATCCATGGTATCACGTACATAAGAAGGCAGAGAGATCATTATTGGCTTCAGCTTTTCATCAACATATTGAGCTACTCTCTCCAAGGGACCACCATTAGCTGACACTATGGGTCTGCCGGGGGGATTACATACATTTTTGTGAGTTTTAGGGATTATATAGAACGTTGGTATATTGTACTCTTTTACTTCCATATATCTAAACTCCCTTTCTAATAGGATTCCTTCCACTAGAACCCATGAAAGTTTTCTGTTAATTTCCTCCACCAAATCTTTAAAAGGGTTTCCCCGAATTTTTTTATAACAATTACCATCAGCCAGCAATCTCTCTGCCTCTCCTACATACATTTCTCTTGGCATCAGTACCACGTTGCCACCCGTGTCACTCTTCTTAATTATTATATCATCCATTGATTGCAACTCCCTCAGAGCTGCCAATTAAATTTAATGGTAATTATTATCAGCATTTGAGGGGCGTGGCCATGGGGCGGCGTGCTTCCCAGCCTACGCATGTCTGCACCTAGGTATGTGGGAGATGGAGGAGGTGTTTGACATGCGTGGGCTCGGTCCTTTTGCCGTTTTACTCACTAGTCTGCCTGCACTAATAAGTTAAGGGACAGCTGCTGACAGACTCTGCTAGGGAGAGTTTAGTTAGGCTCTTATAGGCTTGTTCCTAGCTAATTGTTATTACTTTCCTCACTCCCTCCTCCCGGAGGGAGGAGGGTCTCATCTTCCAGGGAATTGTAAAATTTCAAAAGCCAGCTTATATACCTTGGCCAGGGATTGAACCCAGGTCTTGGCCAGGAATTGAACCCAGGTCTGCGTGCTTGGTAGTCAGCTCTCTTAACCGCTATACCACCACCAACACTACATGCTGAGGGCAGCCTAGCATGTACCATTTTGATCTATCCTAGAGAAAAATGAGCTTGCTTAAAGATTTGTAGGCTTTTAAAAGCCAGCTTACATACCTTGGCCGGGAATTGAACCCAGGTCTTGACCGGGAATTAGAACCCAGGTCTGAGTGCTTGGTAGTCAGCTCTCTTAACCACTATACCACCACCAACACTACATGCTGAAGGCAGCCTAGAATGTACCATTATGATCTATCCTAGAGAAAAATGAGCTTGCTTAAAGATTTGTAGGCTTTTAAAAGCCAGCTTACATACCTTAGCTGGGAATTGAACCCGTGATCCGTTCAGGATTGTAACAACTTTAATCAGGGCCTCATTGTTTGTAAGTTGTTTTAAGAGCATTTAACTATAAGTACAATACCATCTTATTACACACACACACACATATATATATATATATATATATATATATATATATATATATATATATATATATATATATATATATATTCCTTTATCACCACCTCCAATGTATTGTGTGTTAAAGCTGAAGGCCAGCATGGTAACATATATTACATGGGAAGTAGAAAGTGTTTAACATATTGCCCACTTAAAGTGTTACTTATCACAATCTCAGACACTGGTATTTCTTCTTGATATTTATACAGATTTAGAATTAAATTATTTTAATTCTCTTTCAATAAGCTTTTCAGCATGAGAACCTCACTTTCTCCGTCTCTTCATCTATTTTTGCTACCTATTTATGAGCAATCTAGCCTGACATGCTTGTACGCATTATGGTGTGCTTTCTTCTCTTACTCATTGATATTCTTCACAGGACTGAAACTCCACATCCACAACAAACTGATCAGTGGTGTTCAAGACTTGATAGAACGAAAGACGGTTAAATAAGAAAGGTGTACCTAATTATGGCAAAAGTAATTTATTTTTCTCAGGTACTTAGACTCACTCTATTGTATTCATTGTTTTTTATATTTTAATTGAATTGTAATTGTTTCTAATTTAGACTGTAGTGAACTAAAAGACAGGTTGTGTAACACAAATATGTTATTATTCATCAACATATCCATCTGCTAATTTAAAACCCCTTTAAAAATTAATCCATTCATTGTATTATTGTCACTTTAAATGTTTTTAACTGGAGATTGTAGAATCATCTTAAGAGAGAATTCTGATTGCCTTTTATGCATCAGTCATTTTGTAGCAAGGAAAAAAATCAATGAGCATGGACTGCGACCATTCAAAAGTGATATCTCTTTCGTTCTGCTTCATTGGTTGCCGTGGAAAGTGATGAGTGGCCCTATTCATCCAAACTGGGATGTGAAGTTGATCTGGTTGATATGCAGAGAGTGAAGGTTTGCAATGGATTTGTGATTGCGTCCCCCGTGCAATGCTCTGCTTATAACAAGCCAGGAATTTTTTTTTGTTCTGTGGATACTCTTAAATGTTTGAATTTGTTGCTTTCTTGTAAGAAAAGTGAATGCTACATTCTCCCCTTTCATTACTGAAATGCTTAAACTGTATAGTATCAATATGCCATTTATGCCTATAAATGTACTTCCCTGAATAATCGCAAATACCTTTTGTTTTAAGAAAGTAAACTTCTGTTTTTAATAAAATTTTATTTTAAAAATTAAAGTAAATGTGACACAAGAAATGTGTGTACATATACTGCATATATATGTAAACGGTTCTTCTTTAGTTAGTAATTAGTATTAAATATCATTATATTACTGTTTTTTTCCCTTGCAGAGGAAGCAGGGGCTGTAAGGAATGAGTTGGTATTAGAGTACAATCCTTTGTCTCTAGGAATACCCAAAGAACATATACAGTAAAACAATGTATAACGGGTAGCAGGAAAAAAGGGCACCTGATTAATATCGTTAACAACATTACAGTTACATAGTTATTTGGGTTGAAAAAAGACATACGTCCATCGAGTTCAACCAGTATAAAGTACAACACCAGCCTGCTCCCTCACATATCCCTGTTGATCCAGAGGAAGGCGAAAAAACCCTTACAAGGCATGGTCCACTTAGCCCCAAAAGGGGAAAATTCCTTCCCGACTCCAGATGACAATCAGATAAAATCCCTGGATCAACATCATTAGTCATTACCTAGTAATTGTAGCCATGGATGTCTTTCAGCGCAAGGAAAGCATCTAAGCCCCTTTTAAATGCAGGTATAGCGTTTGCCATAATAACTTCCTGTTGCAATGCATTCCACATCTTAATCACTCTTACTGTAAAGAACCCTTTCCTAAATAAATGGCTAAAACGTTTTTCCTCCATGCGCAGATCATGTCCTCTAGTCCTTGGAGAAGGGCTAGGGACAAAAAGCTCATCCGCCAAGCTATTATATTGCCCTCTGATGTATTTATACATGTTAATTAGATCCCCTCTAAGGCGTCTTTTCTCTAGACTAAATAAACCCAGTTTATCTAACCTTTCTTGGTAAGTGAGACCTTCCATCCCACGTATCAATTTTGTTGCTCGTCTCTGCACCTGCTCTAAAACTGCAATATCTTTTTTGTAATGTGGTGCCCAGGACTGAATTCCATATTCCAGATGTGGCCTTACTAGAGAGTTAAACAGGGGCAATATTATGCTAGCATCTCGAGTTTTTATTTCCCTTTTAATGCATCCCAAAATTTTGTTAGCTTTAGCTGCAGCGGCTTGGCATTGAGTACGATTATTTAACTTGTTGTCGATGAGTACTCCTAAGTCCTTCTCCAAGTTTGATGTCCCCATCTGTATCCCATTTATTTTGTATGGTGCTAGACCATTGGTACAACCAAAATGCATGGCTTTACATTTTTCAACATTGAATTTCATCTGCCATGTATGTGCCCATATAGCCAAAAATAGCAAAATTGCTCACTACTGCATCTACTAGGTCATTAATAAATGAATTGAAGAGCACTGGACCCAGAACAGACCCCTGTGGTACCCCACTGTTAACAGTCTCCCGTTTTGAGTACGATCCATTGACCACAACTCTTTGTTTTCTGTCCATTAGCCAGTTCCCTATCCATGCACATAGACTCTTCCCCAGTCCTTGCATCCTCAACTTTTGCACCAGACTTTTGTGGGGAACAGTGTCAAAGGCCTTTGCAAAGTCCAAGTATATCACATCTACAGCATTCCCAATATCCATATTAGCATTCACTACCTCATAAAAGCTGTGCATGTTAGTCAAACAGGACCTGTCTTTAGTAAACCCATGTTGATGCTGAGAAATAAGATTATTTTCTACTATGAAGTCATGTATAGTATCTCTTAGTAACCCCTCAAATAGTTTGCATACAACTGATGTTAAGCTTACAGGTCTATAATTTCCTGGATCAGATTTTTTGCCCTTCTTAAATAATGGGAAAACGTGGGCTGTACGCCAGTACACTGGGACTCTGACAGTTGAAAGAGAGTCACAAAAGATAAGATAAAGGGGTTTATCAATAACTGAACTTAATTCCCTTAGGACCCAAGGATGCATGCCATCCGGGCCAGGTGCCTTGTCTATTTTTAATTTATTTAGTCTTGCCTTCACTTCTTCCTGTGTTGAGTATTTAATATTACAGTTAGATGATTGAGACTCTTTTGCCTCTGTAATTTGCAATAGTGCTGTTTACTTTGTGAACACAGAAGCAAAGAAAGCATTTAATAACTCTGCCTTACCTTGGTCATCCACCATTGAGTTCCCACCCTCATCCTTTAGGAGTCCTATACAGTCAACCTTTCTTTTTTTAGAGTTGATGTACTTGTAAAACTTTTTTGGGTTAGATTTGATATCCCTAGCGATTTGATTTTCAGCTTCAATCTTTGCCAGCCTAATTTCTTTTTTACAATTTTTATTGCACTCCTTATAATTGCTTAGTGCAGCCTCGGTCCCCTCCTGTTTTAGGACCTTATAGGCATTTTTTTTCCTCCTCATTTTATCTTTAAACTTTCTATTCATCCATAGAGGCCTTTTTTTATTCCTAGATATTTTGTTTCCATATGGGATATACATACTACAATATTGATTGAGTATAAGTTTAAAAGCTTGCCATTTTCCTTCAGTATCCTCCCCTTGAAGTACATTATCCCAGTTCACTAAACTTAGTGCCTGTCTAATTTGATTGAACTTTGCTTTTCTAAAATTCATAGTTTTAGTGGTCCCGCTGCCCCGTGGCTTATCAGTCACCAGATCAAACGTTATCATGTTGTTATCACTATTTCCCAAATGTTCTTGAACCTGCACATTTGATACATTATCTGGTCTATTAGAAATGATCAGATCCAGTAACCAGAGCTGGGACAAGGTCCTCCAGCACCCAAGGCTGAGACACCAAAGTGCGCCCCTCCATCCCTCCCACCCCAGCTGTCACACACTGATTGCTATTAGACTAAGAGGGCCACAGGGCCCACAACCTCCCCAACAACTTAATAACTAGTTATCTGGCTTGCAGTCACTGCTATGTATCCCCTTTTCTTATTTATTTCTGCTTCAAACACAATTAGGAATGACAGATGAATGAATTGTGCGCCCCCTCCTACACGGCGCCCTGAGGCTGGAGCCTCTCCAGCCTATGCCTCGGCCCGGCCCTGCCAGTAACGCATTCCCCCTAGTTGGTTCCGTTACCATTTGAGTCAAGTAATTGTCCTGTAGTGCTGCCAGAAATCTGCTGCTTTTTCCAGAATGGGTAGCCTCAATACTCCAGTCAATGTCTGGAAAGTTGAAGTCGCCCATAATTATGACCTCATTTTTACTTGCAGCTAGTGTTGGGCGAACATCTAGATGTTCGGGTTCGGGCCGAACAGGCCGAACATGGCCGCGATGTTCGGGTGTTCGACCCGAACTCCGAACATAATGGAAGTCAATGGGGACCCGAACTTTTGTGCTTTGTAAAGCCTCCTTACATGCTACATACCCCAAATTTACAGGGTATGAGCACCTTGGGAGTGGGTACAAGAGGAAAAAAAATTTAGCAAAAAGAGCTTATAGTTTTTGAGAAAATCGATTTTAAAGTTTCAAAGGGAAAACTGTCTTTTAAATGCGGGAAATGTCTGTTTTCTTTGCACAGGTAACATGCTTTTTGTCGGCATGCAGTCATAAATGTAATACATATAAGAGGTTCCAGGAAAAGGGACCGGTAACGCTAACCCAGCAGCAGCACACGTGATGGAACAGGAGGAGGGTGGCGCAGGAGGAGAAGGCCACGCTTTGTGAGACACAACAACCCAGGCCTTGCATGAGGACAAGAAGCGTGCGGATAGCATGCTTTGTACCGCCATGCAGTCATAAATGTAATAAAGATAAGTGGTTCAATAAACAGGGACCACGCGGCAACGCTAACCCTGCAGCAGCAGACGTGATGGAACAGGAGGAGGCGCAGGAGGAGAAGGCCACGCTTTGTGAGACACAACAACCCAGGCCTTGCATGAGGACAAGAAGCGTGCGGATAGCATGCTTTGTACCGCCATGCAGTCATAAATGTAATAAAGATAAGTGGTTCAATAAACAGGGACCACGCGGCAACGCTAACCCAGCAGCAGCAGACGTGATGGAACAGGAGGAGGCGCAGGAGGAGAAGGCCACGCTTTGTGAGACACAACAACCCAGGCCTTGCATGAGGTACCGCCATGCAGTCATAAATGTAATAAAGATAAGTGGTTCAATAAACAGGGACCACGCGGCAACGCTAACCCAGCAGCAGCAGACGTGATGGAACAGGGGGAGGCGCAGGAGGAGAAGGCCACGCTTTGTGAGACACAACAACCCAGGCCTTGCATGAGGTACCGCCATGCAGTCATAAATGTAATAAAGATAAGTGGTTCAATAAACAGGGACCACGCGGCAACGCTAACCCAGCAGCAGCAGACGTGATGGAACAGGAGGAGGCGCAGGAGGAGAAGGCCACGCTTTGTGAGACACAACAACCCAGGCCTTGCATGAGGACAAGAAGCGTGCGGATAGCATGCTTTGTACCGCCATGCAGTCATAAATGTAATAAAGATAAGTGGTTCAATAAACAGGGACCACGCGGCAACGCTAACCCAGCAGCAGCAGACGTGATGGAACAGGAGGAGGCGCAGGAGGAGAAGGCCACGCTTTGTGAGACACAACAACCCAGGCCTTGCATGAGGACAAGAAGCGTGCGGATAGCATGCTTTGTACCGCCATGCAGTCATAAATGTAATAAAGATAAGAGGTTCCATAAACAGGGACCGGCAACGCTAACCCAGCAGCAGCAGCAGCAGCACAAGTGATGGAACAGGAGCAGGCGCAGGAGGAGAAGGCCATGCTTTTTGAGACACAACAACCCAGGCCTTGCATGAGGACAAAAAGCGTGCGGATATAGCAGCAATGCTTTTTGCCGCCATGCAGTCATAAATGTAATACAGATGAGAGGTTCAATAAACAGGGACCGGAAACGCTACACCATCCCAGATGTTCATTGGTCATGTTACTTGGTTGGGGTCCTGGAGTGTTGCGTAGTCATTTCCAATCCAGGATTGATTCATTTTAATTTGAGTCAGACGGTCTGCATTTTCTGTGGAGAGGCGGATACGCCGATCTGTGACGATGCCTCCGGCAGCACTGAAACAGCGTTCCGACATAACGCTGGCTGCCGGGCAAGCCAGCACCTCTATTGCGTACATTGCCAGTTCTTGCCAGGTGTCTAGCTTCGATACCCAATAGTTGAAGGGTGCAGATGGATTGTTCGACACAGCTACGTCATCTGACATGTAGTCCTTGACCATCTTCTCCAGGCGATCGGTGTTGGAGGTGGATCTGCACGCTTGCTGTTCAGTGGGTTGCTGCTGCATGGGTGTCAGAAAATTTTCCCACTCCAAGGACACTGCCGATACCATTCCCTTTTGGGCACTAGCTGCGGCTTGCGTTGTTTGCTGCCCTCCTGGTCGTCCTGGGTTTGCGGAAGTCAGTCTGTCGGCGTACAACTGGCTAGAGGAGGGGGAGGATGTCAATCTCCTCTCTAAAGTCTCCACAAGGGCCTGCTGGTATTCTTCCATTTTGACCTGTCTGACTCTTTCTTCAAGCAGTTTTGGAACATTGTGTTTGTACCGTGGATCCAGAAGGGTATAAACCCAGTAATTGGTGTTGTCCAGAATGCGCACAATGCGTGGGTCGCGTTCAATGCAGTCTAGCATGAATTGAGCCATGTGTGCCAGAGTCCTACCAGAATCCTCATCATCCTCTTGTGAGCGTTGTGATAGTTGTTGTGATGCATCATAGTCGTCACCTTCCTCCTGGTCTGCTTCTGCTGACCATTCGCGCTGAATTGTGGAAGTCCAACGTGCACCGCTCTGGCCCTCGTCAGTGGTGGCATGAAATTCCTGCTCCAACTCCAGCTGTTCCTCCTCCTCTTCTTCGTCATAGCTGCTGGGGCCAGCGTTCCCTGAGGCGGATGGCCTGATGTTGGTACCATCACGCTGATCGTTTTCTCCTTCAGATTCCCCCAGTTGCATCATGACAGCTGTTTCCTTGATTTTCAACATTGACCTCTTCAGTAAACACAGCAGTGGTATGGTAATGCTGACTGAAGAGTTGTCACTGCTCACAAGCAACGTGGATTGCTCAAAATTTTGGAGGACTTGGCAGAGGTCCAACATGTTGGCCCAATCGGATCCACAGAAGCTTGACAGCTGTCCGGATGCGCCTCGGTACTGCGCCGTCATGTACTGGACCACTGCACTCTTCTGCTCACAAAAGCGTGCTAGCATGTGCAGCGTAGAATTCCAGCGCGTAGGGACATCACACAGCAAGCGATGGTGGGGGAGATTGAAGCGCTCCTGCATCTTGGCGAGTGCCCCCGAAGCAGTACTGGAATTTCTACAATGTTTGGCCACTCGACGCACCTTCAACAGAAGATCGGCCCCGCCTGGGTATGTCCTCAGGAACCGCTGAACTACTAGGTTCATCACGTGTGCCAGGCAAGGGATGTGTGTCAGCTTAGCCAACCTTAAAGCGCGAATGAGATTACTCCCATTATCACACACAACCATGCCCGGTTTCAGGTCCAGCGGTGCCAGCCACAAATCAGTCTGTTCCTTTATTCCCTTCCAAATTTCCTCCCCTGTGTGCTGCTTATCCCCAAGGCAGATCAGCTTCAGCAACGCTTGCTGACGCATGCCAACAGCTGTGCTGCACTGCTTCCACGATCCTACTGCTGCTGGGTTAGCGTTTCCGGATGAGGTACAGCTTTGAGATGCGTTGGAGGAGAAGGAGTCAGAGAGGTAGGTGCTGCTGTTGTTATCCAGTGGGAGGGACGGCGGTGCAGCTGTTTGCGGCGTGGGCAACACCCGCGCCGTAGCAGGTGAGGAATCGCTGCCAGGCTCCACAAGGTTCACCCAGTGCGCGGTAAGGGAGATGTATCGACCCTGTCCGAACGCACTCGTCCAAGTGTCAGTGGTGAGGTGAACCTTGCAGGCAATGGCATTCTTCAAGCTTCGGGTTATTTTGCTGACCACGTGCTCATGCAACTGCAGAGCGTGCAAAGTGGTAGCGGCTGGGAACCACGTAACGTGGGATGGCCACTGACATCATGCCCTTGAAGCTGTTTGTCTCCACCACTCGATATGGCAGCATTTCGCAGGCCAGAAGCTTGGCTATGCTGGCTGTTACTGCTACGGCCCGGGGGTCATTTGCTGGCAATTTCCTCTTGTGCTCAAACATCTCCGACACAGACAACTGAACCGTAGCGCTGCACACGGAAGGGCTGTTGGTTGTTGTGTTTGATGAACACTGGGAGACCTCAAGAGCACTACTCCGGAAAGTGACAGTGTCAGCGTCGTCTGATGTTTGTGAATGTTGTGAACCACGCAATGGCTGGGCTACTGCTGCTGCTGAGGCGGGTCTGGTGGTGAGTCTGGTGAACCCAAGGGAGGCAGTGTTGCTGGTACCCTGTCCTGCCGCGTTTGCCCACAGAGTGGGATGTTTGGATAGCATGTGGCGGATCATGCTGGTGGTGGAGAGGTTGTTAATACTTTTCCCCCTGCTCAGGCGGGTCTTGCACACCTTGCAAATCGCCATGGTAACATCCTCAGTGCAGTCTTCAAAGAAAGCCCAGACTTTGGAGCACCTGCCTCCTTGCTGGCAATTTCTGTTTGCTCCTCTTTTGCCTCTCACTTGAACTTCCACGCTTGTGGTGCCTGAAATTGCGCGCCGCCTACCTTGTGGCACAAGGCGAACTCGTGCAGCAGTGGGTTCTTCAACAGACTCATCTGTGCTGCTGCTACGACGGCGATGTTCTCGTTCAGAAACAAAATCTGGGTCTATGTCCACATTGTCCATACCCTCCTCTTCCATCTCCTCAAACTCGTCATATGTCATTGTGGGGGGCCGCCGCTGTGGAGTAGAGCTCCCCAGAACAACCTCTGCGCAGCTCACTCCAACGTCGTCTTCCAGATTTTGTCGGCCGACCTCCTGCAATTGCAACCCCTCCTGCCCAACTTGCTCTGGGATTTGGGTTTCCGAGTCCTCCTCGGACTCGCCTTGTATTTCAGTGCGCGGTGCATTTCCCACAGTTAATGGTTGTGAATCCGGGCACAACATTTCTGGCTGTTCCTCCATTGACCTTTGAAAGGTGGAAGTTTGTTGGGCTGGGAATAGCTCCTGCGAATACCCCATTGTGTCCTGAGGTAATTCATCGGACTGGTTATCTGGCAGTTGTGTGCGTGGTGTCGCTGCCGGTTGTGTCAGCTTTGTGCCCACTGGCTCCTTGTAACTGGCTGAGGACTCGGACCTCGTGCGTGATGTGCTGGTGCTGCTTAACCCCCTGCTGGACGCTTGAGAGGTCATCCAAGTAATTATCTGGTCCTGTTCTTTTGGATCTGTGAGGGTTGTTGTCCTGGACAACATGGGCGGTATTGAGTGGGTTTTCTTGGGTGCTCCCCTGTGGCCTGTACGTGAACCGTCAGGGGAAACACCTCTTCCCTTGCCCCTTCCTCTTTCACCGGATTTCTTCCTCATTTCACTTATCCTTACAGTACACGCTGACTGGCAGCAGTACAGTGGCAGTACAGAAATGCTATACAGTACCACTATTCCCAGCAGCGACACAGAGCACAATGCTATACAGTGGCGGGTGAGCGGTGTACCACTATTCCCAGCAGCGACACAGAGCACAATGCTATACAGTGGCAGGTGAGCGGTGTACTACTGTTCCCAGGCCCAGCAGACACAGAGTGGAAGTAAACACAATGCTATATAGTCTGGCTGAGCGGTGTACACAGAGTGGCAGTACACACAATGCTATATAGTCTGGCTGAGCGGTGTACACAGAGTGGCAGTACACACAATGCTATATAGTCTGGCTGAGCCGTGTACACAGAGTGTCAGTAAACAATGCTATATATAGCGTGGCTGAGCGAGGTACACAGTGGCAGTACACACAATGCTATATAGTCTGGCTGAGCGGTGTACACAGAGTGGCAGTACACACAATGCTATATCGTCTGGCTGAGCGGTGTACACAGAGTGGCAGTACACACAATGATATATAGTCTGGCTGAGCCGTGTACACAGAGTGGCAGTACACACAATGCTATATAGTCTGGCTGACCCGTGTACACAGAGTGTCAGTAAACAATGCTATATATAGCGTGGCTGAGCGAGGTACACAGTGGCAGTACACACAATGCTATATAGTCAGGCTGAGCCATGTACACAGAGTGTCAGTAAACAATGGTATATAGTCTGGCTGAGCGGTGTACACAGAGTGTCAGTAAACAATGGTATATAGTCTGGCTGAGCGGTGTACACAGAGTGGCAGTAAACACAATGCTATATATAGCGTGGCTGAGCGAGGTGCACAGTGGCAGTACACACAATGCTATATAGTCAGGCTAAGCCGTGTACACAGAGTGTCAGAAAACACAATGCTATATATAGCGTGGCTGAGCGAGGTGCACAGTGGCAGTACACACAATGCTATATAGTCAGGCTGAGCCGTGTACACAGAGTGTCAGTAAACAATGGTATATAGTCTGGCTGAGCGGTGTACACAGAGTGTCAGTAAACAATGGTATATAGTCTGGCTGAGCGGTGTACACAGAGTGGCAGTAAACACAATGCTATATATAGCGTGGCTGAGCGAGGTGCACAGTGGCAGTACACACAATGCTATATAGTCAGGCTAAGCCGTGTACACAGAGTGTCAGAAAACACAATGCTATATATAGCGTGGCTGAGCGAGGTGCACAGTGGCAGTACACACAATGCTATATAGTCAGGCTAAGCCGTGTACACAGAGTGTCAGAAAACACAATGCTATATATAGCGTGGCTGAGCGAGGTGCACAGTGGCAGTACACACAATGCTATATAGCCAGGCTAAGCCGTGTACACAGAGTGTCAGAAAACACAATGCTATATATAGCGTGGCTGAGCGAGGTACACAGTGGCAGTAAACAATGCTATATATATAGTGTGGCTGAGCGAGCGGTGTACTACTGTTCCCAGCAGCGACACACAATGACTGGGGGGGACCGTGGCTAGCGTGGCTGGAGAGCGAACTACCCTGCCTGCCTACCCAAAGCTAAACCCACAGAGAAATGGCGGAGATATGACGTGGTTCGGGTATTTATTTACCCGAACCACGTGACCGTTCGGCCAATCAGAGCGCGTTCGGGCCCGAACCACGTGACCCGTTCGGCCAATCACAGCGCTAGCCGAACGTTTGGGGAACGTTCGGCCATGCGCTCTTAGTTCGGCCATGTGGCCGAACGGTTTGGCCGAGCACCGTCAGGTGTTCGGCCGAACTCGAACATCACCCGAACAGGGTGATGTTCTGCAGAACCCGAACAGTGGCGAACACTGTTCGCCCAACACTACTTGCAGCTTGTTCAATCTGCTGTAGTAATCGCAGTTCTGCAGCTTCATTAATATGAGGTGGCCTGTAGCATACCCCAATAAGCAATTGGCAACTTTTATTTCCACCATGAATATTTACCCAAACGGACTCCACATCTTCGCAATCTTCCTCCATCTCATCGTTGAGGACAGCTGTAAAAGAATTCTTAACAAAGAGACAAACCCCTCCACCTTTTTTCCCTGTTCTATCCTTCCTAAACACATTGTATCCTTATAAATTAGCTATCCAGTCATGGCTTTTATCCATCCATGTCTCGGTTATTCCCACAATGTCATCGCCTTTGTCATTCAGAATGAACTCTAGTTCGTCTATTTTATTTGCAAAGCTCCGAGCATTGGTTCCCATGCACTTTATATTTTTACCACCACATTTACCAATTTTGCTTACATGAAATGGGCTACTTGAAGTTTTACCAACCTCCTTAATCTTTACACTGTCCCCACCCCCCACTCAACCCCCCATAATGTTAGGCTCCCACTGTCTTTTTACCTTATCTTGTCTACGTATTGAGATTTTATCCTCCCTCCTCCCCCCAGATCCTAGTTTAAAATCTCCTCCAACCGTTTAGCCATCTTCTCCCCCAATGCAGCTGCACTCTCCCCATTAAGGTGCAGCCCATCCCTGCTGTAGAACCTGTAGCCAACTGCAAAGTCTGCCCAGTTCTCCAGGAACCCAAACCCCTCTTTCCTACACCAATTTCTCAACCACTTATTTAACTCCCTAAGCTCTCTCTGTCTCTCAGATGTAGCACGTGGCACTGGCAGTATTTCAGAGAACACCACCTTGGAGGTCCTTGCTTTAAGTTTATCTCCAAGTACCTGAAAATCATTTTTGAGGACCTTCCATCTCCCACTAACCTTGTCATTGGTGCCAATGTGTACCATGACAGCCGGGTCTTCCCCAGCCCCACCCAGTAATCTGTTAATTCTTTATTGTGCCTGTGTTCTAACGCCTGTTTTTAACGCCTATGCCACTTATGTCGAAGCCACTTAGTGAGCAAGCCACAGACTGAGCATGCTCAGTACTGAGTCCTGAAGCTGACCAAATACCTCCTGTTGCAGCTAATCCCTGCCCCTAGCTGATTGCCTGCCTGCTGCTAAGCAAACTACAGGGAAAAGAAAAAAAAATGTACTTTTAAAAACTGACAATTGCTGCTAGGTATCAGATGAACCGCAATGCACAAGCCACCAGATATCGCAGCAGCAAATTTTCAAACACAAGAAAAAGCGTCCATAACACTATGAATCAATGCATAGCCAACTCCATAATAGTAGTATATAATGTTTATTAAGGATATCATAACAATAAAAACAAGTAAAATCAATCAGCAAGGGTTCACAATGGGTGGGGTACTCAAGCAGCACTCTTAGATACAAATAATAAATAATATAAGTCTGAAGTGACACTATGTGTAAAGTGCTTAATCACTGACCAGGGGCAGGCACACAGTAAGAGCTGTTAAAAGCAGGGCCAAGCATGTAACACGCTGTGCCCAATAACAGCTGTATAGAAAGTAAGCAATTGTGTATGAATCACACTGAGTCCGCATGCATATAAATATACGTGATCAGGCTGTGCACTTACCCTCAGGAAGAGACCCCAGACACCAAAGCCCCAATGCTGTGCGCAATCTCACGTGTTCCGGACCCCTGTCCTTCGTCAGAGATATCAGCGCAGTACAGCTGATACCCTTTTTATGAATGCCGGGAGCCGCCGAGTTCCGGTGGGCGTGGCTACGCCCACCGCCGGACTGCGCTTATGGGTCAATACGCACGCACTCAGTCAGGCCCCCGTCGCAGCCAAGCCTCGTATCCGAACGGTCCACCCCCAGGGGAAATGCACAGTCCAATAAAATCATGGAGCAACGCGGCACATATAATTATCAAATACTACTTAAATAAATACATACATTACAACGGATTGCCAGAGGAGATACTGGCAGGAGATAAAATATACAAAATTCAGCACATAAATAATTCCGTGCCGTTCTGGATAAGGGAAAAGAGAACTAAGGTGACATCTTGTGGAATAAAGTTGAATTGCAAGCACCATATATTAACCTCTTGAAGACTGCAGTGTTAAACCCCCCAACGACCAGGCCTTTTTCTTTGCTGAAATGGCCACTGCAGCTTTAAGGCCAAACTGCAGGGCCCCACAACACAGCACACAAGTAATCTCCCCCCCTTTTCTCCCCACCAACAGAGCTCTCTGTTGGTGGGGTCTGATCGGCCCCTCCATGTTTATTTTTTTTTATAGAAATATTATTGTTCGTGATTTTTGTTTAAAAATCACTGTTTGTTTAAATAAGGTACCTTCCTCCCTCCCCGCAGCCAGTTAATTACGGCGATCGGCTGTCATAGGCTTCTGCCTATGAGAGCCGATCGCTCTCTTGTCCCCCAGGGGGGCAGCCGTGTGACACGGCTGTCCCCAGTACAGCGCTGCAGCCAATCGCAGCGCTGTACACAGAAACAGACATCGATCTCGCTGTGTAACAGTCTCCCGAGCGGCAATAGCTGCTCGGAGACTGAAGGCGGGGCGGAGCTCCGCCCCCCAAGCAGGAGATGCGTGCGCAGCCTGCGCACGATCTCCTGCATTAGCTAACCCCAGGACTTTACGCCAATTGGCGTTAGGCGGTCCTGGGGCTGCCGCCGCGGCCACGCCCATCAGTGTGACGCGGTCGGCAAAAGGTTAAATACCAAGCAAAAATACATAGATACATTATACACAGTTACTACACCACTAATTGATAATTTAGCAATCAATTAAAAAACACAATAATCTACAATCTGATTATACATATATATATAAATTCATTCTGCCGTAATATTAACTATGAAATCAATCAAAAACTATACAAACTAAGAAATCAACCAAAAACTATACAAACTAAGAAATCAACCAAAAACTATACAAACTAAGAAATCAACCAAAAACTATACAAACTAAGAAATCAACCAAAAACTATACAAACTAAGAAATCAACCAAAAACTATACAAACTAAGAAATCAACCAAAAACTATACAAACTAAGAAATCAATCTTTTTGGCTGTCATTATGTTATAGGCCTATAGGCTATATGTGTACTTGATTTTAAGAATGTAACTTTGCACCTTATCACTGTTAGCACTGTCTTTGCACTTTTTTTCCCTTGAAAAAGCTTCATTTAGAAGTGAAACATGTCGGGTTGTTTGGTGGGGGTAGTGTAATTTTATATTTATTGGTAATGCAAATAGACCTGAGTTGCGGATGCTACTATTATATTTGCTGACAAAGCGGGTCCTGCATTACTTTCAAGTTCATTTATACAGCATCAGCCATATATCTCTTTTAGCATTTCATTAAAAGTTAAGTTTTATAGAGAGACAGGTGAGGGATATTCTGTGTTTCCTGTAATATTAACTATGTATGCTATGGACAACCCATAACTACAAAAATAAATACAAACATATATATCTATGGGCACATATATACAAATACAATCAATTAGCTCATGCATGTGCATACCACCCTAATTAATATAAATGTCATCATTGTATATATTTAAAAGAAAAAAGTGCTAGAGTGCATATAAAGTACAGAAAGGTTTTAAGCCACATGAATTAAAACAATTTTGTGCGATAGGATGAGCTGCCAGATCAGAACAGCTCATATATGAATGCATAAAGATGGTGAATGCGTGATGTGCGATCTTGAATTCTTCAAACGTGATAAATCCACAATATGTACACATACTCAAGGTACCTCCAACTAGAAATAAATAAATACAAGTTAGAAATAAACTACAACATAAAATGTGTGACAAGACCATGGCATGCCACACCACCGACCAAACAATCTATGGTCCCTGTATTACTCACTACTACAGGGACCAAACCATCAAAGTGCACCAAAAAAAACGAACACCACCAACCCATATTACATTGTGGCTGGTTCCAATCAATCAAAGAGGAGCCAGACATGTGCCCACCCATATTGTGAAACCGAATTGTGTGTGCAATAATTCCTATGCAACCACACCTTTCTAGTGACATGATGAGCATCTGTCCATGTTACTCACAACCATGAACAGAGCCAAAACGCAGGTACACGTGATAAAAAAACACCCCTGGTACTCACTTCCAGGAAATGGGTAAACACCAAACTAGTGCAAATATATTAATTATCATAGACTGTGTGCATATATACATACATATAAAAGAACTTACACTCACATCCAAAATAAGACATCAATTCCAATAATTGTTGACCTCCAAACCACAGGAATAAGCATCAATGAAAGCCAGCAGTTTGTTAATCTCCAGACCAACAGAGATGTACAGAATTTTATAGCACAGAACACACGAACCTGGCGGAACACAAACACAAAATTAAAGCTACAAAATGTTAGACTATACATGAATATATAAGGAGATGAGGAGGCAAAAGACCCAACACCATAAAAACCATAAACGCATACCGGCTATTGGGGAAGAAAGCAGACGAAGCTAAATTCTTCATTAAGGCGCATAGGGGCCCTCGTTTGAAGCCTAAAGATCCATTTCAGTTCAGCCCTCAAAAGTTTGTTACTGATATCTCCAACCCTGACATTAGGCCTAATGGCTTCGAGTCCACAGAATAGCCAATCATGTAGGGAACCCTCATGTCTATTGAGGGCATGCATTGCCAGTACCGATATAGTTTTTCCATTCTCTAAATCACGTCCAGCCAGTCTCACGACTGAACAGTGCTTTTGTAATCTTAGTTTGAGAGCATTTCTAGTCTGGCCAACATATTGCCATCCACACAGGCATTGAATCAAGTATACTACGGCACACGTTTTACAGTTAATAAAGTTATTAATGTATATGCTTTTGCCTGTGTGTTTGTTGATGACCATTTTTGTTCTCTGCATGTTTGAGCACATGTTACAATTGCCACACGGAAAACTGCCCTTCATGAATGAGCTACGATTAGATGGTTCAAAGTGACTTCTACATAAGATGTTTCTCAATGTAGGAGCTCTCTTAGGCGTAATACATGGATGGTCGGTCAGAAATGGTCTTAGATCATTATCGTTTCTTATTATACCCCAATGCTTATCCAAAAGTAGGCGTAATTGGTTCCATTGGCTGTTATATGGGGTAGTGATCCTGATTTTACTATCTCTCGGCCTAAATTTAGGGCGTAGGAGATCTGTCTTAAGTGTAGCCCTGGCTCTGCTAATTGCTTTTTCTATACATCTTCGAGGATACCCCCTATTTTGGAACCTATGTTTTAAATTGATAGCCTCTTTCTCAAATTCCTCAATTTCCAAACAGTTCCGTCGCAGCCTAATGAACTGTCCAGTCGGAATGTTCTGCTTGAGTTGCGTTGTATGATGTGAGTTATAATGTAACAATCCATTGACTGCCGTGGGTTTACGATAGATAGATGTCGTGAGTTCACCCCTCATATTCTTCCTGATTCGCAAATCAAGAAACTCGATCTCTGTTTCAGAGACCTTGTATGTTAGGAAAAGGTTCAAGTTATTATTATTCAGAATCCCGAAGAATTCATCACATATCCCCCGGGGTCCCTGCCACAAAATAAACAGATCATCTATGAACCGGTACCACCCCAAAATATAGGGGTGGAACCGGTTCATGCATTCCAACCACACCACCTCGCGCTCCCACCATCCCAGGAACAGGTTGGCAACCGACGGAGCGCACTTGGCGCCCATCGCCACCCCCCTGACCTGGAGGTAAAAGCGCGAGTCAAAAGTAAAGAAGTTGTGGGTCAATACAAACGCCAATAGGTCCAAAATGAACAACCGTCTTTCCTCTGAAAAATTGCTCATATCCAAAAAATATTTGGCTGCCCTCACCCTCTCAGCATGTCCTATATTAGAATACAATGACTCGACATCACAGGTCACCAATAGAACATCATCTGGGACACCAAGGCAATCAAGATTGCTTAAAAGACCTCCCATGTCTTGTATATACGAATCAAGTGTCGTGACCAAAGGTTGTAAGTATTTGTCAATAAATTGACATGCCTTCTCGGTAAGACTGCCTATCCCAGATATGATGGGTCTACCCAGGGGCTTTTGGGTGTTCTTATGCACCTTCAGCAACATATAAAAGGTGGCAACAATGGGGTGCTTTCTCAACAGAAACTGCTGCTCCGTATGTGTGATTTTATCATCAGACCTAGCAGTATCTAACAGGTCAGCAAGTTGCTGTTGGAACTGTTCTGTAGGGTTATTCCTCAATCTCCGGTAAAAGATCTGATTGTTTAATTGTCTAAACGCCTCTTCAAGATAAAGGTCACGGGGCCATATGACAACATTGCCCCCCTTTTCGGCCTCTTTAATTAGCACGTCCTGTCTCGATTTCAATGAATTTAGGGCCACTCTCACATCAGATGTGAGATTGTCAGCACCAACTCTCCCACAACGGCCCAGCTTGTATAGGTCTCTACATATCAGGTCAAAGAATATTTTAACCTCAGGACTGAATTGAGGCAAATACCTAGATGGGGGTCTAAAAGATGGTCCGCTTACCTGCTCCTCATTTTCTGCAAGCAGACTGAGCAAATCATCCAGTGCTTGATCGTCATTAACGTCCAAACCAGAGTCCAATAAATCTTGAGTTCTCATAGATCTGGGATCATACATCTTTTTAAGCATCAAGCGTCTACAAAATAAATAAATATCTTTAAGAGCCTCAAAATCATTTAACCACTTGCCGACCGCCCCCAGCCGATGGGCGGCAGCAAAGACTGGGCCCAAACGACCGCAATACGCCCATCGGCGGGGGCGGCTGCGGGAGTGGCTATGCGGCGATCGCGTCATTCGTGACGCGATCAGCCGCCGGGGACTGGCTCCGCCCACCGCTCGTAGTAACCCGCCGGCCGTTCGGAAGCGCCGGCGGGTTACTACCACCCGGATCGCCGCATTTACATTGTATAATAGGCTTTGTAATGTATACAAAGCCTATTATACTGGCTGCCTCCTGCCCTGGTGGTCCCAGTGTCCGAGGGACCACCAGGGCAGGCTGCAGCCACCCTAGTCTGCACCCAAGCACACTGATTTCCCCCCCCCCTGCCCCCTCATCGCCCACAGCACCCCTCAGACCCCCCCCTGCCCACCCCCCAGACCACTGTTTGCACCCAGTCACCCCCCTAATCACCCATCAATCACTCCCTGTCATTATCTGTCAACGCTATTTTTTTTTATCCCCCTGCCCACTGCCCCCTCCTGATCACCCCCCCACCCCTCAGATTCTCCCCAGCCCCCCCCAGACCCCCCCCCCGTGTACTGTATGCATCTATCCCCCCTGATCACCTGTCAATCACCTGTCAATCACCCGTCAATCACCCGTCAATCACCAGTCAATCACCCCCTGTCACTGCTACCCATCAATCAGCCCCTAACCTGCCCCTTGCGGGCAATCTGATCACCCACCCACACCAATAGATCGCCCGCAGATCCGACATCAGATCACCTCCCAAATCCATTGTTTACATCTATTCTCTCCTCTAAACACCCACTAATTACCCATCAATCACCTATCAATCACCCCCTATCACCACCTGTCACTGTTACCCATCAGATTAGACCCTAATCTACCCCTTGCGGGCACCCAATCACCCGCCCACACGCTCAGATTGCCCTCAGACCCCCCTTTATCAATTCGCCAGTGCAATATTTACATCTGTTATTCCCTGTAATAACCCACTGATCACCTGTCAATCACCTATCAATCACCCCCTGTCACTGCCACCCATCAATCACCCCCTGTCACTGCCACCCATCAATCAGCCCCTAGCCTGCCCCTTGCGGGCAATCTGATCACCCACCCACACCAATAGATCGCCCGCAGATCCGACATCAGATCACCTCCCAAGTGCAGTGTTTACATCTCTTCTCTCCTCTAAACACCCACTAATTACCCATCAATCACCTATCAATCACCCCCTATCACCACCTGTCACTGTTACCCATTAGATTAGACCCTAATCTACCCCTTGCGGGCACCCAATCACCCGCCCACACGCTCAGATTGCCCTCAGACCCCCCTTTATCAATTCTCCAGTGCAATATTTACATCTGTTATTCCCTGTAATAACCCACTGATCACCTGTCAATCACCTATCAATCACCCCCTGTCACTGCCACCCATCAATCACCCCCGTCACTGCCACCCATCAATCAGCCCCTAACCTGCCCCTTGCGGGCAATCTGATCACCCACCCACACCAATAGATCACCCGCAGATCCGACATCAGATCACCTCCCAAGTGCAGTGTTTACATCTCTTCTCTCCTCTAAACACCCACTAATTACCCATCAATCACCCCCTATCACCACCTGTCACTGTTACCCATCAGATTAGACCCTAATCTGCCCCTTGCGGGCACCCAATCACCCGCCCACACACTCAGATTGCCCTCAGACCCCCCCTTATCAATTCGCCAGTGCAATATTTACATCTGTTAATTCCTGTAATAACCCACTGATCACCTGTCAATCACCTATCAATCACCCCCTGTCACTGCCACCCATCAATCACCCCCTGTCACTGCCACCCATCAATCAGCCCCTAACTTGCCCCTTGCGGGCAATCTGATCACCCACCCACACCAATAGATCGCCCGCAGATCCGACATCAGATCACCTCCCAAGTGCAGTGTTTACATCTCTTCTCTCCTCTAAACACCCACTAATTACCCATCAATCACCCCCTATCACCACCTGTCACGGTTACCCATCAGATTAGACCCTAATCTGCCCCTTGCGGGCACCCAATCGCCCGCCCACACCTCAGAACGTCCTCAGACCCCAGCCCTGATCACCTCGCTAGTGCATTGCTTGCATCTATTTCCCCCCTCTAATCACACCTTGAGACACCCATCAATCACCTCCTGTCACCCCCTAGCACACCTACCCATCAGATCAGGCCCTAATTTGCCCCGTGTGGGCTCCTGATCACTCGGCCAAACCCTCAGGTCCCCCTCAGACCCCCTTCCGATCACCTCCCCAGTGCATTGATTGCATCTATTTTCCCCTCTAACCGCCCCCTGAGACACCCATCAATCACCTCCTGTCACCCCCCTAGCACTCCTATCCATCAGATCAGGCCCAAAACATCCTGTCATCTAAGAGGCCACCCTGCTTATGACCGGTTCCACAAAATTTGCCCCCTCATAGACCACCTGTCATCAAAATTTGCAGATGCTTATACCCCTGATCAGTCATTTTGAGAAATTTGGTTTCCAGACTACTCACAGTTTTGGGCCCGTAAAATGCCAGGGCAGTATAGGAACCCCACAAGTGACCCCATTTTAGAAAGAAGACACCCCAAGGTATTCTGTTAGGTGTATGATGAGTTCATAGAAGATTTTATTTTTTGTCAAAAGTTAGCGGAAATTTGATTTTTATTGTTTTTTTCACAAAGTGTAATTTTTCACTAACTTGTGACAAAAAATAAAATCTTCTATGAACTCACCATACCCCTAACGGAATACCTTGGGGTGTCTTCTTTCTAAAATGGGGTCACTTGTGGGGTTCCTATACTGCCCTGGCATTTTAGGGGCCCTAAACCGTGAGGAGTAGTCTAGAAAACAAATGCCTCAAAATGACCTGTGAATAGGACGTTGGGCCCCTTAGCGCACCTAGGCTGCAAAAAAGTGTCACACATGTGGTATCGCCATACTCAGGAGAAGTAGTATAATGTGTTTTGTGGTGTATTTTTACACATACTCATGCTGGGTGGGAGAAATCTCTCTGTAAATGGACAATTGTGTGTAAAAAAAATCAAAAATGTGTCATTTACAGAGATATTTCTCCCACCCAGCATGGTTATATGTAAAAATACACCACAAAACACATTATACTACTTCTTCTGAGTACGGCGATACCACATGTGTGACACTTTTTTGCAGCCTAACTGTGCTAAGGGGCCCAAAGTCCAATGAGTACCTTTAGGATTTCACAGGTCATTTTGAGACATTTGGGTTCAAGACTACTCCTCACGGTTTAGGGCCCCTAAAATGCCAGGGCAGTATAGGAACCCCACAAGTGACCCCATTTTAGAAAGAAGACACCCCAAGGTATTCTGTTAGGTGTATGATGAGTTCATAGAAGATTTTATTTTTTGTCACAAGTTAGCGGAAATTGATATGTATTGGGTTTTTTTTCACAAAGTGTCATTTTCCGCTAACTTGTGACAAAAAAAAAAATCTTCTATGAACTCACCACACTCCTAACAGAATACCTTGGGGTGTCTTCTTTCTAAAATGGGGTCACTTGTGGGGTTCCTATACTGCCCTGGCATTTTAGGGGCCCTAAACCGTGAGCAGTAGTCTAGAATCCAAATGCCTCAAAATGACCTGTGAATAGGACGTTAGGCCCCTTAGCGCACCTAGGTTGCAAAAAAGTGTCACACACGTACTCAGAAGAAGTAGTATATTGTGTTTTGGGGTGTATTTTTACACATACCCATGCTGGGTGGGAGAAATATCTCTGTAAAAGGACAATTGTGTGTAAAAAAAATCAAACAATTGTCATTTACAGAGATATTTCTCCCACCCAGCATGGGTATGTGTAAAAATACACCCCAAAACACATTATACTACTTCTCCTGAGTACGGCGGTACCACATGTGTGGCACTTTTTTGCACCCTAAGTGCGCTAAGAGGCCCAAAGTCCAATGAGTACCTTTAGGATTTCACAGGTCATTTTGCGACATTTGGTTTCAAGACTACTCCTCACGGCTTAGGGCCCCTAAAATGCCAGGGCAGTATAGGAACCCCACAAATGACCCCATTTTAGAAAGAAGACACCCCAAGGTATTCCGTTAGGAGTATGGTGAGTTCATAGAAGATTTTATTTTTTGTCAAAAGTTAGCGGAAAATGACACTTTGTGAAAAAAAACAATTAAAATCAATTTCCGCTAACTTGTGACAAAAAAAAAAAATCTTCTATGAACTCACCATCCTCCTAACGAAATACCTTGGGGTGTCTTCTTTCTAAAATGGGGTAATTTGTGGGGTTCCTATACTGTCCTGGCATTTTAGGGGCCCTAAACCGTGAGGAGTAGTCTTGAAACCAAATGTCGCAAAATGACCTGTGAAATCCTAAAGGTACTCATTGAACTTTGGGCCCCTTAGCGCAGTTAGGGTGCAAAAAAGTGCCACACATGTGGTATCGCCGTACTCAGGAGAAGTAGTATAATGTGTTTTGGGGTGTATTTTTCCACATACCCATGCTGAGTGGGAGAAATATCTCTATAAATAGACAATTGTGTGTAAAAAAATAAAACAATTGTCATTTACGGAGATATTTCTCCCACCCAGCATGGGTATGTGTAAAAATACACCCCAAAACACATTATACTACTTCTCCTGAGTACGGCAATACCACATGTGTGGCACTTTTTTGCAGCCTAACTGCGCTAAGGGGCCAAAAGTCCAATGAGCATCTTTAGGCTTTACAGGGGTGCTTACAATTAGGCACCCCCCAAAATGCCAGGACAGTGAACACACCCCACAAATGACCCCATTTTGGAAAGTAGACACTTCAAGGTATTCAGAGAGGAGCATAGTGAGTCCGTGGCAGATTTCATTTTTTTTTTGTCGCAAGTTAGAAGAAATGGAAACTTTTTTTTTTCCTTTTTTTTGTCAGAAAGTGTCATTTTCCGCTAACTTGTGACAAAAAATAAAATCTTCTATGAACTCACCATGCCTCTCACTGAATACTTTGGGATGTCTTCTTTCCAAAATGGGGTCATTTGGGGGGTATTTGTACTATCCTGGAATTTTAGCCCCTCATGAAACCTGACAGGTGCGCAGAACAGTCAGAGATGCTTGAAAATGGGAAAATTCACTTTTGGCACCATAGTTTGTAAACGCTATAACTTTTACCCAATCCAATAAATATACACTGAATGGTTTTTTTTTATCAAAGACATGTAGCAGAATAACTTTCGCGCTCAAATGTATAGGACATTTTACTTTATTTGAAAAATGTCAGCACAGCAAATTAAAAAAGTCATTTTTTTGCCAAAATTCATGTATTTTTTGATGAATATAATAAAAACTAAAACTCGCAGCAGCAATCAAATAGCAGCAAAAGAAAGCTGTATTAGTGACAAGAAAAGGAGGTAAAATTCATTTAGGTGGTAGGTTGTATGACCGAGCAATAAACCGTGAAAGCTGCAGTGGTCTGAATGGAGAAAAAGGCTCTGGTCCTTAAGGGGCGAAAAGACTGTGGTCCTGAAGTGGTTAAGAAATTATTAGGCGCAAATGACAGGCCCTTAGATAAAAGTTTAATTTCAACTAGGGTTAGAGGGGTGGGACTAAGGTTAATCACTTGTAATGCTTCCCGGGTTTGCGGGCTCTTGCACACTCTCCTCCTTTTATTACCACTCTTGGGGTCCCGTCGTGTCTCTGTGGGAATGGCCACCCTTCGCCGCACTGATTGTGAGGGCCCATCTATGTCAGACTCCTCGCAGCAGCAAAAACACTATTTACAAACAACAGCAATGTAATATAATCAGTGGTCACAATTTCCAGCAGTGAAGTGAATCAGCCCTCCACCAAGATTAAGGCTTTGGCCTACACTTCCTGTTTAGTTTATCACCTGTGTTGCAACTAATCCCTCCCCCTAGCTGATTGCCTGCCTGCCTGCCTGCTGCTAAGGCAAAAACAAATTATAGACAATCATTTTAAAGAAAGCTAAACGATAATTTCAATGTTTTTATGATAACCGTTGCAAATATTATTAAACACTTTAAGGTCCATGGGGCAAAAAGCAAGGAAGCAGCTGGACTGCGATACATGTGAGTATCGGCGGGCAGCCGGCAGTCAGACTACAGGACAGGTGGATCCATGGGTAAGTGGCGACCTTGCACTGCTCTTTCCCTCTATGTGTTTATATTGACAGACAGACATGCAGTAGCTGAGCGCGGGCTGCTGCAGGCACTGATGAGCATTTGCATTCAGTGTGTGAGGATAGTTGGGCAGTGTGTATGTATATTGTTTGTTGCATATTGGATACAATTGCATTCTATATTAGCCTGACTTACCCATTGGTTGATCCTATCATTCCTTGATTATATTGCTTATTTGTATAATTGATTGTAGTTCCTTGATCTCTATTGCTGTTTGCCAGCCTTGGTTTTAAATGTTTTTATTTTTAAAGGGATATGTCCCCAATAAAGATTTGCATTATTTTTGACACTGTTGGTGTATATGTACTTAGTGTTTAGCCATGGTTATCTTTTCTCATATACATTTATAAGATTATACTAACAGTCTGTGAAGAAAAAAAACTGTGGTGGCATTCTGCTATAATAGTTACCTTATTAAATTCCTGCTTTTGTTCATGCTTTACTTCAAAAGTGGTTAATAGTTCTTATAAGAGCAAAAGGCTAATCATCGGCGAGTTCAGACAGACAAAACCACTAACCCGAGGTTATCGTGTGTGAAATTATTATTATTTTTTTTAACCATTTCATTGTAGTTATCTTTTGCACTGCTTTATATAATCTCTCAAGTTTCTCTGAGCATTCCCCATCTTCCCCTTTGGCTTGTGTCATCATATAGCAAGATTAACATTTTTGGTTTAATATGATAGATCCTCTCCATCCATCTTGCAGTGCTGCAAAGAACCTTTATTTCTCACATTGCTTTTCATACTCACATATCTATTTCCGTTATGCAGCCTTGTTGCCACACATTTGTTTCCTCATTACCTTAGCAGCGAGTTGTTAAAAAAGCAGAAGCCATTATTAGCACTGAACTACCATCACTATAACTGTTGTATAAAGCCCCATCTACACCATACAATTTTTTGTCTGATTTGATTCGATTCAATCCGATGTGTCCGATCGGGATTCGATTTGATTTGATTAAATTTGCCTTTGAAAAACAATGACAAATGGAATCAAATAGAATCCCGATCGGACATGTTGGATTGAATCTAATCGAATCAATAAATCGAATCGAATCGAATTGGAAAAAAGATTGTATGGTGTAGGGTGGAGCTTTAGACTCACTGTATAAGAAGGGCCAAAAACTTTATCAAGGAAAACACTCACCCTGAAAACACCTTGTTTGAGCTTCTTCCATCAAGTAAACATTTTAGATCAATCCGCATACAAACGAACAGACTAAAAACCAGCTTTTTCCCTTCTGCCATAAACTTGATAAACTTTGAAGTAATTAACACTGTGTACACATTGTTTAAATATTTGAAATGCCTGGCATACTTGTGTAATTCTTCTATTTCTACCTTTGTTACTATCACTATGTTCCCTATATGCACCATGGGGCTGTCATGAAAAGTAATTTCATTGTGTTACACAATGATAATAATTGCCACAAGCAGGAAGTGACCCTTTGTCTATGAGGTTTCCCGCAGGATCCCCTCAACTAGACTAGCGCCTACATTGAAGGCCGAATTTCTGAAAAGGCCCGAGCTGTGGGTGGCAGGTGGCTAAGGGGCGGCTGAAGATAGAAGAGGGATTGCACCATATGGAAATAGGATTCTGCTGCCCAAGGGGACTGTATTGAATTGAAGGAGACTGCTGTACATGAATGTTAGAAATAGAATAGGGGGCAGGATAAGAAATAGAAGGGGGTGCTGCACATCAGAATCAGAATCAGAATCAGAATCATTTTATTTCGCCAAGTACAACGGGGGTTGTACCCGGAATTGTTTTTGGCTCATACAGGGTCGGTGATGGTACAAACACATACATGCGAACTACAACACATACAATCATATACAGTATAGTACAAAGTAAACATATACCTATGTGTACATACGGTACATAACTATAGTGAAGGACGCGTGGGGAAGTCTGGAGTGCTGTGTGAGGGGAGCAGCCTGCCGACTACCAACGGCGCTCGCACAGCTCCGCAGCAGCTCCAGATGCCCCGCAGTGTGTCCTGGAAAAGAGTGGATAGAGAGAGAGCGAGAAGGGATAGCTAAAGAGAGAATGAAGAAAGAAAGAGAGAACCAAAGCAAGAAGTGAGAGACAGAGGCAGAGAGTCCCTTAGGGCAGCAGATTGGAAACTCGCCTAGGTACAGTCCAACAACAGTCCCAAACAGTCCGATGGTGGTTGCAGGCGGACCCGGTGCTTCAGGGAGCAAAAAGAGCCCATGGACGCAGAGGCCGATGGAGCTGGTGGCTGGCCTGTGTGGAGGAGGGACTGGCAGCCGAGTGGCCTGGCCCCTAGGCCAGGAGGAGCCCAGTAAGTTCATCCTTGGATGGCTAATCCCTCCAGGAGACAGAGATGGGGGCCCGACTTGAGGGCACAGCGAGGATATCAGGCTCACCTGGGTAGGGCAGCGGTGATGTGCCACCAGGGATTGATGAAATATTCCCTGTGGCCTGGACAGATGTGGAGGCATCCTGCATGTTCCCGAGTGGCTTCCTGGCAGCAGCGGTGTTGGATCGGGGGCAGGGTGAGTAGAGCAGTGCTCGGGCCTATGGTCACTCCACGTGGGTGGCGGCGGCCGCTCAGCTGATGGTGTCCCGGCAACTACGTCCTGCAATCAGGCATGTGTACGGTCCCCAGTGCCTTCCTTCCCCATCCCCTCCACTGACCAGCCTCATCTCCTCTCCAAATAACTCCATCGGAGGTACACCAATCCCCTCTGGGCCGCGGTGGTGGAGCGCTCCGCATGTCCCTGCAATGGTGCCTGGCAGCGGCAGTATCGGGTCCTCTCGCTGAGGAGCCTCCGCGTCCTCAGATGGCGGCAGGGCAGCCGCATGTCTCCGGCAGCGTCTGGTTACTCCGGCCGTAGCTGCCAGTGTGGGAAAAGTCAGGCCGCCTCCGAGTCCCTCGATCGCGGCAGAGCAGCCGCATGTCTCGGGCTGGCGGGCTGCCCCGGCAGCAGAGTGGTGGCTGCACCTCGGTGGTCTCAATACCTCCCAGGCAGAGCGGCAGCGTGAGGAGATGGGTCCCCTTGTGCATCCACGAGCAGCCAGCTCGTGGCAGGAGCAGTCCGGAAGTCCAGCTTGGTGGTGGGAGAGCACAGGGCCTGAACAGCTGATCGCATGATCAGTTGGAAGCTCGCCGCTCAGACCCAGGGGCTCTATGCATGGATCAGCCCGTCTCTGCCTGTCTCCGGTTGTCTCCACGGCATCCCCGCATCCTCCCCTTTAGATTAGGGGGGGATTAGGGAGTAAAAATCTTAAGAAGGTTTTAGGAAAGAGAAGAAGAGGCCGGAGCCCTGTGGCCGTGGCTGCCGATGCAGCGCCATCTATGGAAGGGAAGCAGCAAGAAAGTTGACCTAGGGGTGAAAAAAAGTATAAATCTGGCCTTGCCTACATTTGCACTAGTTGTCACATTCATACTTTTTACCTGACCTAATGGAAACACCCATACCATCTTCACAAGCATTGAACAATGATTCCGACTTGTAACACCAGCCAAGAGAGAAGGTGAGATGATGTAGCGAATGGGGCAGAGTCTTTACTTCATTAACCCCATTTCCTTTTTGGATGCTGCTTGTAACTCACATAGGTATCAAGATTTCCGTTTTATATTTATAAGGCATTAAATAATTATTTGTTTAAACAAAATATATTGAATTATGATGAAAGAGTTTTTGAATTGCTGCTGAGGAAGGTATTCCTATGAAGAATGAATATACAATAATAAACGTCTTTGTTCCTTGGTTGTAGAGAATAGAATAAATGAGGTGGGTGAATCAGTGGTAAATATCAGTCACAGAAGATCTAATATATGAGAACTGTCCAATGTGTCGTACTAAATATAAATCCAGTATGGTGATTATTAAGACAGTACAATTTACAAATGCTCATTTCTGTCACGTAACCTCCGTACTTGAAAATTAACATTCTCTGGCCTCTTAGGGAGTTGACTGACCAAGTTCTTGCCCTGACTATGACTGTACTTGACAAAAGCCCTGATCAAAGGGAGATGAAAACAAATGGATGTGAACAAGGCAGTAAGATCAAATGTCTCACATCAAAGACACTTCACAAAATTCTACGATTGTAAAAGTGATATTTTAAATGTTTAAGACTGTACTGACTAATAAAGCATTGAGTAGATTATCAAAAGAAACTCTATTCATATTATGAAAAGGGTCAGCTCTTTAAGATCTAAACAAAATTTTGAAAGGCTGAAGTTGAAATTTGCATGATTTTTTTTTTCAAATTTGGGAGTATTGTATGAGCCATTCAGTCCCAATATGTAAAAAAAATAAAAGCTATTGCAGCTTTGCTGATCAAAAGTAAATGATCGGCTTTAAGTAATTAAAATTAAAACATAAAAAAAGCTTTTTAGATATTACCCAGACGTGTCGTTAGGGCTAAACATACAATACAATACAATACAATACAATACAATAACATTTGTAAAGCGCTTTTCTCCCATAGGACTCAAAGCGCATAGCTGTGTCTCAGATTAATACAGGGTTGCAGGTTGGGTTGTGTTACAGAGGAGATAGTCAGATGTTCATGAATGCCAGACTGAAGAGGTAGGTTTTCAGTTTAGACTTAAATGCTTCCAGGGATGGAGCTGTCCTGATTGGGTGTGGCAGGGAGTTACAAAGTGTAGGGGCAGCATGACAAAAGGCTCTGTCTCCAAAGGTTTTGAGGTGAACTCTGGGGGTGACCAAGGTGTTACGTCCTTTTGATCTAAGATTGTGGGGGGTGTGATGTAGTTGCAACAAGTCCTTCAGGTATTCAGGGCCCAGATTGTGCAAGGATTTGAATGTCAGTAAGCCAATCTTAAACAGAATTCTCCATTTTATCGGTAGCCAGTGGAGTGAGCTCAGGGTTGGTGTCTGTAGCTAGTGCTCCCGATCTCCGTCCACTGTGCCCCAAACCTCAGGGCGTGTAGTGCCCATCGTGGTGCCCGGAAGTGCCAGTGCCCATTGCTCTCAGCCCCCCCTCCTTGCAGCGCAGTGGCTAGGGTGCTCATAGCAACAAGCTGCTCCAGCCCTTGTACCATTTACCTCTGCTGATGCAGTGATGCTGTAGATCTGTCCCCCAGCAGTGTTTGAATAGTACACAGGGCTGCTGGGGCTGATGAGGACATTGGTGGACCTAATGTGGGGTGCAGGAGCAGCCCACCCCAGGTGATTGGCCTTGCAGGGGACAGGGTGCCACTGAGGTGCTGTGTCTTTGAACCACTTGTGAGGCTAGTGTGGTGAAGCAGCTTGGTAAAGGGCAGCCAGGAGCCCCTCCTTCCCTAAATCCTTTGAACTCCTCTCTCTGACACTCCGGCATATGGCCCGGTAAGTAACTTTTTACTTTTCCTCTGCAATCACTCCTATCCTCACCCACACCTCCCCTGCCCTGCATCATCCCTTTACATTGGTCTCTTATTCTGCTACTGGGCTCCAAGGATAAAAGAGCAAGTACAGAAATGGAATGTGAGCCAGACCTACATTTTACTTTCTCTTACTTATGGCCACGGAGTCTGGTTATCTCTGCCTGCATTCCTTTCTACACACACTACCAAGATCCCTTGTGTGTAATGAAGTGTGTCTAACTACCTTATCAGTATAAACAAGGATTTGTCAGCTGTCTGCAGTGGAGATGTCTGTAGCTAGCTACAAAACTCTTGTGGCACTACAAGTGACAGCCTGGTCAGAGATGTAGTGTACAAAGGTTCGGTAACTTCTGGCCTCCACAGCTCATCCCCATGTCCTCTGTAAATTGCTTTATACTTGTTTACTGGTGGCTGAAATGAGGCTGAATGGTGGCCCAATGAGGGGTGAAAAGTTGTTTTTTACTTACTTGGGGCTTCTTCTAGCCACCTGTAATTGAAGGTCCCTCCTTGTCCTCCTGGTCCCCTCCATTGATCTCCTGTCAGCCCCTGTAAAATCCCCTATTCCGCTGGTGCGTGCACTATGTCGCATGCAATGGTCTGAATCCTCCTCAAACACGTTTCTGTAGCCGGGAGCATTTTGTGCATGCGAAGTTATGAGTCTTGTCAAACTGCACGTACACAGAGCGCTCCTGGCAATGGGAATGCGATCGGGGGAAGCACCTCCACTATGTACAGAATAAGCTATTATTTTGTGCCTGTACTGATCGTAGACTAGCTGCCATGTATGCTGATCCCTGCTACTTCCCGTATGTACAGTATTAGCTGTTACTCTTTACCTATACTGATAGGAAACTCACTGTAGTGTGTGACTTTCATTTCTACCCCCAGTGTGCCGTTCATTTCTACCTCCAGTATGTACATTATAAGTTGTTACTCTGTGCCTGTACTGATAGTAAACTAGCCGCAGCATGTTTTGATCTCTGTTACCTCGGGGAGATGACGTGTTGGAAAATGGGGCTACGTTGTGCGGCCGTGCTGAAAAATGGGTGTGGTCATGGACCAAAATGTGGGTGTGGTCACAGGTGGAGACAAATTTACATGAACTTAGCAATGGTGGGACATTAGATTAGGACAGTGGTGGCGAACCTTTTGGAGGCCGAGTGCCCAAACTGCATCCCAAAAGTCACTTATCTATCGCAAAGTGCCAACAGTAATTTAAACGAAATATAAACATTTGAACTCATACATGAACATTATGGAAAATCCAAGTTGAAAATAAACTGTGAAGATAAACAACTCATCCATCCTACTCCTGAAAAATGTATTTTTTTAGAACCCCCCAGTTTTAATTTTCTGTTTTAAAAAGCTAAAAAAAAAGTAGGTTTAATGCTGTCGTCTCATATGATGATGATTCAGCTTTTCCCATAGTTTCACAGTTAGCAATCATGAGGCCCCCAACAAGAAAAATTCAGCAATTTTGAGGCACCCAACAAATCATGAGGCCCCCAACAAGACAAATTCAGCAATCATGAGGCCACCAACAAGACAAATTCAGCAATCTTGAGGCCCCCAACAAATCATGAGGCCCCCAACAAGACAAATTCAGCAATCATGAGGCCCCCAACAAGACAAATTCAGCAATCATGAGCAGGGCCGGATTTGTACTTTTTACCGCCCAAGGCCAATGTCACCAGCCGCCCCCTTTCAGTATAGGTAGCGAGATGACCCTTCCCTCTAGTATAGGCAGCCAGATGACCCCCCCTCCAGAATAGGTAGCCAGATGACCCCACCCCTCTTTCCCTCTAGTATAGGTAGCCTGATGACCCCTTCTCTTCCCCCTCCAGTATAGATAGCCAGATTACTCCCTTAATCCCTTCCTTTCCCGCTCCCCCCTTTCTGTACAGCTTGCCTCCACATTGTAGCAGCCATCCGTGTCACTCACTTCTCTGCTCGTCTCTATTGCAGAAGCCTCCTCTTCCCCTCTGTCTCCAATGCTGCTAAAGTCAGAAGCCGCCCCCGCCACAAGACAAATTCAGCAATTCAATTCAATTCATTTCACTTTATTGTCATTGTGTAACACAACAAAATTACTTTTCATGACAACCCCTCGGTGCATATAGGGAACATAGTGATAGTAACAAGGAAAAGAAGAAATTATACAAGTATGCCAGGTATTACAGATATTTAAACAATTTGTACACAGTGTTAATTATTTCAGAGAGGATTCAGAGTTCATCAAGTTTATGGCGGATGGGAAAAAGCTGTCTTTCAGTCTGTTTGTGTGTGCACGGATTGATCTAAAACATTATACCTGATGGAAGGAGCTCAAACAAGGCATTGTTTCAATCATGAGGCCACCAACAAGACAAATTCAGCAATTATGAGGCCACCAACAAGACAAATTCAGCAGTCATGAGGCACATAAACAGACAGCATTTCACATAAATGGGCAGAATGCCTCCTTAATATGGTAGACACCTCTCACCTGGCTTCTGAATTCTCCTGTACTGGCTGCTGTGCCTGGCTGGCAATAATGTTTTTGGCTGGATTGGGGATGATGTGTGGGCTGAAAGGTCTGGCAGTGATGCTGTGGCCTGACTGGCGGTGATGCTGTGGCATGGCTGGGCTGACAGTAATGCTGTGGCTGGGCTGGCGGTGATGCTGAGCTGTGCTTGGCTGGTTGAAGTAAATGCTGGCTTGACTGGTGGTGATGCTGTGGCCTTTTTGCCAGTGATTCTGGGCTGGTTGGCTGGTGGTGATGTTGGGCTGGCTGGCCTGGATAGTACAGGTAGTGAGAGGTGCCCCCTAGTTTAGGTAGCACCAGGAGCTCCCCAGTTTAGGTAGTTACAGGAGCCCCCAGTTCATTTAGTGACAGGTGACCCCCAGTGTATGTAGTGACAGGGACCCCCCTGTGTATGTAGTGACAGGGAACCCCCCTGTGTATGTAGTGACAGGAGCCCCCCAGTTAAGGTAGTGGTTCAGGAGATGCATACATGGTTCAATCAACGCATACATGGTTCAGGAGATGCATACATGGTTCAGGAGATGCACACATAGTTCAACAGTTGCACACATGGTTCAGAAGTAGGGATGCTCATTCGGATTTCGCAGAATTAAAATTTCTGAATTTCCTATTGGAAATCCGAATTTCCGGGCGGAACTCAGAAATTGGATTCCTGCAGAAATACTGCATTACTGCAATTCGGTAATTTTAGCCCAATTTCAGACATAGAAATCAGAGACCGATCAGAGAATGCAGAAACAACTCATAAGTATTTGACCAATCAGAGAATGCAAAAAATGACAAAGAAACACTACTTGGAAATCCTAACTCGGAAATCGGATTTTTGTGGAGATACTGCATTACCACAACTGGATAATTTTAGCCCAGTCACAGAACTCGGAAGTATTTGGCCAATCAGAGAACGCAAAAAATGACCCAAAAAAACACTACTCGGAAATAAGAACTCGGAAATCGGAAACCGATCGGAAATCCGTGAAGTGGGAAATCGGCATTGGCGGAAATCGGAATTTCTGCGGAATCTGAAATTGACATTTCCGACCATCCCTATGTGCACATGGTTCAGGAGTTGCACACATGGTTCAGGAGTTGCACACATGGTTCAGGAGTTGCACAGTGCACACATGGTTCAGGAGATGCACACATGGTACAGGAGATGCACACATGGTATGGGAGTTGCACTCATGATTCAGGAGTTGCACACATGATTCAGGAGTTGCACACATGATTCAGGAGTTGCACACATGGTTCAGGAGTTGCACACATGGTTCAGAAGATGCACACATGGTTCAGGAGATGCACACATGATTCTGGAGATGCACACATGGTTCAGGAGTTGCACACATGGTTCAGGAGATGCACACATGGTACAGGAGATGCACACATGGTTTGGGAGTTGCACACATGATTCAGGAGTTGCACAAATGGTTCAGGAGTTGCACACATGGTTCAGGAGTTGCACACATGGTTCAGGAGATGCACACATGGTACAGGAGATGCACACATGGTTTGGGAGTTGCACACATGATTCAGGAGTTGCACACATGGTTCAGGAGTTGCACACATGGTTCAGGAGATGCACACATGGTTCAGGGGATGCACACATGGTTCAGGAGTTGCACACATGGTTCTGGAGATGCACAGATGGTTCAGGAGATGCACACATGGTTCAGGAGATGCACACATGGTTCAGGAGATGTACACATGGTTCAGGAGTTGCACACATGGTTCTGGAGATGCACACATGGTACAGGGGATGCATTGCACACATGGTTCAGGAGATGCACACATGGTTCAGGAGATGCACACATGGTACAGGAGATGCACACATGGTTCAGGAGATGCACACATGGTTCAGGAGATGCACACATGGTTCAGGAGTTGCACACATGGTTCAGCAGAAGATAGAGATGCTGTGAATTATATATAGTTCAAATATACTTGTTATTTTATGTTGTGCTTCAGAATGCAGTTGGAACGTTAGCAAATCACCACCTTTATTTCCCCCACAAAATCTTCTGCATAGCAGTATTTTTCTCCTACTGCCTTTTAAGTTTTTTTTTTTTTTTTTTTTTTGGTCACAGAAATAGGACAGTATTCCATACCATGCTGTTCAGGCTTAAATCCAATAGCTTGGTTTTATATTTTGTTTTCATTACATTCAGAACTTTTGATGAACAAATTGCTGCATACAGTAAGCATTCTGTCTCCTGCTGCTTGACCCATATTCTTCTTCTGCTGGCCTGGATTTGGACATGGGGAGTGAGATTCTCCTGTGAGTATTATCTTTAGTCTAAACAATTCTGTTTATTCCTTATCATCTGAGTCTGAATAAAGCTGTGATAAACAGCAGGCAATCAGTGGAAAAGAAGAGGAGAAATACAAAAGGCTTAATTTACTCTTGCTTTGAGTTTAGGTGATTTGTGCCAAGTCTGGGTGTGATCATGAAATTGTATTTGTGAGTGATGGAATATGTTATTACAGATCCGATTTTTCAGATTTCAGATATGCTCTATTTGCCCGATGCAGAGAATCATATGTAGAGAGGCTTCTGGGATGAGGCAGGTAATTTGGACGCTGCACTGCCCCTGGTAATTTTGGAGCTGCCATAGACTGCAATGTTATAAGTGGTTATAGTGGTGTCTGGAGTATAATTTGGGCACCGGGCATAGCCAAAGCCCAAACTTTTTTTTTTTTTAAAAGGATCAGGTTAGGTAATGTTAGGGGTAGAGTTAACAGTAGAGCTAGTTTTAGGAGTATCTAGAGGGAGGAATAGTGTCAGTAGGCATGGTCGGAAGAGTCCATTTCCGTTTCCGGCACAATTCCGCATACCGTCATACGGAAATTCCGCTACCGTTTCATTCCGACGGTATTCTGGAGCTGTTCCGACGTATACGGAATTCCGTCGGAAAAATTGTAATCTCTCTCTCTCATATCCATCTATCTATATCATCAAGTAGGGAATTGCAGATTTTCAAAACAGCTTATATACCATAGCTGGGATTTGAACCCAGGACACAGTGTGTAGTAGGTATCTGTCTTACCCTCTATACCATGAACCACACTACATGGTAGTAGGTATCTGTCCTACCCCCTAGACCATCAACCACACTCAGGGCCGGGCCGAGGCAGAGGCTGGAGAGGCTCCAGCCTCAGGGCGCAGTGTAGGAGGGGGTGCACAATTCATTCAGCTGTCATTCCCAATTGTGTTTGAAGCAGAAAGAAATAAGAAAAGGTGATACATGGCAGTGACTGCAAGCCAGATAAGTAGAGATTAAGGTGTTGGGGGGGTTGGGGGCCCTGGGGCACCTCTTAGTGTAATAGCAATCAGTGTTTGACGGCTGGGGTTGCACTTTGCTGTCTCAGCCTTGGGTGCTGAAGGACCTTGTCCCACCTCTTCATGCTAAAGCTGGCGTAGCATGTACCATACTACCATTATGATCAATTCAATAGATATGCTATGGTATATAAGCATGCTTTTCAAAAAGTACAAATCCTTAATCATGCTACTTTTCTATTGAATTGATCATAATGGTAGTATGGTTTATGCTAGGCCAGCTTTAGCATGTAGTGTGGTTCATGGTCTAGAGGGTAAGACAGATACCTACTACCCACTGCATCCTGGGTTCAAATCCCAGCTATGGAATATAAGCATGCTTTTCAAAAAGTACAAATCCTTAATCATGCTACTTTTTCTATTGAATTGATCATAATGGTAGTATGGTTTATGCTAGGCCAGCTTTAGCATGTAGTGTGGTTCATGGTCTAGAGGGTAAGACAGATACCTACTACCCACTGCGTCCTGGGTTCAAATCCCAGCTATGGAATATAAGCATGCTTTTCAAAAAGTACAAATCCTTAATCATGCTACTTTTTCTATTGAATTGATCATAATGGTAGTATGGTTTATGCTAGGCCAGCTTTAGCATGTAGTGTGGTTCATGGTCTAGAGGGTAAGACAGATACCTACTACCCACTGCGTCCTTGGTTCAAATCCCAGCTATGGAATATAAGCATGCTTTTCAAAAAGTACAAATCTTTAATCATGCTACTTTTTCTATTGAATTGATCATAATGGTAGTATGGTTTATGCTAGGCCAGCTTTAGCATGTAGTGTGGTTCATGGTCTAGCGGGTAAGACAGATACCTACTACCCACTGCGTCCTGAGTTCAAATCCCAGCTATGGAATATAAGCATGCTTTTCAAAAAGTACAAATCCTTAATCATGCTACTTTTTCTATTGAATTGATCATAATGGTAGTATGGTTTATGCTAGGCCAGCTTTAGCATGTAGTGTGGTTCATGGTCTAGAGGGTAAGACAGATACCTACTACCCACTGCATCCTGGGTTCAAATCCTAGCTATGGAATATAAGCATGCTTTTCAAAAAGTACAAATCCTTATTCATGCTACTTTTTTTATTGAATTGATCATAATGGTAGTATGGTTTATGCTAGGCCAGCTTTAGTATGTAGTGTGGTTCATGGTCTAGCGGGTAAGACAGACACCTACTACCCACTGTGTCCTGGGTTCAAATCCCAGCTATGGTATATAAGCTGTTTTGAAAATCTGCAATTCCCTACTTGATGATATAAGAGGATGGATGGATGGATGGATGGAGGAGAGAGAGAGATTGAGAGATTTTGTGGGTGTTACTCCGGAAAATTCCGTCGGAATTATAAAATTTCCACGGAATTCCGTTTAAGAGGTATAGGAATTCCGTTCCGACCACCGGAATCGGAATTAGCTAATTCCGGCCGGAATCACGGAATTAATAATTCCGCGGAATTTTCCGACCATCCCAAAGTGTCAGAAGAATGTAGAAGCCTTAGTAGAATATCAGCAGCATTGCCAATATTCTAATACCTAGGCTTCACCCAGAGCCCAAATTTAACCAGTGCCATTTTTAAACATGCGTGCAGCTGGAAAACTATCCTTAATATTTAAAGTAGCAGCGCTGTATTAGTTGTAATAGGACAGTAACTTGACTCAAAAAAAAAAAAAAATCAACAAAAAAAACCCCAAAAACTGGCAACCTGCTTAACCACATCCATAAGGTTCATAAGGTGAAAATAACCAGTAGATCTTAAGTGGATAACTGTTTTAAGCCTGTCATACACAGGCAGACTTTGATAGATCCCCTTCTGATCGAAATGATCAGAGAAGGTTTTGTCATTGCCACACACTGCACATTGATTTTTAATAGACTTCAGCATGTATTAAAAAAATCACTTAAACCTCCACTGCTGTATGATGGCGCTCCAGGTGCCCCCAACGCTAATCCTGCTACCCAGGGCCCTATGCAGAGTATTGGTGCAGCGAAGTACTCTCACCTCTGAAGCTGATTCACTCCTTCCTCTGTGCTGCCATCATCTCTTGGTGCCCTTACCCCATGACAAGTAGTATATGGGGGGTACATACACTGCCATTAGGTCACTAAGGACACTGGGAGATGACACTTAATAAAGTGAACCAGAGACAAAGCACCCTCATGTATTTTACCATATATATCAGTGGGAACATTAGAGAAAACACCTACCCTGCTCTCTGTTTCATGCTGCACTGCTCAGCCTGCTTCTCATCAGCCCTGATAAAATTCAGCCTGGCTTTGTTCAGGAATCATTATAGCTGAGTCTGTCTTCTCTGATGTATTTTCAAGCCCAAGCCTGCCCCCTTGTGGCTCTGCAATAATGACTCAGCCATAATGATTCCTGAGCAAAGCCAGACTGAATGCTCAGTCAGGGATTTTATCAGGGCTGGTAAGAAGCAGGCTGAGCAGTGAAGAATGAAACAGAGAGCAGGGTAGGTATTTTCTCTAATGTTCCCACTGATATATATGGTAAAATACATGAGGGTGCTTCATCTCTGGTTCACTTTAGGAGGGAGCGTGCAGGCTGGAGAGGTGGGTGTGTAAGTGCTTCACTGCACTAATAATTTACATAGGGCCCTGGGAAAAAGCATTAGCAGGGGGGCATGTCACTGGCTCTGTGACCCCCCCCCCCCTCATCATAGATAATGCTGCACTCTGCTGTGCCCCCACCCCCAATTGACAATTTTTTAAGTTAAAAGACCTGTCTGATTACTGCTAGAAATCAATCAAAATGATGATCATTTGCCATGTTGGTGCAACAATCTTTGGCAGATTCAATCTCAGTGATCAAAACTGCTGAGGAATGTCTCACAGTATATGGCACCTTTAGAGTTGCATAGACAGAACATCTTCTAAAATCCATACCATTTACTTTCTAACAGTTCACATAAATAGCTGAGAGAGAATGTTCCACCCTCAATGTATCCCCCAGATGCCCAGTGAGAAGAATGAATGGCTGAATTCATCCTTCTGTATTAACTGGAAACACTGTCAGTCTGCTTCTGACTTTTCTGAATGTCACATTTTATGTTCAGGCAATGGCTCAACCGCAGCTGCCAAGACTCCCATGCTGTGTCCCTGCCGAGAGAGCAGTGACCTCTGAGGGAACTCCATGGGCGGTGAATGCACAGGTACAGCCACTACCTGTGTGAACTGGCCCTTAGCAAAATCTGAAAGGTATAATTTTTTCATTTCATAACATGCATCCCAGCGATGAAAGCAAAGCTCAATTGTTTCTTTTTTGCATTACTAATATACAATTACTAATGATAAGACTGCAATATAAATATCAAAGTATACAAGGATTTGTAAAATTTCTCGCATCACCATTTGTAAGAATTGTATTCACCTTAGATTATTCTGCTTGATTTTACAGTTGTTCACTTTGTTGTTGTTTAGGAAAAAACATTTATATGAATCTCCTCCTTGTTTGTGTTTTACTTTTCCAGCTCTGGATGCAGAATTAACTAGAAAGGGGTAGGCAGCATGAATATGATCATTTTATCCTTGTAACATGAATTTTTGTGTAGAAAATATTAAACATGACAAGATCGCTTTCTTGGATTTGCCACAATGTATATCCAGCTGAGATGTTAATGCTGTTTTTGTAGTATATATATAGGAATGTAGAAGAATAAATCGTTATTTTTCCTGCAGTGCTTGGGTGTTATGTTATAAAATATATGTAGTGTGAATACACAAAAATAATTAAAGTGGAAATGTTTTAACCAGCCCTGGACGCAGTGTATGCTTCAAATATGTTGTTATTACAATAAATTTATTATCGTATCTTCAATGGTTCAAGACACACCACAGAGAAAACATGCAGTGACTCATGTGTATATCATTAGAATGCTCAGTGTGAGGCTGATAGTGTCTATATTTCTTTCAGATTACTGCTGGAATAGACACCACCATATCTGGACCACGCCTCTCCAGACAATGCCTGCCTATGGACACTGCTGTTAGGGTAAGACCAGTTTATCCAGGCTCCCCATACATACCTGCTAATTTCAGGTGTATGTAACGATAACCATTTGCAACCATTTCATTGTCCCTTAGTGCAGCCTATGGCCTTCTTTTTACTATCTATGTTTTTGCTTATTGAACCACATGTCCATACATACACGCTCCTAGGAGTTCTGGTTTACCGTGAGCTTGCTGGGCAATCTGTAACTATTGCATCTTGGAAGGGAATTTTAAAGCAGATCCGGGATGAAAAACTAACTATAACAAGTAACTTGTCTATATATCTTAGCTAACGTTTAGATAGTTTACACAGCAAATCTAGCAAACAGCTTCAACAGTTTATGATTATTTATTCCTGTGATACAATGAGGGCAGCCATGTTCTGTTTGTGATCATTACACACAGGCAAGCTGATCTGCATCTCCAGCCCTCAGCCTGTGAAAACTTCACTCCCCTCTCCTCCTCCCTCCTCCCCTCTGCCTCTGAAATCTCTGGCTGGTAACGCCTCCTCCTCCTGCCCAGACTGAGCTCCCATAAGCCCTTTCTACATGGATCTGAGAGTGCCAAGGCACTGGAGAATCTGTGGGTGAGGCTTGTTTAGTTAATAGGGAATTCCAGTATTAAAACAATCATCAACAAAAAAGTATTTGGCTTGAGGAATGCCCTATAAACTATATGAAAGGAATACAATTATGCAATCAGTAAACATTTATCTCGGATCCACTTTAAGATTAATTGCATTCTAGAGCATTAATATCATACTAAACAGGGCACTAGAGTTAATTGCTACAGACATATTATTATTACCATTAACGACTTCTTACAGAACATTTTTTAAAGTTCTGTTGAAGTCTGCTGAGAGTGAGAGGTCATTCACACTTGTCAATATTGCCAGCTGTATGATAGGATAGCAGAGGTGTTGCCTGAAACTATTTGAGTTGTGGGTGGGGTGTAAGGTGTTAGGTTTTAATCTAGTGATACTTTAATTGGAGAGACTAATCAGTCAGATTTGATCAGAGAGATACAGTATCCATCTCTTGGTCGATCTGCCCATACATCATTAGCTCTACGGGCACCTTTACTATACAGCATCAAAAAGTATTCTTCAGTTAAAAGGAAGTTCACTTTACAAAGTTGATATGCCCTTCTGCACCAGGTTGATAAGATACTCATTTCAAGACCCTCAAACCCAAGCTCTTTAATTTAGCCATGACAACAATGTCTAGCAGTTTTAAATACTGTATGCAGGGATTGTAACCGCTTTGTCCTTTTACATGCTACCTGTCCCCAAACTAAGCTCTGGGGTTTGTTGACACCATTTCCTATCACCAGGGGTGCTCGGATACCCCTTTTCAAAATCCGAATTGATCCGGATCTGGATACCCAGATATCCGGATCAGATATCCGAATCCGAACTTTCAGAAATCCGCGTTCATGCAGACATCCAAACGCATTATCCGGGCTATCGGGGTGGATTTGGATCTGCGGCTAGAAAAACTGAAAGTGCCCTATAAATTGCTTTAAAAACGTTTTTTTAGGGTAAATGAGGCATGTAGCATTATTTTTTTTAAAGGGGAACACTAATTGATGATGTGGGGACTTAAAATCCCCCCCCCCCTCCCAAAAAATGCCTGTCAATTAACATTAGACCTAGGTTCCAGCCCACATTGTGACCAAAGTCCAATCGCACAACTGGGACATGACAGTTTTCAGCCAAGACACCTCCAAAAAAATACGCAGCAATTGTGTTTTGGGTTAAATATAGGTGGTATCAGTGTGGCCTGTGGCACCCTGGCCTGGCGGTGGGAGCTGCACAGGCAGCAGGAGCAGGGCAATGCAGTAGCAGCAGGTGTAACGTGCCGGATGTGGCACGTGGCAATTGGCACTTAGCATGTGTCACTTGGCACTTGCTACGTGTCACTTGCTAAGTGTCACGTGGCACTTGCCACGTGTCACTTGCTAAGTGTTGGCAAGTGACACGTGGCAAGTGAATTTCTAGAGAAATCCAGGATCCAGAATCCAATTCGGATAGTGGAAAAATGGTCGGATATTCGGGTTACCCGGATATCCGGAATCCGGATGAGCACCACTGCCTATCACATCCAACCTTGGAATATGACATCAATCGATTTAATGGTGTAATTTCCTTTTGTTACTGTTGGTTTCATATCTGTCCTAGTGGTGGTATACTGTCTGAAAAGGGTTAATATTTATTTGTTGTCTGAAAAGATGGCTCATTACTTTTCCATGAAGAAAACACCTTCCACAGCGCACAGATAGAAGCAGTCTTTAAAGAGGCACCGCAACTACATATCGAATAATTTAATACATTATTAAGGCAACCCAAGTTTAGCCAAGGACATTGTAAAAAATGATGCATCCAATGTACTCTGCCCCCAGGCTTTCAGCTACTGATCAATGATGAAAACTAACCCTTTAGTAGTATATTCAATGTTTCACCTCTTTATCTCTAAATGGGCCTCTGATGCTTCCTGTAGGGAATCTCGTTCTTGATTTCCCAATCTCCATAGGGCAGAACCTGTTGGATGGCAGGGATAGGGAGCAGAGCATGCATGTATGTACTGTACAGTAATAATCATTACTAAATAATCACCTGAAATCATCATGAAAGGAGACAGCAATCTTTAATGGTACAAAGCTTTCAGCTACATTCACAGTGAAAGGAATTCAACAGAACAGAACAGAAAGGGAACATAAATTTCCAGTGTCTTGTGTTGGATACAGCGAAGCATATATTTTGCAATGGGACCAGTGCAGACAAATGGCTCTCTAACAACAGCAAACCACCACCACACCTCTTGTAGACTCACTCAACAGCTCCTCAGAACATATAAAATGATTATATGTGCGTGTTGTATGCGCTCAGCACGTTCTAGTCTATTGTGGGGCTTTGTAGTCCTCCTCTCCATTACTCTGTTTGCACCAGACATGTAAAACATAGATCACCTCACAATGGTGTGATACCTTCTAATATATTTATTGCATTAAAAAATATAAATAACAAACTCATACAGTTGCCATATATGTCCACAACAGGCATACAAGTAAAGCGAAGGTCTGGGGGATAACAGGAGACCACCTCCGGCCGTCCACTCCATGTGGTACCACTGTTCTGCTCATGTCCGCTGTATCCTCCGCTCCTCGGCTCGCTAACTAGCTCCTCCCTAACCGGTTTCGATTCACTTTTGGTGTTAATGCACACAAGACACCTGCTGCATTGTGAACATCGCTATAGGTGGTACATTGCCATACAGCAAGAGGTGTTACAAAGCAGCCGGTATGCCACACCAACTTATCAATGTGAACATAAACTTAGGGCTGGCTCACACGGACAGTTCTGCAGTGGTTAACAATGGCTGTGGTGCTTGTCATTTAAACGCTGTCCATTCAGATGAAAGGACGGCCATCGGCATGATCACTTACCACCGTTTATGCAGATGCTGTGTTTCAATCCTGATTTTTGCTGTGGCCAGGTTGCTTGCAGGATCGTTAATTGCCACTCTTCTGTGTCCCCCTGTGGGGATTAAAAAATGCTGCATGCAAGGAAGCACCGACGGAAGCCGACAAATGCTTTTCTGCATGCTTGCAGAAAAGCATTAGCAACAAGACACAGGGCTGTTGCGGGCGGCTGGTTCAGATGTCCATCTGAACCAAGCCTAAGGCCACATACACACATCAGACCATAGTCTTTTGAAAATGAAAGATCACAGACCAATTTTACCCTCTTCCATGTAGTATGAGAGCCATAACTTCACAGTCTTTTCTATGGAGCTGAACTCCTCATCAGAAAAAAATCTTTGCTAGATGCTGCACACACAGATGCTGTACAGACACAAAAGATCAGTATCTGCAAAAGTTCTGTTCCTGGCAAAGATCCGTTCCTGCAAATTGCATTCATAGTCTATGAGATCTGCAGATCATCATACACACCTTGTTTAACTGACATTCATCTGCAGATCAGACAATCATCTGCAGATCTGAAAATCCATCCTGGTGGATCTGATCTGCAGATGAATGTCTGTTAAACAAGGTGTGTATGATGATCTGCAGATCTCATAGACTATGAATGCATTTTGCAGGAACGGATCTTTGGCAGGAACAGATCTTTGCAGATACTGATCTTTTGAATGTCTACAGCATCTGTGTGTGCAGCATCTTGCAAAGATTTCTGTCTGATGAGGAGTTCAGCTCCATAGAATAGACTGTGTAGGTATGGCTCTTATACTACATGGAAGGGGGTAAAATTGGTCTGTGATCTTTCATTTTCAAAAGACTTTGGTCTGATGTGTGTATGAGCCTTTAGTGTGTGGATTGTATGTAGGCCATAGTTTGGAGCACTGGCTTAATTAGATGAGACAAGGCCGCATTCTATAATCAGCAGATCCTCCTGGCTTAGACTTTTTAATAGCCATACCCATGCTGAGAGCTGTAATATTCTAAGATAAGTCATGTAATATTCTCTGTCATTTCCATAATACAGCAAACAGAATGCATTCTACCCTTTATCATTTGGATTTTCTTTTCGTTTTATAAGATCTGTTCCCACTGCTCAACTTCATTTGTTTTCTGTACATAGCTTTGAACATTTTAACAAGCTGCTGTCAAACACTTAATTACGCATGCAAATCAGGTGCTAGCAGTTTGATGGTCTGCTATATACAAAGATTGCCGCATGCTTGTAATTAAAAGTCATAATTTTTAAAAGCATTTTTACCTGCTTCTCCTTCTGTTAATTTGTGAAGAAAATGCAACCTCAAGCAAAGCAGATGAAATACATTTCTGCTTCCTTGCCAAAATAATCATGTTTGAAAAGAGAAACTGTCCTTCATCTGTGTATAGCATCATTGAATTAAATTACTTTTTGACAAGAAATGAAGTGTGTTTAAATGTATTTTATTAATGAATTTGATTCTCATACTTTTTAAATATGCTGCGTTTTTACTCGCAATAAATATTTCTGAAAAAAAGTTATGGATTAAAAGTAAAAATAATGAATTAGGATGGTATGCGGTGAAAAGGGCGCCCATTATTTTATATCTGCTATATCATGGAAATGTTTGCGGTTACAATAAAGGATCTGATTTTAATTGCGCTTACACTATATGCCCTTAAAATAATAATGGCTATATTTTCACAACTACATTCTGGGATCAATATTTGTTTTATTTTATTTGAAGCTACTACAATCCACACAAAATAGTGGTTATTTCAATTAGGCCTTATACCGGTTATATGTTTACCTTATATATACAGTATTTTCAATATTGCACCTACAAAGATCATTGTGAAAATTGATGACATCTTTGTCAATAAATGCGTCTACAATGATCCCAAAGAATACCAGTTATATCTTTCCAAAATTGTGGCTACAACGATCTCACTGAATACCGTTTATATCTTTGATATAAAATGCAGCTACAGCGATCACGCCAAATACCAGTCATATTCTTTAAAAATCATGGCTACAACAATTTCACTGAAAATCCTGGTTAAAGTTAGGCACCACCATTGGGGGGTTGAGTTTAGGCAGCAGGGGAGGTTAGGTGCCACCATGGGAAGTTAAGATTAGGTGCCGGGGGTGTAAGGGTTAGGCACCACCAGGGGGGTTAGGGTTAGGCGCCCCAGGGGGGATTAAGGTAAAGATTAGGGTTATATTCTAGTAGCAGCTACATCCAGTGCATTTTGTAAATGAAATCACACTCAACAAAATCCTGTTTATTTACTACAAACAGCCACCCCTTTTTTTAAACAAAATCAGCTACATCCGATGCCCTTTTATAATCAAAATCTGGACATATCCTGTTTATCGGCTATATCTCATGCCCTTTTATAAACAAAATCACATTTATTGGCTACATACGGCACCCTTTATAAACAACAACAACAAATAACATTTGTAAAGTGCTTTTCTCCCATGGGACTCACAGTGCATAAGCATAGCTCAGACCAGTAATTGGTTGATTGGTAAATTGTGGTACAAAGGAAGAATTCTATAAGTCCGCAAATGCCAGGCTAAACAGGTGGCTTTCCAGTCTATATTGGAATAACTCCACGGATGGGGCTGTCTTTACTGGGTGTGGTAGGGAATTCCAAAGGGTAGGGGCAGAATGACAGAAAGCTCTGGCTCCAAAGGTTTTGAGGTGCACTATGGGAGTGACCAAGTTTATGATCCTGCTGATCTGATGTTGTGTGAGGTGTGGTGCAGTTTCAACAAACAAAATCATGTTTATTGGCTACATCCTGCACCCCTTTTTTGAGGCTCCCTTTTTACATGTACGTGACATATGATATGTTTAGTGTGATATTTCATGGTTTAACTTTCTTTATTTTGAATAAGTGAAGAAAAACAACAGGATAAACTATACAAATTATTAGATTTTATTATAAGTTCTGTACCTGGAGGTCTAGCCAGGTATTTAAGCTCCTTATTAATACCCTTATACCATGGAAATGTGTTGATTAGATGATAAGGAGAAATATATTTTTAAATACCAGCTACATTGTTTTTTTAGTTGATATGGTTGGAGGGCACTTAAGGGGGTCACCTAAGGTGCAGCACTTTTTATCTGCTGCTCACCATTTCCCAGATGTACCCAAATCCTTTTTAATTCAAATCAAACATATTAGTTCAAACAAGGTTGCGCAGGGTGTATAACTTTAAAACGTAAATCATAATATACGGTAATCATTAAATGACAGGCTAGAAGAACAGCCCCTCTTAGGTAAGCAGTGGTGTCCCCCCATACCCAAGAGTAATTGTGTTTGTAAATAAATATTTAACTGATAATCCCCCACGAGGAGATTTACTAGTCAAAATCTGGCAAATACTACAGTTTTTATCAATCTACTGTAAGTGACAGCAACATAAGAAAAATGTAATTTATAGTGCATTTTAGTCTAGACAAAATGTACATGTATGTACATGATACTGGATAACAGTACTTTCCAGCTGCATAAGAATGCCCCTCCCCAGCTATGCAGAGTAGCGAACAGCAGATCTTTTTACCAGAGAACTGGGCATCATCCTTTTCTTTACTTCTTACAGCCACTGACTGTGCTGCCACATCCTCTGTAGGCTCCGGATGAGTGTGACATGCATTGGGTCACATGGCACACTCATCAGCAGCCTATGGAGGAAGCAGCAGAACAGCTAGAGGCTTTAAAGGGAACCTGAGGGGAGAGGAATATAGATATAGATATAGAGGCTGCGGCGGCAGCCCCAGGACCACCTAACGCCAATGGGCGTCAAGTCTAGGGGTCGGCTACTGCAGGAGATCGCGCACATGATGCGTGCGCATCTCATGCTTGGGGGGGGGAGCTCTGCCCAGCTTTCAGTCTCCGAGTGGTGACTGAAGCCTATGACAGCTGATCACGAGGATTGGCGGGGGGAGGGAGGGTATAGTAAAAAAAATAAATAAATAAAAATAAGGAAATTTATTAAAAAATATTGTAACAAATATTTACAAACAAACAAACACTTGGGGGGGGGGGGGATGCGATCAGACCCCACCAACAGAGAGCTCTGTTGGTGGTGGGAAAAGGGGGGGGGGGGTCACTAGTGTGCTATGTTGTGCGGCCCTGCAGCTTGTCCTTAAAGCTGCAGTGGCAAAAATAGCCTGGTCTTTATAGGGGGGTTTAGCACTGTGGTCCTGAAGTGGTTTAGCAATAACCGTTAGCTAGCAGTCCTAATGATAGTGTCTATATCACTTTTAGACACAGATCCTGAACAAGCATGCAGCAGATCTGACTGGCATGCAGGGTACTCTGACTGGCTGATGCAGGTTTTACTGGATTAGCCATATGCTTGTTCCAGGGTTTAGACTCAGACACTACTTAGTACTTACTACTACTTATTTACAAGGAAACAAATATGGCAGCCTCCATATCCCTGTCACCTCAGGATCCCTTTAACTACCTAACGGCCGCGTCATGCCAATGGGTGTGAATGCGGCGGCAGCCACAGGACTGCCTAACGCCAATTGGCATGAGGACCTGGAGCCGGCTACTGCAGGAAATCACATGCACGCTGCGCGCGCATCTCCTGCTCGGGGGCAGAGCTCCACCCCGCCTTCAGTCTCCGAGCGGTGATCACCGCTCGGGAGACTGTTAGATGGTGAAACCGCCATCTTTACACTTAGTACAGCGCTGTGATCAGCAGCAGCGCTGTACTGGGGACAGCCGTGTGACACTGCTATCCCCCTGGGGGACAAGAGAGCAATCGGCTCTCATGGCAGAAGCCTATGACAGCCGATTGCCAGGATTGGCCAGCGTGGGGGGATTTAAAAAAAAATTATTTAAGTAAAGAAATGGTAAAAAAATCAAAAAAAAAACCCACAACATAAATATTTATAAAAAAAGAAAACAAACACTGTGGGGGGATCAGACCCCAACAACAGGAAGCTCTGTTAATGGGGACAAAAGGGGAGGAATCACTTGTGTTGTTTGTGTGTTGTGCAGCCCTGCAGCTTAGCCTTAAAGCTGCAGTGGCCAATTTGTACAAAAACAGCCTGGTCTTTAGGGGGGTTTAACACTGCAGTCCTCAAGTGGTTAAGAAGCAGAGAGGCACCTGGTTCTCTGGTAAGTTGCTCAGCTGCTCTGTTTGGAGAGCAGACACAGAGGCGCACATACCCATGGCACCCAGGTGATCCAGTTGTTTGAGACTGCCAATTGTCTAAATGCTGGATAACAGGGTTTTTGATCTATGTATGTATTTTAACTGTTAATATTTTTTACAATAGTTGTCCTTTAAACACCGGGTGTGCTTAGTGGACTTCCAATGGAAATCCTGGTATTTATGAAGGCTGGCTTATCATGTCAGTGGAGTATATTTTTAAACATTCAGGTAACTTGCTAATGCCAAAAAGCATTTGGAACCAGTAGATAACTTACTGCCTTAAATCAATAATGATAATAATACTGTGATAAAGATCAGTCCCCCCAAAAAATGACCTGTATGTTTTCTGAAGTTTTAAAACTATTATTTGTGTTTGAAAAAAGTTTGGACAAAAATATGAGCCTCTGCTTTTGATTAGGTAAGCACTGATTGTTTTCGACAAGATGTGAAGTTTATTATGGATCCTGCAGATGTATGTGGATATTTATGTAAATGAACACCATCAATCCTCTCACATTCACGAATAAAAGCAATCAAACAATAAATATTCAGCCATAATGGAATTTAAATTAGAGATGAGTAACTCAAATCTCCTGCTGCTTTTAAGCAGGAAACCCAAATTCAGTCGTTTCTGTCTTCTCAAAGATATTAGGACTCTTGGCTACTCACAATCAGTATGCATCTGTATAAATAAAACATGAATTTTTATTAGGTAAAAAGGAATCAACATTTTGAAAAGGACAAAGTTGCTTGTTCATATCTCCAGTTATAAATATTGGCAACATGAAAAATCCCTGATGACTATGTCTAAACAATAGGACATGTTCTTTATCCAAACTCGCATTGAGCACTGTTTTAATAGCTGCTGTAAATTGGAAGCGGTGGGTAGCCTGCAGCTAGCTCATAGAGATTCCGTTAAAATACTATAACCTCCAAATAAAATCTTTCATCTATTTTAACTTTAGCTCTGCAAGAAACAACCTCTTCCATTAACATATTCATGTCAGTGGCTTCTGCAGGAGATTTGCACTCAGTACATTTACATAGCTTTAGATCTGTTTACAATAACATTTTAGCAAGAAAAGGAGTGCAGGACCTTAATGTCCTCTGGCGATCATTAACTAAAGATATGTATCTGGTCTTTATATGTTAACAATGGCCCAATAATTAATGCAGACCAATCTTTAGAGACAAATCACAACAAGTTCTATCTATGTTACTTTGCAGATACGGGAAGGAATTGCATAGTAGTGCAAATTTAGAATATGCCATTTTTAGGACAGGAATTTACTTCTTACTGCCCCAGGGCATTTTAAATAAATGCATTGTAAATAAGTATTCACATATTCTTGTGTCATTGCCATAGTAGTGCACATCAGTGTTGCTTGCAAATTTTCGCCAAAGTTATTTTCACATTTAAAATGCTATTTTCGATTTTGAGAAAATGGTTAAAGGAAACTAATGTGCAAAAATTTGTGAAACCGCAAAATTTTTTATTTTTACCAGGAAAATTAGCGAAAAGCGCAAAATTAGTTTATTTTTAGTGCAAAAAATGCGAAAAAAATCACAAACCTATTACAAAATGATTTTCAGTGGCATTTCCGTTCAAAAGTCGAATTTAAAGTGAACCTTAAGTTAGGAAAAAAAATGAGTTTTACTCACCTGGGGCTTCTACCATCCCCCTGCAGCAGTCCTGTGCCCTCGCAGCCACTCACTAATCCTCTGGTCCCCCTCTGCCAGCTAGTTTCGTTTTTGCCGACAGGCCCGTCAGGACTGACCACGCGTATCTTTTTTCGCATTCCCGACTGTAATTAGCGCTATTGCGGGCCGCATTCGTACAAAAATACGCGTTGCCACATATCTACGTGTGCGTAATGCGGCAACGCGTATTTTCATTTATTGCGGCCCGCAATAGCGCTAATTACAGTCGGGAATGTGGAAAAAGCTACGCGTGGCCAGTCCTGACGGGCCTGTCGGCAAAAACGAAACTAGCTGGCAGAGGGGGACCAGAGGATTAATGAGTGGCTACGAGGGCACAGGACTGCTGCAGGGGGCTGGTAGAAGCCCCAGGTGAGTAAAACTCATTTTTTTCCTGGCTTAAGTGTCTCTTTAACATTAATTTTACAAAAATGAATGCAAAAAGGTATATTGGCATTTTTGCTCATCAATGGTGCACATTTCTACTGTAGTGGCTATGGGTCAAGACTAATGAAAGCAAAATAACATTTACTACTAGTGTAAGGCCAATAAGTTGTACATTTAATTAAATTATTTTTGTGGTTGCTACTGCTTTTTTCTGCCTCTTCTAACATACACTGTTGGGCAATAAAACTTCATGAAGAATGGCATTTGAAATATTTTACAGTTGATCACACATAGTTTAAGTATGTGGTAGTGGAATCATGAATCCTTTTCTGGTTGTTTTATGCAACCTAATAAACATCATCTTTCTCTGAAACAGCAAATGGCTTTCTATTGACATGAGGATTTATCTCCTATAGTGGTATATCTCAACTATTTGTACAGCAAATACTTAATACAGGGAAAGGCAAATGGTAATAGGGAAAGTTGTTTTCTTATCCTTGTTACTATAGTGCATAACATAATAACTGGCGCATTAACGGGAACCCGAGGCGAGAGTGATATGGAGGCTGCCATATTTATTTCCTTGTAAACAATGGCAGTTGACAGGCAGTCCAGTTGATCTTCTGGCATACGTTGTGTCTGAGTCAAAACCCTGGAACAAGCATATGGTTAATCCAGTAAAACCTGAGTCAGCTGAGTCAGAGTACTTGATCTACATATATCTGTTCAGACTTTATGGCTAATAGTATTAGAGGCAGAGGATCAGGAGGACTGCTAGGCAACTGGTATTGTTTAAAAGCAAATAAATATGTCAGTCTCCATATCACTCTCACCTCGGGTTTCCTTTAATGATTTAAATCCCGCAAATTCAAAAAAAGGTGAAAATGCAAAATGATGAATTCAGGGCTATGTATATTGCCCATCCTTGTTTTGTTCTACTTGCTGTACTGAAATCCGCCGGTCCTCAGTCAAACTTGCATTGTTGTGGATGTTTGTTTGGAAAAGGTGGATCTGCCGGTAGTGACTAAAGTAAAATGAAGTAAAGCTGGTCTCACTTAAAAAAAACTAAGCCATCTTTAGAACAATTTGAAAAAATACTTAACCTAAAAGTAGACTCTATCTATCTATCTATCTATCTATCTATCTATCTATCTATCTATCTATCTATCTATCTATCTATCTATCTATCTATCTATCTATCTATCTATCTATCTATCTATCTATCTGTCTGTCTGTCTGTCTGTCTGTCTGTCTGTCTGTCTGTCTGTCTGTCTGTCTGTCTGTCTGTCTGTCTGTCTGTCTGTCTGTCTATCTATCTATCTATCTATCTATCTATCTATCTGTCTGTCTGTCTGTCTGTCTGTCTGTCTGTCTGTCTGTCTGTCTGTCTATCTATCTATCTATCTATCTATCTATCTATCTATCTATCTATGCTGTCTGTCTATCTATCTATCTATCTATCTATCTATCTATCTATCTGTCTGTCTGTCTGTCTGTCTGTCTGTCTGTCTGTCTATCTATCTATCTATCTATCTATCTATCTATCTATCTATATTTAGATAGATGGAGGTGACATTTAAATCCCTGAATAATTTAGGCCCTGGATACATGAAAGATATGTTGCAGCTGCGTAGCAATCCCCGCATTCTCAGATCAACAGGTTCTAATAATCTAGTCATACCCAGAGTCCACTTGGAAACTTTTGGTCCCAGAGCCTTCTGTCATGCTGCCCCTACGTTTTGGAACTCCTTACCTCAACAGATCAGGACAGCTCCATCCCTGGACGTGTTTAAATCCAGACTGAAAACCCACCTGTTCAGTTTGGCATTTGCAGAAATATAACTTTTGTTGTGTGAATACTTCATCCTACTAATTACTGAATCTGAGAGAGCCTAAGCGCTTTGAGTCCTATGGGAGAAAAGCGCTATAGAAATGTTATTGTATTGTATTGTATTGTATTGTATCTATCTATCTACCTATCTATCTATGCTGTCTGTCTGTCTGTCTGTCTGTCCGTCCGTCCGTCCGTCCGTCCGTCCGTCCGTCCGTCCGTCCGTCCGTCCGTCCGTCCGTCCGTCCGTCCGTCCGTCCGTCTAGCTATCTATCTATTTATCCTAAGGCCAGGGTTTTGTTGCCTAATGCAGTGCTGTCCAACTTCATGGGCAGGGGCGTGGCAAGCACCACAGTTTTGTGGCAGGAGGGGGAGGAGCATCAATGTCCTGGCTTTGGGGGCAGAGCCAAACACAAACAAGAGGTGGGGAGATGGGACTGGCAGTGGGGCCCACAGGCCGGATTCAGCCCGTTGGCCACCAGATGGACAGCACTGGCCTATTGTATCTTAGTGTGGATGTATCTTTTACTTAGTGTGGGTGTACATTACACATTTTTCATCTTCTATTTAGAATCACTTTTTTGCACTCTGCAACTGAAAAAGTACCAAAACGTAGGTGGAACGGTACTATCAAAACTATTTTAAGTATTTTCTTGCTTGCTGATGATTTAAAAGGCATTTCATTGACAAGTTTGAAAATATCAGATAGAAGGAAACTCAGGAAAAAAATAATTGCATATGGGCCAAGGTGTTCTAAGCGTTCTTAATGTGTATTATCTGAATTGCCCTTGTTTGTCATGTAAACTGAAGTATATAGAGTCTTCCATTTGTACAGTAGCACAGAAGATGATTGCACTGTATGAAGTTGCACACACATTCATACCTACTCACTGTTGCTTGATCCCTTGGGTGATTGTTCAGTGCTGTACAGACATGTTACTAGTATGTAGGACCCTTTGCTCCATGTACCCGTCTCTTCGCTCTTTGTCCTTCTGTGCTCCCCTCCATGTGTGGTGGTTCTTCTCCTATCCTTGCTCTGCACCTGCGGCCTTTCTACTCTGTGCCCTCCTGTGTCCCCCTCCACGTGTGGCTGTTCTCCTGTCCTCCTGTCCCTGCTTTGCACCTCTAGCTCCTCCACTACATGTCCTCTTGCCCTCTGCTCTATAGCACATAGAGCAGAGGGCAAGAGGACATGTAGTGGAGGAGCTGGAGGTGCAAAGCTGGGACAGGAGAACAGCCACACATGGAGGGGGACACAGGAGGGCACAGAGTAGAAAGGCCGGAGGTGCAGAGCAAGGACAGGAGAAGAACCTGTGTTCCCTTAAATATGTGTCTGTTATGCTGTCCCTGCTCTGCACCTCTACTCTGTGTTCTCCTCACCCCTCTGCTCAGTGTTCTCCTGTCACTCCGCTCTATGTCCTCTTGTGTTCCCTTCTTTGTGTGACTGTTCTCCTCTAGAGATGTCGCGAACCTCCGATTTTCGGTTCGCGAACCCCGTTCGCGAACTTCCGCGGAAAGTTCGGTTCGCGTAAAAGTTCGTGAACCGCAATAGACTTCAATGGGGAGGCGAACTTTGAAAAATAGCAAAAATTATGCTGGCCAGAAAAGTGATGGAAAACATGTTTCAAGGGGTCTAACACCTGTAGGGGGGCATGGATGAGTGGGATAGACACCAAAAGCCCCGGGGAAAATCTGGATTTGACGCAAAGCAGCGTTTTAAGGGCAGAAATCACATTGAATGCTAAATTGCAGGCCTAAAGTGCTTTCAAACATCTTGCATGTGTATATATAAATCAGGGAGTGCAATTAGAGTTCTGCTTCACACTGACACACCAAACTCACTGTGTAACACACCGGAAACAGCTGTTTGCATAGTGACGGCCGTGCTGGACTGGTGCGCGCCATGGCCAGAGTGCAGGCTGTGGCAGTTTTCCAGCCTATATGGTCGCCGGGCTGTGGTAGCTCAATGATAGAACAACAGTGACTGTCCAGCTGTTCGAATTTGGTCTGTCCACAATGAAGCAACGACCTTATTATCTTCTTGTATGTAGGTAGGCATAGGTAGGAGTCCCAGTATAGGTAGGTAGGCATAGGTAGGAGTCCCAGTATAGGTAGGTAGGCATAGGTAGGTGCCTCAGTAGTTAGCTAGGCATAGGTAGGAGACCCAGTATAGGTAGGTAGGCATAGGTAGGTGCCTCAGTAGTTAGCTAGGCATAGGTAGGAGACCGAGTATAGGTAGGTAGGCATAGGTAGGTGTCCCAGTATAGATAGTTAGGCAGGGCCTGGCTGGCTCAGTAATAACAATTACCAAGGTCCAGCTGCAACAGATAGGGCTGTATAATGTCAGTGTCAGTGAGCAACACACAAAAAAAAACACACCAGGAAAACATTATCTCTCAAAAGAGAGCTGAGGGGTGCTATTTTAGCAATAACAATCATCCAGGAGCAAGCCAAGAGCCTAACTAATCTTTCCCTAGGAGAACAAGTCTGCAGCAGCTGTCCCTAGTCTGTCTAGCAGGCACACGAGTGAGTGTAATGGCCAGCAAGCCTGCCTTATATAAGGGGGGGGGTGGGGCTCCAGGGCTTAGTGTAGCCTGAATGGCTACAATGTGCCTGCTGACTGTGATGCAGAGGGTCAAAGTTGACCCTCATAGTGCATTATGGGGCAAATCGAACTTCCGCAAAAGTTCGCCTGGTGCAGGCGAACGCGAACCCCCAAAGTTCTCCTGGAACCGTTCGCCGGCAAACTGTTCACTACATCTCTATTCTCCTCCTGTACGCGGCCTGTACCTTCAGCCCCTCTGCTCCATGTCCTCCTGTCTCTCTGCTCTGTGTCCTATCCCTCTGTTCTCTGTCCTCCTGTGTCTTCTCTGTCTTGGGCTGTTCTCCTTCTTTCCTCCACTCTTTGCCGCTGCTCCAGGACTTCCGCTTGCTCCCACCACTCGCATCATCTCATTCTCCATAATCTTTTACACTTTGCCGGCTGGATCCTGTGAATTTAGGTTCTGCTTAGTCAAAAGTCTAAAATTAGCCCATCAACATTAATTTTTCATGGATTGGCCACATTAGCCAGCCACTTTGCACATTGGCTGGCCAGAGCCTGATGTGGCCAGACTTTGGGCTCTGGCCGTAACATATATACACTCTTATTAGTTGTTGTTATTATTATTGATTTATACAGCACCTCCAGCATCTTCCATTGTACTGTTGTCAAAGAAATCCTTTTAAAAGTACATAGATAGGAGTCTAGATACTGGACACGTCGTGAAAATCAGTCTGAAGTTAGATGTTTTTTTGTATGTACTGTGTTCAAAAATTTAAGACATGATTTTTAATTGAAGGAACCTAATTTCGCAGTAAAAAGATAATATTTGAGCATCAAGCTGTTAGATGGTATTTTTAAATCTGTGCCTGCAGATGAGCTTTAAATATAATAATTATAATCTATCAGGTCAGTAGTCTTGATTTTTTGTGATGGTAGAGACTTGTTTACTATAGCAGCTAAAATAAACTTTTTCAGCTTGAAAACATGTCAGTCATACCAGCGCTTAGAAATGCAAATGAAAAAAAGCTGTATGTTTAATATTTTATACGTCTCTAATAAAAATAAATATTCTTAATGTAAAACTTAATAAATAACCAAATAAAAAAGGAATATAATGAAAATGCTATGTGAAAATGCTATTAGTGTAAATACAAAGCCAAAATACAAAATATATAAAATACTATAGATGCCAAAAGACTAATAACTCGGTCCTGTTGTTGTAATGATAAGTTGTATAAGGGCAAACCACAAAAAAAATCCTGTCACAAAGACCTTCTCTCTCTCAAAAAAAAAAGTTTAATCATATCATAATAATAACAAGTCTCAGTGTAGAATCTTCCTGCTTCAATACCCAGCACAAATAATCAAACAGTACTTTAGATGGCCAAGTTATACAGTCCAGTAAGCTCATGCACTGTACTTTTCTCTCTTGCAGTCTAAGCAAGCACAAATGGGTTACAGACACACCAGCCTACTAATCAGACTGTATGAATTTGGAACCTTTATGAAATCATCATCATTTTGTTTTTCTACTCTTGTGAAGAGTGTGAAAGTATAGGATTGACAAAACTCTACTGCTACTATCTCTTCTATTTTGAGAACTACTGTGATGGATATCACAGAAGACAGATTTAATTTGAACCCCCACTTTTATTAGAAAATAAGCAATTACTTCAGTTGAGCTCTACACACTGTTAGGATTAACACCAAACATTTGTCAACCTTTTTGCGTTGTTTCTGTTCATATAACTAAACAGCCACTCCACAATGTCCTACCAGAGACTGAAAGTCTCAAAGCTACTGCCAGTAAGTCAATTAGTATGCATGTGGAAAATAAGTAACAAGAGTTTGCAGACAGTGATTCCAAAAGTTAAAAATGGTTAATTTGCAGTTATGGTAATTTTCATAGGTTGCTGCGATGTTAAAAGGTAATTTAGAATAATATATTTAAAAAGATTTTTGTACCACTGACATGTTTGTAGCATGTATTTTGTCTGCTATACTGACAGAAATCTTAAAATGTAAAGAGCACTTTCAGTAAAAATGACAGAGACAACATTTGCTTTTAGATCCCTTATTTCTTATGCTAGAAAACTAATAGCTATTAAATGGAAGCAGCCTATTGGCCCTAAGAAAAAAGATTGGATTGCATATGTACACAAGGAATTTGTGTTACTCCGAAAGGTCTATCTTAAACGTAAATGCCCTAACAAATTTTGGAAGGTCTGGTCTAGCTGGATCTCGCATTTCAAGCTTAAATTTGATGATTGAGTGCCGTAGTCACGGTGACCTCTGCAGTTTCGTAGTTCTCTATGGGGGGTTGTAACCAAGTCAGGACCGTAATCTTTAAAGCATTCTAAACACTTATTATATGCTACTCTTTTTGATATTTGGCTATTGATTTGAACCCTATGGTTCTATATAATGTGCTCAATTTTACTGTGAATGTGAGCTCTAGAGCTTTATGTTCAATGCTGATAATAGACAAGACTGTTTCATTGTTATAGTGTCAGTAGGTTATCTGACACTGCTGTTGTTGTTGTTTAAAAATGAAAACGTCAATAAACATATTTTTTCAAAAAAATAAATAAAAAATGACAGAGACTGTCTTAATGATTACAGATATTACAGATCATGGAAAGGGGGGGGGGGGTCTCAGGGTTAACCACTTCAGCCCACAGGGTTGTTTATTTTTTTGCATCAGAGCAACTTTCACCTCCCATTCATTTGCCAATAACTTTATCACTACTCATCACAATGAATTGATCAATATCTTGTTTTTCCGCCACCAATTAGGCTTTCTTTGGGTGACACATTTTGCTAAGAATTATTTTATTCTAAGTCCATTTTAACAGAAATATTAAGAAAGAAATGGAAAAAAAATCATTATTTCTCAGTTTTTGGCCATTATAGTTTTAAATTAATACATGCTACTGTAATTAAATTTTTTATTTACCAATTTATTACACCATTTAAATTATGTCCCTATCACAATGTATGGCGCCAATATTTTAATGGGAAATAAAGGTGCATTTTTTCAATTTGCACCATAACTATTTACAAGCCCATAATTTAAAAAAAGTATATTAATATACTCCTTTGACATGCATATTTAAAAAGTTCAGACCCTTAGGTAACTATTTATGTTTATTTTATTGTAATTCTTTTTATTAATTTTTATTATAAAATTTTATTTGGATCATTTTTGGTGTGGGAGGTTAACAGCTAATTTTAAATGTAAAAAAATGTATTTATTTAATTAAAAATGTATGTGGGTGTAGTTTTACTATTTGGCCACAAGATGGCCACAGTCAAAAAGTCCTGGAAGCAGGAGGACGGTAAAAAAATTTTAACTCAGAAAAACCGCAGCCTCTGATAAGAGGCTGTCAGTTTTTCTGTAGGGGGCTTCGATCAATGAATGGGAGCTATAATCCCATTCATTGATCACTGGGCTAACGGCCAGTGGCGGGAGCGCCCGCAGCCTATCTGGACGAGAATGTTTGTCCAGATAGGCTTAAGTGGTTAAATACTTACTTCAGCCAACATCATCGGGTCACAGGTGTTGCTCCGCCCCACTCCTCAGTAATGAAATCGCAGTCACGTTTATGAAAACTGCAGAAAAACTCCCGCTTGTGTTTCCATGGTCTGCCACCCAGCCAGTCGCCACCAATTAGGCAGAAGCTGCCAAGCTAGGGGCTGGCTCAGCAACGCAGATGGGGTGGCAAGAGCCTAGGCACATCTGCAAGGGGGACGGAGTGATAACCTGCCAGGAAAGATGATGTCAGAGCAGGTAAATATTAAACCCTATTAAACCAATGCAATACAACCTCTTATAAAGTAAAAAAAAATGGATATAAAATCTAGAAATCATGATATTAATACATTTTAAGCTTTACCTGCCATGTGTGCACTGAATATAAAAAAAACCTGGCTGCTGTCCATGGTCCTGATTAAGGTAACATTCCTGAAACCAGACACATTCTACAGCGTAGTTCTTTATTTACCGATGAAGTGTTATGTTTTTTGAGTACATGTTCAGCATAATATATATAAAGATCACTTTGCAAGAACTATAAACATTATATTATAAAAAAAAGTAACAAAAGCAGTTGATCAATGGATCTAATTCTTCTCGTATTATCAAAGGCTTTTTATGCTGGAACTTGTGCAACTCTCTCAAGTAGCTATAGAGTACTAAATTTACGTTAAATGCTAAGCAGACTGGACCGGGCTTAAAAAGGGCACCAACATGTCACATTTCAGTCCACATTTTTGTATCTGTAAAAGCTTTTTGTATGCCAGTGGAACAAAATTTTTAAACTAGTTCGGTGGAGGATGCCAGATGACTGCAGTAAATTTTCATACTCTAATGAAATTGTTCTATGGACAGTAAATTTAGAAGAGTGGCAGAATGGATAGCACTATGACCTTGCATTTCTATTTTCAATGCCTAACAGGGACTTTACTTAATAGAAATTGAATATTCCAGCTATATTGAAATGGCCTTCATTTGTGTTTTTTGATTTTAGCTCATAAGTCAAACCATTCTGACAGGTTAACTGACTTTCACCTAAAATTGGCTTTATAGATTGTTTGATATAGATGTATGGTAGCTCAGTGCTTTTCCCTTCTTACTTACAACTTTAGGGTCCATGTTTTGATTTCAGCCGAGTTGTCAGAGGTCCGTCCAGCTGGAATGCGTGCAGCTAATGCAGCTTTGCTCACTGCCTCTGTGGTCCTGTGTCTATCTCCCACAAAGGCCATCCCTCCTGCTGCTGCCTCTTTGAGATTAAGGGCCATATGCAATTCATATTTTCACCTGAGTTTTCTCCTAGGAGAAAATTTTTCATCATCAATTTAAAATAACTTTTCAGCAATTTTCAACTAAAAAAGTACCTAAAAGTAGATGAAACAGTACTATCAAAATTATTATGAGTATTTTCTTGCTCGCTGGTGGCTTAAAAAGCATTTTATCGACAAGCAGTGCTCGTCCTAATGGAAATATCTACGCTTACGGGTCATTACGCGTAATTTTACGCTATTACGCATTACGCAATTACGGTTACGACATAGGAAATTATCTACGGGTCATCACTGTAATTACGCGTTAACTTACGCAGTTACGCGTAAGGATCACGTAATGTAGGCGCTTACACTACGATGTTAGGTGTAGTGCCGTAATACCCATTAATGCGTATTTTTAGACTCATACGGACGATGTGTACGCAATAGCCATCAATGTGACAGCTATTGCGTACACATCATTCGTATGCGTCAAAACGTACGCTTATATACTGAAGGGCGGGAGAAGATACTATTGGTTGCTTAGGATGTTGACTGATTGGCTACTCTTAGAAAAGGGGAGTTTTTACGTTAGTCTTCGTAAAATTACACATACCTAGCAATTACGGTAGACAGCGTAATTACGATACCACTTAACTGCTTACGCGTAAATAATTACGCGTAAGACCGTAAGTTACGCGTAGCGCTTACGCGTACATTTACATTGAATTACGATGCGTAATGACGCTCATGCGTAATTTCGGCCCAGCACTGTCGACAAGTTTAAAATTATCACCTAGGAGAAAACCCAGGAGAAAAAGTGAATTGCATATGGTCCTTAATGTCTTGAATTGATAAGCATGACATCTAATTGATATTTATTGGAAACGACCATCTAGTAGATATTTATGGGTCCTGCAGCTTTAGGCCTCTTCCTTCATTTTGTAACATGTTTATCAAGGCCAATCTATGTATGGAAGCTCAGGTCTCTCCCTTACTACCTGAGCATCAGGTGTGTGCAGTTAGTTACTGGTTCCAGTTATCATTATTTTTTATTTGCCATCATCCATGCTTGTAATTTCTGTCTTGCCTGAAAATTGCCTGTATATTATCACTGCCTGCTCTGTCCTCCAGTGTGTTCCACAACCATCCTTCTATCTTCTGTTACTTTTTAGTTATGTAATGGAGAGTCAATATCCCTTGTCTTGTCTATGAGAGATTGTTAAGGCCATCCCGCTAACGTGCCACTGCCTGAGTACCTAATAAACGTGTATCATCAGGAGCGCATAAAACACTTATTATGGACTTTCTCTGCAATTGTGCAGATCATCTCGGTGAGCTCCAGACTGCCATCAATGATGTTACAGCTCCAGTGCCTGCTTTTGCCTGATAACTCCTTTAAAAAAATCACAGATTCCTATGGAAACAGGGACAGATTTTTCTTGTCAAGAATAGCTCCTCCTCCTCTCTCCCCCTGTGATAAACTACTTTCTTCACTCTAATTCTACAAGTAACTTTAAGTAACTTCATTCACAAACATCTTTTTTTCCTAAACATGATCTTCCAGTGGTGCACCAGTGCAAAGCTATATCATTCTGTTAATTAACAGGGCTGCACTTGCAGTCTATATCCAGGTGTGTGCTATACCTCACCATGAGTGTGACTGTTACTTTACGGTAACACGCATGTTACCGTAGTAGCGGGTGTGGTACTTGAGTACCATGGGTCATGCTACTAGTGTATCTCATGGTATTTATGTGCAGAAGTAACAGTGATATTGCCATTCACTGTGTGTGCACGGTAATATTACCAATATTTAATGAACCAACCTCATTGATAGTTTACCCTGTATTCATTTCAGTTTAAAGTTAAATTCAAATACATCCAGGGAAATGTGAAGAGAAGTTTCATCTACAAATCTAGTCCCAGTGGGGTTGGGATGTCTGTGTACAAAAGATAGATGGCCACCTTAGATTCTTTTTTGACTACTGCATCCTAAACATAATGAGCTATTAACAAAAAATCTTCAATACCTTTGATGGCTGTTATTTGGCTATGCTGACCTATGTAATGTTCCTGCTGGTCTTACAAACTGGGAATTACATCTGCAGAGATCTTTTACACAGGCGTTTTGATTTCATCATCTTATCTAACAATTAACCGTGAACATGGGAAAAATCATAAGACCTGTGTCCTGGGAATGTAAACTTCACTCTAAACTAGAAAAAATGCTGTTTGTAGGGTACATTGATGCAGATTCACAAACCACCAGTAAAATGTATATGCACAGACAGTGCATGTAAATTTTACATATGCTTATAAAAAGCTATTTGCAGTTTACTGGCAGTTAGTGACTCTGCCCCATTCTTTCCTACTTAGATCTCCTTGTGGACCTTGCCAAGGTGTCTGCAATTTTAAGCAGTTTAACAAGGACTGTTTTGCCCCTCCATCTCTTATCACTGCTCTAACCAAGAAAGTGACAAACTATAATAAATGGAAACCTGTAGCTATCTTAGCTTCCCAGTATCCAAAACATACTTTGACTGCAGAGTGCAGACCCTGTTTGCAAAGTCCAAACATTTCTGAAATGTTTTCCAGAATGTTAAAGCCTTCTCTGGTGGTGCTGAATCTAACTCTGCCATACAGCACCTCTGACAAGCACCTTTTTATGATTGTATGATTTATTGTATTATTTATTATCATTGTATTTGCAGTATAGAATGTCTCCCAGTAAAGTTGGCTCTTGGGTAATAGCAGCATTTGCTTGAGGGAGCCATGTCACTGTGTATTTACACAGTTTATAAGAACTTATAATATCTTCAGAGTGCTATGAAACTTGACTCTCCCCAGACCTAAGGGTGCCTTTTTCTTTTTCTAGATAGACGTCACTTCATTGTATCAGCCTTGCTTCTAAGAACACCAGCACCACTGATTTCTTAACACATACTTTTGAGACATGTCTGAAAAGTTAACCTGTCAATATAATTGCCCCTACCAGTGAATGCCTGCCACTGCAAGTAAACTTTGATTTTGGCTGCAAAGACATTTATGTGCAGAATCCACTCTTGGCAAATTAATCCTAATGTGCTGGTCAGTGTACAGCTTGCAAATGTTATTTCTGCTTCAATGTTTTTACCAAATGGTATTGGATAAAACAAATGTGACCAAATGTTTCTAAATGGCAAGGCCACTATTTACAGGAGACATCAGGGGAGTGTAGAGGAGAAGAGTAAGAAAAGGAGAAGATAAAATAACTAAAAGTAGGATAAGGGGTTATTGATGATTCATCCATACAGGGATGCCTTAATTGCATCCTGGGTTCAGAATTTTTGTGAACTTGTAATGGGAGTCTTTAAGAATACTAGGCAATTTCTCATTTATCATAAAGGAGTTCATCCTATACCTGAAAAATCAACTAAGGGCCCACCTACCTGCCCACTGTGTGGTCAGACAAGACCCATTGCAAATATCCTTACAGCCGTTTAAAACCCTTACCTGTTCTTGATTGTCCTTGTTAACAAACATTAATGGACTTTAACCACTTGAGGACCGCAGCGTTAAACCACCCTAGTGACCAGGCCAGTTTTAGTAAAATAGGCCACTGCAGCTTTGCCTTAACAACACAGCACACAAGTGATTCCCCCCTCCTTTTATCCCCACCAACAGAGCTCTCTGTTGGTGGGGTCTGATCACCCCTAGATGTTTTGTTTTTTTTAAATATCTATTTCTTTATTTTTTATAATTAATACAGTTTTTTTTTAATCATCTCCCCTCCCTCCCGCTCTCTTCCCGTAGCCGGCTAATCATGGCGATGATGGCCCTGCGGTGGAAGAACAAGCGGGATGTTTGTGTTCTTAGTACTGTGCACAACGCTGCTACCGTGCACATCACCACCAAAGGTAGCAGGGAGGTGGACAAGCCTCAAGCTATAGTGGACTACAACCACACCATGGGAGGTGTGGACAGGGCTGATGCTGCCATGACCTTTTACCCGGCTGTCCGCAAGCAGCAAAAAAATAAACACAGTTTCATTTTCCGACTTAGACCGCCATCTAATAGGGTAGTACAGCGCTGTACTACCCTATTAGATGGCGGTCTAAGTCGGAAAATGAAACTGTGTTTATTTTTTTGCTGCTTGCGGACAGCCGGGTAAAAGGTCATGGCAGCATCAGCCCTGTCCACACCTCCCATGGTGTGGTTGTAGTCCACTATAGCTTGAGGCTTGTCCACCTCCCTGCTACCTTTGGTGGTGATGTGCACGGTAGCAGCGTTGTGCACAGTACTAAGAACACAAACATCCCGCTTGTTCTTCCACCGCAGGGCCATCATTTTCCCCTCTGCCAGTCAATGATTTCTCCATTTTTCAACCACCTGGCAGAAAAGGTCGGTGGCAGTTGGCACCAGTTGGGTCTCATTGTGCCATAGCAATTCGTCTTGTTCTGGATCAGGTGGTCACAAAGTTCAGGGGAGGTATAAAAGTTGTCCGTGGTAAGACAGTACCCCTGATCCAGCAACGGCTCGATGAGAGTGAGCACGGATGAGGTAGTCAACCCATACTCACTGTACTGGGGACCAAACTTTGTGTCTTTGCCCGTGTACACAATAGAGTTCCAGATGTACCCGGACTTGGCCTCACAAAGCATGAAGGGTTTGATCCCAAAGCGGGCCCTTTTCAATGCAATGAACTGCACCCAGCTGAGTCTCCCCTTGTAGGCCATGAGACTTTCGTCCTTGGTGATGTCTCGATCTGGTGTGTAGGCATCCCGGAAATTACCTACTATCATCTGGTAGATGTCCCAGCTTGGGTACGGGATGGCTGGCCTCATCAAAGTCCTCGTTGTCGGCAAATTGCAAGAACTTCATGATGAGGGTGAAGCGGTACTCTGGCATCACACAACCAAAGAATGGAGTGGCAATCATCTTGTTTGTGGACCAGTACCACTTCTGTAGCAGCTTACCCACCAGTCCCTGGAGGAAGATGAGGCCCAGGAACAACCAGATGTCATCCTTGGTGACAGGTTCCCACCTCCTGCTCCTGGACAACCTGCTTAGAGGAGCGCCCTGCTGCTGCGCTGCGTAGCAGTTGGTCTCCTCTACAATCCTCTGGATGATATCCTCGGTCAGGAAGAGCTCCAGGTAGGCCAGCGGGTTTTGGTCACAGTTGCGCTTCTGCCCAGGTACCCCAGTTAAAGGGAACCTGGGTGGTGGAGCTTGCGCCAGACACTCCAGCTCAACTGCATACGCACAACTACTGGCTCCTCGATGCGGGTGTCACTTGTGGCGTCGGTCTCTGATGACAGGTCCCCAGGAACGTCACTGTCTGTAGATTTCTCAGCCACAGACTCGACATCACTGCCGCTATCCTCCAAGACGTCCAACAGCTCCTGGTCACATAGACGCCTCCAGGAGGACAAAGCCATGACTCCAAACAAGATACGGGGTCAGTGGCAAAAAAACTAAACAAAACAAAAAAACAAACAGCAAAAGCAATCACACAGAAATCACAGCGTCTTTTGAAAGACTAGCAAAACTGCAACACTGTATGAAGCAAAGGCAGGAAATCACTCAAAGCACAGCAATCACTAAAGTTAGCTGACAGGCAGACTAGCAATTGGGACACCAGTGACTCTGGAAGAGGAAGAATGTGTAACAGCCCACCCTTTTTATACTGTGATCAGGTGTATTTACTAACAACTTTGAAATAGTGTATCATGATTGGGTTACATTGTATTTTGTCTAATGAGTCACTATGTGATGTCATTCATGTGCCGGCCTACAGGGGGCGCTTGATCTGCAACACAGGCAGGAACAGGAAGGAGCTGGGGATCGCCATCTTGCCCTATGCCGGCGATCTGTTCGCTTAGAGCCCGGGAGGGAGAAGGAGATAGGCGGGGAGAGCCAACAGAGCAGCGAACGCGCCACCAATCACGTTGGTGAGTCCCTGCTACTACATGACGAGCTCAGCTCGTCATTACCGCTAATTGCATCGGCGGTATGGACGAGCTCAGCTCGTCCATACCACCAGGCTGGTTAATAAGTGTAGAGAGAACATGTTAGAAATAGTCCACCCACAGGGGGCAATAGAAGTCTCTAAATAGAAGATATTTCAGAGAGACGCCACCTTGGGAGCTCAAAAACCATAGGGAAACTTTGGTGATGCTGCTAAAATGGAAATAAAATAAAATGGAGAACAAAACAACAGACATAACCACAAACAGTGGAGAGAAACTTAAGAGAGGTGAAGCCAATTCAACCAATTGTTTTTTTTTTGTTCTGTTTTTTTTTTTATTTTGCTTCAGGATTGCTCTAATGCATTGATGCATGAAGTCTTCTTGTAACAAATAATACCAATCAGATAGATCCATTTAAGAGCTCATGCAGGTAGTGCAAGGAAGGCATTAATGTAGGTATTGTGAAATAAAAAGCTGTGCTTACTATCGCTGATCAGAAAACCGTTTGATTGTTATTGTATTAAAAGTAAAAACGGTAATGTTAATTGTCTATTTCCAAGACACCTGATTACTAATGTGGTGGTATTAATTCATTAATCAGTTGAAGCTATCATTTAAGAACTAGTTCAGTTAGATGAAGGATCAATATGATTTGCTTTCTGGCTATAGGAAGTCTAGGCTTGACATAAGGACTGCTAGCAAATCATTCACTGCTCTTTCCCTCACACAATCAACTGTGTGAGTGGGGCTGCAATGGGCACAAATTGATTTTTTTATGCTCTCTCAACATTGATTTTAAAAAGTGTCAAACGCAATGTAGCAATGTAGAACATCATGAGCATTCCTATATGTGATCACCCATGGTAGATCATTATATCATATATACTGCAGTTTTTTACCGTTCAGTTTCTTGAAGGGAAAGAAACCTTTAATGTTCTTTTGACTGTGATGTACAGAAAATGTCTGCTTATTTTAGGTATGATTCAAATATTATTAAATCGATTGTCTTATGAAATGATTGTACTGTTTTGTGTACAGGTACCTCAAGGCTAACAGCTACACATGGCTAGCAAGGGACACCAGTGCTGGAGAAGATGAATACCAAAGTAATCCAGTAGGCTGGCTACATCTGTTGAGTTACTTTAAATGCAAAATGTACTTATGTATCTGGAGGGCATCATTGACATTTCTGTAGCCATAAACTGTCACAGTCATTCAATAAAATGTGATTTTTTGTTTAAATAAAAACTATGTTTATTTTTGCCTTCTATGAAATAACTTTTTCACATCTGGGGCAGTATCTACACAGCAATAACCCAATACTTCATTCCAAAAAACATCTCCAGTATTCAAATGTTGACGATGAAGGTAAATTTAATGAATGCCAATTCAGAGTAACCTTGATTTAGCTTTACATTATTGAAGTTACTATGCACAGCATCATTTTAAATAAGAATACCTTTCCCACATAGCACTCAATGGCTTCACCTGATGGTGACCTTATGAGCTGATATAACATTACAGCCTTGAAAGCTTGGAGGTGCTGTGCAATCTCAGTCTAGCATTGCATATTACATCTAAAGCAGAAAGGCATGAAGAAAGCAAAATATATAAAAGTCAAGTGGCACCAATGATATTTATTCTAATGCCCCCGAGAAAATATTTTGGGAAGCTTTTGTAAGTTATCTCAGATTTTATGTTAAAGAACCATTTTGCATTCATAGAATAAGTTAAGATAAGCTATTGCAGTGAATTCTGCATTACTTTATTTCTCAACGTAAATAAGGAATTTCTGATTAAAGGCAGTGAAGACGTGGCTCTGATGTTTATCTATTTGTGATTAAAGGTTTTAAATTATTTTTACTACTCTCCACATAAAAACAGATCTAATAGCGTGGGCTGCTAATATTATTATTGTTTGACATAGGACACAGTTAATGTTTACATCCTTTTAAAATGGTTATAGTTTTGCATAGTGTAATAACAGTTACAACTTAACCCCAATGAACAATTTGATTTGAATTTTAAATAGAGCATAAAGGAGCGTGAATTTTCTACGCATTCTGTGGAGACAGAAATGGGGTAAGTTTATTCAAAAAGGACAAAAATTGTAGTTAAAAACATGTAGAGTTTGAATAAGCTAGTTGTGCTGTCGGATCTTTTTCCATTCCTCATTTTCTTTTCTGCTGACACTCCAGGCTCACATTGGAGTATTATTAGAGGTCTTGGTGTTACCGTTTCCCCCACTTCATCCTACTGCACCATTTGAAATTGCTGAATGTTTGCACCATCACAGTACTCCTATTGCCTTTGCATCACAAATTTTTAAGACCGGGTCAGATGATCCCTCTATATCAGGCTGTGCAGAAACAAAAACAAAACAAAAATATCCAGGGTACAGCATTGTTCTGGCACACATAGTCTCAGCTGAAATGGCTGCAGAACAGAAAAGTCATGTTTCGTGAGCATCCACTACTGAAGAGTAAGAAACCCAGCTACCCCTGTGAAAGTCCTGCAATGGTGGTTTAGAAAGTAGTCCAGGACAAAGTTGCAAATTTGGGCGCAGAGGCACTGGGGAATTTTGGGTGCTGCCATAGAGACCCATGTTATAGACTATGATTACTGGCTACAGACAGAAATTGGGCAACCGAGGGGCCCAGATGCTGCACAAGAATAGGAAAGAAAACAAAAGTGATTCAAATGAAGGGTGGCATGTGGCACTTGCAAAAAAAGCAGCTACAAATAGGGAGTAGTAGAGCAACTGCATTTGGCTATATTATAGCAGAACTCCAGGCTTTTAAATTGCTGGCCTAGCTTGGCCGATAATTGGGTTTAGTATTAGGAGAAGGTGGGGGTAGTTAGTGTTAGGCACAGATATGAGAGGGTTAGTGTAAGAATTAGGGTGCAGAGGATTAGTAGTAAAGTGGTATAAACACAAATATTGTACTATCGGTCATAGTAGAAAAAAATAGGTATTACTGATAGTCTACAATCTCATAATAGAATATTAGGATAACTACCAATATTCTACTATCAGGGATAGTAGAATTTCAGTATAATTACTGACAGCCATTGGGGCAGGACGCAGGATGGACCAGGGGGCAGGTGCACGTGCGGCAGTTTTTAAACTTGCTTAGGTCACTAGTATTATATATATATTGATTTACAGAGCATACTGTATATAGTCTTGTCACTAACTTTCCTCATAGGAACTCACAATATTATTCCTATGATGGTCATACTGTAAGTCCATCTTAGTGTAGGGTCAGTTTAAAGGGGAAGCCAATCAATTTATCTGTATGTTTTTGGGATGTGGTAGAATATCAAAGTGCCCATAAGAAACCCACGCAGACACGGTGAGAACATAAAAACTCTGTGGAGACCTAGCACTGCAAGGTGAGAGTGCTATCCACTTTGTTACTGTGCTGCCTGCTCAGTTACCATTTTGGAGCTGAAGAAACAAAGAAATGACTTTTACTGAATTTTTATAGTATTTCTTATGACTTGACCTTTACCATGATGTATGAAAAATTACTGTCAGGCTTGCCCTGATTGCTAGCTGATGGATTTGGAGCCCCTGCCAGCCATAGATATTTCCTTTTACCAGACTGTGCTTGCCTCATCCTCTAGTTAATTAGGCCATGGGTCATCAGTATATCTTGCTGGTGTTTGACTTTGCCACCCAACATCCTTAGACTGCTACATTGAGGAACACTATAACCCCCCAAACATCCAAAGATACACACATTTGCTCATTTTTCAACAACATTTATGCTCAAATATGACCAGGTTTGAGTTGTAGAATCATAACTACTACTATATAACTACTATCCATTTTATGTTTAATTGGGGGATGATCAGCCCACTAATAATCCATGTATGGCTTGAGGAAGGGAAGTTCCCAAGTCCTCCACTTGATTTTCTGTCTTTCTACTGATTTATACATGAAAACAAAGGGGTCTGCTTGATCTCTAAAGGGGACCTGGAAGTTAGTAATATCTACCTTTAAATCTGTGGTCAGACATGTTATGAGTGTAACATACCATATTTTCTATCTACTATCTTTTCTATAGCTTGCAAATACATTCACCAGGCATATAATTGGTAAAAGAAAGTGCCTGCTTTTTGTTCTGGTGAAGGTTAGTGCCTACCATAGAAAATGTGTTTCTAGGAAGGTAGAAAAGGTTCTAAAGAATTCTGAAAAATAAGGATCAGGTGAACGTAAAGGTTTTCCGACTGGGTGAGGGAAAAACATATTATAATTAACTGACCTTCAGGTTGCTATGATGGTGAGTCCTTATAGCATCCCTGTAGCCCAGATACAGTTTATTTTGGCTGAGGAAAAATAGATTTTAGACCTGAGTGCTGTGTCACTGAATAACCCACTGTTGAGCAGTGAAGCTGGGATGTTTTGGTACCTAAACCAGGGGAATCATTACAGCTCTGTAATCATTTTTGAAAACCTAATGAAGTGATGTATACCAAATGCTTTGGGTGGATGACTTTATTGAAAAACTGGGTTCTGACAAGTGCATTACCACTCTGGGCCTGACCAAAGAATTTGGCGCACTAACCAGTGGAACAATCTGAAGATTGCTTTCTCAACTTCTGATGGTCCATTCATTCATGTGAGAAATGTGAGAATGCCTTTTAGACTTCAAGTGGAGTGGATTATATTCAGCCAAGTTATTGATAATAATCAAAACACATTTTCAGCAAGAAAAAAAGGGATACCGGTAACTATTTACAGTGTGGTTGATTCAGCTACATTTTTATGCAGCTCTTACAACAACGACTGGTAGCCATGTAGGTCTAGAATATTAAATGCTGTATTCCCTGATGGAAATATTGTTTAACCCAAATTGTACTTCCAATTTCTTATGAGCAAAAAACCCCTAATTTTTTAAAAGAAAAAAGTGGATGATGTCATTATTGCAAGTGTAACTAGGAGAATCACTTACTTTGTGTTCAAGCAGTACTGACCACCATCAACAGAGTCGGACTTCCGCCCAACCCCAAGTGATGTGCAGCAACGTTGGAAAAAAGCTTGCAGTCTTGGTAATGCCACTGGAAGGAGGACAGGTAAATTTAAAACTGACAACATAAATGACTTAGAAATTGGCCATGCCTATTGCCCAATAAGCAGGTATGGCAGAATATTACCAGAGGTACCCACCTGCTATGATAAAACAGAACTCAGAAGTGTATCTGAGCATTCTTAAAGTGAAAAACAGATTTTGCCAGAGGCTAATTACAGAAGTCTTCAAAACAGTTTGCTGTTAGCTGAAACGTATGCATCTGAGGTATGACTACAAGCAGCATTTTCTCTCATGGTAAATGAAGAACAACACCTAATGGCTTTTCTCAGCCAGAAGCATACTCAAGCTGATAAAAATTACTTCACTGTTTAGAAAGAGTGCTGAACCATTAAATGGAATCTAGGATTCCTAGGGTATTGCCTGCTGGGTCAGAAATTCTGGTTATTGATTAAGCACACTCCTGTCAAGTGGATTTGACTGGCAAAGGAAAGAGATACTTGATTAAACCAGTAGTTCTTAACTCTCCAGAACTATAAGTTGAGAGTGGAACCCAGAGTCAGGAATTTACATGAATATGTCAATAGACATTGCTGTAGATATTGTCTTGAGGCTTATCATACCCTGCCTTACAGGGTTGAACAAAGTAGTGTGTTGTAGATGGGTGGGGTGGAGAATGTGGATTGAGGAGAGTCAGGTTAGTGGATTGTCAATAGCTAGGTCCTGAAGAGTTGACATTTTGTGACTGCAATGTTAATTAGTACACAGATGAAGTGAAATATTCTGCTTGGGAGCTTTGGGTGGCCGAAGACAGCCAAAAAGAGTCCTCTCTCTAAGGATCTTATTTTATTAACTTTGCTCCTGAGATTTCTTATACAAGGGTCCTTATGCAAACTTTTCACCTGTGTTTTCTCCCAGGAGACATATTTTAATTATATCTAAAAAATAACTTTTCAACACTTGAGAACTAGTATTAAAAAGTAGGTAAATCAAACTTATTTTTGGTAATTTTTGCATGGTGTTACCTCTAAAGGTATTTTAGTTTTCTTGTGTCTAAACAAAATGATAATGAATAAGCTTTCATGGACACTGAGAAAAAAAAGGAGGACCAGGTCAAAGCTGTAAATTTGATGTCTTTAAAGGTAAAAATACATTTTTACTTGTAAACATTAATGATTTTTGTGTAAGTCATTAATTGCGCTCTCAAAGGTAAGAAAGCAAAGCAACTGGCATCAGTTACACTTTAAGCCCTAAACAAGCAAGCTAATACCTTTGGGTTACTCAACCTTACTAGGGGATCCTCCAGAGTCTTCCCCCGTCCTCCTCTACTGGCCCGTTCCAGTCCTGGATCCCCTGATAAGTCGCTTATCAAAGGATAGCACAAACCTGCTTTAGCTCTGGCAGAAAAGCCAAGCCTGATCAGGTCTGTGCTACTGCCCAGTTCCAGATGGCTTGTGCATGTGTAGTAGCATGGACTGATGATCGAGCTCTGCTTTTTCTGCCAGAGCCCAAGTGCTACTGCACGGGCACATTATGGCTGTGCTTCAGAGGTCTCATTGCTGGATTGAGCTGGTGGAGGAGGACGGTTGAAGCATCTAGAGCAGGGGTTCTCAAATTGGGTGCTGTGGCACCCTGTTGTGCCTCGGCATGCATCCCCATTGCCACCAGGTAATGCAACCGCACATTGATATATAATGAGTGGGTCAGTCACCACTTGGAGGGAAGATGCTGTCTAAGGAGGGGAGGGGGGGGGGGGTCATACTCGGACTACTTTTTGCCCTCACCCCAAAAAGTTTGAGATCCAGAGGCTTCCGTCTCCTGAGGTATGTATGCATTTTGGGGGATTGCAAACCTCACAGTGAGTTTTGTTGTTACTTTTTAGCTTATTTTTTTTTAGAACTTATTCAGTTTCAATTTGCTGCACTTATTTTGTTTATAAGATTCAAAATTATCTCCTATTACTACTACTATTGCAATATATTGCTTGGTGGACTTCCAACTAACCGACTAGCACCCCTCAATTCTGTACTGAACTCTGCTGCTCGACTCATTCATCTCTCCTCTCCCTCTTCCTCTGCTGCTCCTCTCTGTCAAGCTCTTCACGGGCTACCAATTAACCAGAGGATTCAGTTCAAACTCTTACCTACAAAGATCTCCACAATCTCTCTCCCCTGTACTTCTCCTCACTAGTCTCCAGATACCAACCCAACCGCAATCTCAGATCTTCACACGAGCTTCTTTTATCCTCTTCTACAATTACCTCCTCACATTCATGTGTACAAGACTTCTCACCCCTCCTCTGGAATGCCCTTCCACAGCACATCCGCCATTCTCCCACCTTTGAAATCTTTAAACGCTCCCTCAAAACCCACCTTTTCCGACAAGCATATTCTCTAGCTTAGGCCATGCACCCACTAAATAACCTAATTACGCACTGCCTGTACATACAGTGGGTTGCAAAAGTATTCGGCCCCCTTGAAGTTTTCCACATTTTGTCACATAACTGCCACAAACATGCATCAATTTTATTGGAATTCCACATGAAAGACCAATACAAAGTGGTGTACATGTGAGAAGTGGATCGAAAATCATACATTATTTCCAAACATTTTTTACAAATAAATAACTGCAAAGTGGGGAGTGCGTAATTATTTGGCCCCCTGAGTCAATACTTTGTAGAACCACCTTTTGCTGCAATTACAGCTGCCAGTCTTTTAGGGTATGTCTCTACCAGCTTTGCGCATCTAGAAACTGAAATCCTTGCCCATTCTTCTTTGCAAAACAGCTCCAGCTCAGTCAGATTAGATGGACAGCGTTTGTGAACAGCAGCTTTCAGATCTTGCCACAGATTCTCGATTGGATTTAGATCTGAACTTTGACTGGGCCATTCTAACACATAGATATGTTTTGTTTCAAACCATTCCATTGTTGCCCTGACTTTATGTTTAGGGTCATTGTCCTGCTGGAAGGTGAACCTCCGCCCCAGTCTCAAGTCTTTTGCAGTCTCCAAGAGGTTTTCTTCCAAGTTTGCCCTGTATTTGGCTCCATCCATCTTCCCATCAACTCTGACCAGCTTCCCTGTCCCTGCTGAAGAGATGCACCCCCCGAGCATGATGCTGCCACCACCATATTTGACAGTGGGGATGGTGTGTTCAGAGTGATGTGCAGTGTTAGTTTTCTGCCACACATAGCGTTTTGCATTTTGGCCAAAAAGTTCAGTTTTGGTCTCATCTGACCATAGCACCTTCTTCCACATGGTTGCTGTGTCCCCCACATGGCTTGTGGCAAACTGCAAACGAGACTTCTTATGCTTTCTGTTAACAATGCCTTTCTTCTTGCCACTCTTCCATAAAGGCCAACTTTGTACAGTGTATGACTAATAGTTGTCCTATGGACAGAGTCTCCCACCTGAGCTGTAGATCTCGGCAGCTCTTCCAGAGTCACCATGGGCCTCTTGACTGCGTTTCTGATCAGCACTCTCCTTGATTGGCCTGTGAGTTTAGGTGGATGGCCTTGTCTTGGTAGGTTTACAGTTGTGCTATACTCCTTCCATTTCTGAATGATCGCTTGAACAATGCTCCTTGGGATGTTCAAGGCTTTGGAAATCTTTTTGTAGCCTAAGCCTGCTTTAAATTTCTCAATAACTTGATCCCTGACCTGTCTTGGACCTGTCTTGTGTGTTCTTTGGACTTCACAGTGTTGTTGCTCCCAATATTCTCTTAGACAACCTCTGAGGCCCTCACAGAGCAGCTGTATTTGTACTGACATTAGATTACACACAGGTGCACTCTATTTGGTCATTAGCACTCATCAGGCAATGTATATAGGCAACTGACTGCACTCAGATCAAAGGGGGCCGAATAATTATGCACACACCACTTTGCAGTTATTTATTTGTAAAAAATGTTTGGAATCATGTATGATTTTCGTTCCACTTCTCTTTTTTATAGATTCTTTATTTATCAGCATGATTTACAAATACATTAAACATTCATATCCCAAAAAAACACAAACAGGTTATTTTTAATACATAAAAACATCACTTCACAAGGGAGCGTGGGGGCCTGCTTTGACAGCTTGTTCTGATCTATAACTTCTGTATATGCATTTATGTTATCCAAATATAATAAACCCCTTTCTAAATTTGTTCCACTTCTCATGTGTACACCACTTTGTGTTGGTCTTTCATGTGAAATTCCAATAAAATTGATTCATGTTTGTGGCAGTAACATGACAAAATGTGGAAAACTTCAAGGGGGCCGAATACTTTTGCAACCCACTGTATACTGTATACTTCCCCCACCTCTTGTTTCCACCCCATTCCTTTAGATTGTAAGCTCGCAAGGGCAGAGCTCTCATCCTTTTGTGTCATGGAATGTTATTAATTTAATTGCTTGCACTCTGTTAGACATTTATACATTTTAGTCATCATGTTAAATTTGCTATTGTAATCAGCAGTGCTGTATCTTGTATCAATATTCATATTTGATGTATATCATTGTCTGTATCATTATGTATCCCTTGTTTGTTTTCTTACATTGTAAGTATGGAATATGTTGGCGCTTTATAAATAATAATAATAATAATAATAAAAAATAATAATCTCTGAGGAGAAAAATAATTGATAACATGGAACACAAGTACTGTAATCATGTATACACCACATGACCTAAGCCATGTAATAAGCAAAAAACTGTTTTTGAAACTGAAAATAACACTAAACAAAACACTGACATGGATTGAATATTAAATTATTATTATTTTATTATTATTATTTAGTATTTATATAGAGCCGACATATTACGCAGCGCTATACAATGTATATATATATCTTGTCACTAACTTTCCCTCAAAGGAGCTTACAATCTAATCCCTACCATTGCCATATGTCTATATTATGTAGTGTAAGTACTGTAGTCTAGGGCCAATTTTTTTAGGGGGAGCCAATTTACTTATCCATATGTTTTTGGAATTAAATGTAACTAATGTACATTTTCTCACAATGCATATTGCCAATCAAGACTGATGGACACAACAACACTATAAACAGTATATAGTGAACATAGTAGGATGCAATTTTTACATTAGCTAGTCAACACCATTTCTACTGCATTCAAGTACACATCTAATGGTAGATTGTAAGAATTAAAAACTATTTATATATTTTTTCCTCAATTGTGAACTGGTAAATTTGGTCAGTACCAAAAACACATCTTCTATGACTGTCAGCAAGGAAAGATATGCACATTATCTCCCATCTTGGTGACTTGATCCTCCAATCAGATCACCTTTATATAATAAAAATGCAGTAATTTCCTACCCTGTTATTACACAGACCTTTTAAGTCACATGATCTAAGCACAGCATCTAAATGTACATGTGCGATTTGATTTATCATGAGATGCACTCATGCTTGAGGTTCATGATTACATAATGAGTAATGTAAACACACTGTTTGATGTACTAAATGTCAGTAACAATGAGAATCAGCTCATTCTAAAGGTGGCCACACACAATACAATAAATTGATCTGGTTTTATGTCAATTCAATAAATATGATCAGATCTCCCCCAAAAAATAGAAAGCTTTTTTTTCATTCAACTGAAAAATCCCGTTTCTTTTCAATCCCGAATGCTGGAGATTTTTTTTCAATTTTTTCTAAAGATTGTATAGTGTATATTAGATTGTCAATTTATTAATCTACACACCCTAGCAATTTTCTCAGAGTTTCCAATCATTTTTATCATAATTGGGGAATAATTGAACATATGTGTGTGTGGTACATTGGTCAGATTTCTGAAATGTTACAATCAGTCAGAAAATTTGATTGCAATTCTTGAATTGAACAGATATTTAAAAAATTGTATAGTGTGTGGCCACCTTAAGGGTGATTTTATTGAAAAATCCTCTTTCTATCCTAATATCATATTATAAGAAGCAAACTCTGTTCTCTGAGAATGCAATCTTACATATTATTATATTATGTAATATGTCATTATTATGTAATATTTATATAGCGCTGACATCTTCCGCAGCCTGTACAGAGTATATTGTCTTGTCACTTAACTGTCCCTCAGAGGGGCTCACAATCTAATCCCTACCATGGTCATATGACTATGTATGTATCATGTAGTGTATGTATCGTAATCTTGGGCTAATTTAGGGGGAAGCCAATTAACTTATCTGTATGTTTTTTTTGGGGGGATGCTGGAGAAATCCAGAGTTCCCAGAGGAAACCCACACAGACACGGGGAGAACATACAAACTCTGTGCAGATAGTGCCCTTGCTGGGATACGAACCAGGGACCTAGCGATGCAAGGCAAGAGAGCTAACCACTATGCTACTGTGCTGTTCTAGTTTACACATAAACCAGAGTGGGCAGGTCATGCAAGGAATTAGTGAGGATGCCTTTATACGTTCTCTGATTGGATCACTAATTGGCTGGGCCAGTATTATGTAGCTCTACAGTGAAAGCTTCTGACTAAATAGCATGATCCAGAATACATATTTAGGTGAAGTGTTGTATCAGTGACAAAAATATTATCATCTTTTTAAAGATGCTGTAGTTCAAAAGTATTGGTTGTGCTTTAAAGGGTGGAGAACAAAATATTCATGATTCTATTTTTTTCTCTCTCCACTTATAAATAGGCCACTTAATATATTCATCTATATTTCATACTTTGCCTGCCTGAAGAATTCACCAGTGTCCTGTAAATGTATGCGCATGAGGGTATGTTTACCCTGCAGATGTCTCTAGTGCCAACTTCCCAGTTTCAGCAAGGCCTTTCAGATGATTAAAACCTTCTTCAGAGGGAATTGGCAGAAAGTGAAAGGGATTAGAAAATGCCAGTAAACCTACAGCACAGAATATATTAAGGTGAAATGTAAATCTTCCTCAACCTTTTTTTTCATCGTATGAATACAGGGTTGGCTTTTTAATCCATCACATAAGAAACAAAAGTTGTCGATGATATTGTCCGGACCATTCGTCATAAACAAATACATTATTTGGCTGCATACATTGTCAGCCCAAAAGGTTTTCTGCAGCTAAAACTAATCTTTATACCTCACTTAATAATCATATTGTTGTGTCCAGAGAGACGTCTACTACCGATCCTGTTTCATTTTGGCAGAAGAGAATGAATTAGAAGCCAACGTGATGTTGGCAGGGGAATGCCTGGCAAGAGCTGTTAGACTTCATCTAAAAGAATCTTAAGCATTAAGGTGGTGTTGTTTTCCAACAGTACCATGCAGGATTCAAATTGGAAATACTGTTGTGCTAAACACGTTTTAACACAATAAAGACTGCAATATTAGTTGACACGCTTGGCAGTTTTGTAAAATGTCCGTCTTGTAAAGAGGTTGTGACTTGGTGGCTCTCTTGGAACAGGAGACTAAATATCGGTGGGTTAAAATGCTTTGTGCTAAACTGACATTTCACAGAGTGAAAGGCAATATTTTGTGATTATGAGACAAAGCCAACAGGAAAAAATTGCTGTTGGTTTTTCTGCTATGCCCTCAAAGGTTGAACCTGCCGCTCAACCTGCCTTGTAGACTTAATTTGCCTGACTTGTCTATCTTTTTAACGTGCTGGCAAATAAACTGCACTTTCACATTGGACGTTTAGGGCTTGATCAAATTGCTATATAAAATTTAACAAACACGCAAATTCTATTGACATACAGTCCTTGCTTACACAGGCTTAATATTTAAAAAGGAAATAAAAGTGTGATGGCAAATCAAGCAGAGGTCTCAGGGAAAACATAATGTCAGGTGTAGTAGGTGATAAATATTTAGAGTTTTAAATGAAGTAAATTCAAGATCTGTTTAAGGTCATACAGCTTGTCAATAGCTTTAGCATTGTTTAGTGAATATCTTTTATGGGCAATTTCATACCACTCGTGGAGTTATTTTATTTTGACTAGTATGCAAGCAGGTTCCTGTGTTGAGAGGCATTTTATTTCTTTCAGCACAAGCAATGAAGCAATCAGTGATGAATTTCTATGTTGCTGCCAGACAGTCAGTAGCAAATTTAGCTGTGGGTATTTGCTCTAAATGCATTGGAGCATCTTCAGTTTGGCCATAGGATTGTACTGCAGATCAGATTGTTACATATTTAGCACTGTAATTAGTATTGTGTTTCTTGAACATTTACCCCCAAAAAATGCATTGATAATACAAAAATGTATCATGGCTCAAAAGCTAGTTTGAGCCAATAAAATATCAGCATGCTTCATGCATATTAACTACGAGCAAGATTATAGAAAATGTAGGGAAGAAGCTCATGGCTATCTATATTATGAAAGATACATTGAAACACATTAAGAATTAAAATGAATTATAGGAATATAAATCAAATGAAATTCCTCTTCTGTTGATAAGTAAACAATCTCTTCATTTGAGACCTATGCATTGCAACAATTAATAACAAACACTATATCATTGCGCACATATAAAATACTGCCATTCCACGGATGGTGATGCTTGCTGAAGCCTGTTGACAATCACTGGATTAAAGGTGGAATATAACTGCGCTCCACAACAACAGGTAATAGGAAAACAATAGTCTCACTTTCTCATGAGATCAGATAGGTGAGATGCATCTGTTGATTACGAATCACACTCAATCCATATGTTATAAAGTTTTCAGATTCCAGAAGTGCTCTTGACTTAAACAGTTCATGGATGGAGAATAAACACCATATTTCACTTCTAAGCATATGTCTCCAAAAGTACTGTATAGTCTCCCTAAGAAACAATTCATATTTATGCACATAGGGCCTGAGTCTGTAATGACAATATCACCACTGTGATCACAACACTCTGAAAAGGTGCAGCCTACACCATATAAGGAAGCTGATCCCGCCCCCTTGTGGGTTAAACTCACCAAAGGGACTCTTTCAAATCTGCTTATTAGCCATCCAAGACCAAGACTTATGGCAGTCAAAGAATATAGAGCTCAAACGGATAACTCCTCATTGTTTCCAGCTCAGAACATCACTGTAATGATCTGCTCTGCTGTCTGCACAGGCAGGCAGCTTTTTGACCATTTTTCAGGTCTGTATGCTGCAAGTCCCTGGAAAGGAGACCTGTTTTCACTCTGCAAGTTCAGACTTGCTGTTCTGGTGAGGGATTTGCATTCACTTATCTGGTTTGATAGCTCTGCCTCTTTTGAAGGCTTGCAGTATAAATGCCATTTCCTCCCAGAATTCCCTGCTGGTCATAAAGGTTTGGTTCTGCTGGACTTACCTGGAGTTACAACCCCTCTGCTAATTGTTTGCTAAATATTGTCTTAGAGTAGTTATCCTTTGGAGTGCACTAGCATTCCTTCTAGCGCAGTCAGGTTGTTTATTATATGTGTTGCCTAGTTCTGTCTTATCTGTTGCGATTGCACTTTCTCCAACGGCGGCTGACAGTGAATCGCTCTGTCTGTTTGGATCGCATTCGCCCTAGCGGTAGAGGCGGTGGATCTTTCTGTATTCTGTCTTGGAGTGTAAGCCAGAGCAGCGGTTGCTACTGGTTGCTCCATCTGTCTGTCTGTTGGGATCGCATTCGCCCTAGCGGTAAAGGTGGTGGATCTCTCGGTACTCTGTCTTGGAGTGTAGCCAGAGCAGAGGTTGCTACTGGTTACTCCTTCTGTCTGTCTTGTCCGGAACGAACGCTCGCTGTTGTCTGGGTGAGGCAACCGATTAGCAAGCGTTCACGTTTTTTTTGTTTGTTTCCTTTTTTCGTGTTTCATTTGTTAGTCAGGGTTGGTACGCTTTGTTGCTGTTGCGCTTAACGTTCGGTGACCGTGCCTTGCACGCGCTTTGTTGCTATTGCACTTAACGTGTGGTGATTGCGTGTAGCTAGTCCTGTCTGTTCTTTCGTGTTGGATTATAGTTTGTAATTGGTTCTGTCTTTATTCTTCCTATGATCTGTCTTTACTCAGTCTTGTGTCTCTATTAGCAATCGCCATTCTTGCGATTGCTTTCTCACTTGGTCTTCGCTGTTGTATGTCAACCATTGCCGGGTGGTGACTAGATTGGGGGCCATACATACATTCTGTCTCTGTGCTCATTCTCTCTCTTGAGAGGCTATCTTGCTCTGTATTGCTTCAATTCGTACAATTTACATCTGGCATCTGTGGTTGTACAGAGACCGAGTTCCTCTGTACTCCACAGCTCCATCTGTTGGTTGGAATTCCTCTCTACAGGTGCATTGCACCAAAGCTGGGTTCCCTTTTCCAAGCGCTTGGTGGGGTTTTTTCGCAGTATCAGCGCACTTGTTGTGCGCTGACCTTGGAGATAATTCCACAATCACTACAATCACTTTTGTTTTTTCATGTCCTCTAGTTTGTTAGTCTGCTGGATGTCAAAAAAGACCTTAAAGTTTTGGAGAAAATCAATTTTAAAGTGTTTAAACTACTTTTTAGTACTTCTTCACTTGCTAGGTGCTAAAAAGTATTTTCTTAATAGGAGAAGAAAATATTTGGTGTGAGAAAACTTAACTGTGTTTCAAAAAGATTGTATTTGCATCACAAACAAAGAAAATAGAAAATTAGAGATTTTCAATAGATAGCCAATATACGTCAGGTATATACATGTACAAATGATACAATCATACTGTGCACAAGATAAGATAAAAATATGGAACACTTCACAAATCTGTCATCCTTGCACAGGGGCCATGCTACTAATTTCTGTATCGTTCCGATTTTGGTAGTAGTGAGCAAAAAAAAAAATATTAAATGAATGAGGGCACCAGTCTCCATTGCCAAGATCAGAAACCAAGAGTGCCACAAACATCTAGCTTGCATACTTCCCTAATTCTCGCCCTAGTTAAATAATGCTATTCTTATGCCTAGTGCAAAATCATTTTCTATTGAAAATTAAGAGATCTTAGAAGTAGTGCTCTAAATGTGGCGGGAAGGAGTTTTCCTCCAAAGTAATTTTCACATTCAAAAGTACTGTTTCATCACATGTAAAATTTGTGAACATAAAATGGATTTTCACAAAATGAATATGTTAGCAAAATTGAAAGCTTTCTACAAAAGGTGTTTTCTCTTGGCCATTGAATTCGGTGCAGTTGATAAAAATGAGTTTTTGCACGCCCATATATTTTCATGAATATTCTCATTTGAGAGAAAATGACTTTTCTTATGCCCATTAACTTCAATGCAGTTGCTTAAAATTTAAATTTTCGTGTGTATTCTTTGCTGTGCAAAGACATATTTTCTCATGCCCACGTGTTTTCAAGAATATTGCCATCTGTGTGAAAATGTGAAATTTGTGCAGAAATTATGGTGAGAAAAATGTCCACTTTCACTCATCATTAGAGTGGACGGGTACATAACAGTCATACTAATGTATAACTTAACAACATCTAACTTCAATACTTGTGTGCCATGTGGGAATGAAAAGAAAAAAGTAGCATTTTCATATAGGGTGTACATTTGAATCCAGCACCCATGGTTTCAGCAAGGGCACTTGATGAGCAGAGTATCAGCAATGTATGTTACTCAATATGTCCACTGCCAACCCTTGCCAGTTCCAAATAATAAATTCATCTCCTGATGACTAACCCTAACCCCCCTACCAACCTTAACTCCCTTTCCTCACACCAAACCTGACCAATTCCTCTAATGCTAAACCATTCCTGATGCCTAACCTTCTCCCTTATGTTAGTCCCTCCTTGATGCCTAACCCTAACTTCCTGATATGAATATCATCCTGGTGCTTAACCCTAACCTCCCTGCATGAATAACCCCTTCATGATGCCTAATCTTAACCTTCTAACCCTTAAAAAAGCTAACCTATCCTTATATGTCCCCTAACCCTCCCAATCAATGCCTTATCCTAAATGATAAACCTAGCCATAATTGATACACATGTACTGTCATCCATTTTTACTGCTTTATCCAGAGCCAGTTCCTTTCTACTGCATCTGAGCGATTCTATAGCTGAGTTTCCATATAGCACCAGTAATAGTTTCTGCAACAGGTTCCAATGCCAACCTATGGTGCCAAATCCACCTACTACCTATTTAGTTCCTCATGTGTTAAGCACACTGTAAGTAAGGTACATGTCCTCCATATCTACCTTTTAGCTTCTACTTGTTGTTTTAACAGTGCCAGTTTGAAAATGATACAAGGAATCTGCTTCCCATGAAAAGCAAGAAAATTATTAATTTAGAACCATTTTCCTTTAGGAGACAGGTAAGTTTAATCTATAATTTGTATGAATTAAGCCACGTTTAAAAAAAAATAAATCAGGACATGATAATGTTTACAGTAAAGGAAATCAATGAGATGAAATACATTTTATACACAAAGGACAGCAGAGGGACCTCTTTGGTGCCTACTGGCATAGCAATTCTTGCCTGGTTCCCTTCCCTTGTTGACATCATTGCATTGCTGGTGTGCATGCGTGTTTTTTTTTTCATAGGCAGTAATTTGCCTAAGCATCATTAGCAGCCTTGTAATCGCTACAGGTGAAGCTGATACATAGCACTTTGAGGCCATTTAAAGCAAGCTGAAAATGAATTTATGAGATAATCATTAAATGCATGTGTAGTTTTAATGGTAAAAAGTAAATTATTTTCAGTTTAAGTTCAACATTTTTAATACTGAATCTTAAATAGCAGCCATAACAAGATGAGGCAAAATATGCTTCATTTAGCAAAACAATACAAACAATAATGATCCTTTTCAACACTAAAACCTTATCAGTAGGGATGCTCGCTAGATTCCGCGGAATTCTAAATTCCGCGATTCCGGCCGGAATTGGGCCAATTCTGATTCCGCCGGTCGGAACGGAATTGCTATAGCTCTAAAATGGAATTTTACGGAATTCAAATTTATCTCCTCACCTATCTATTTTCTTCATCCCTTTCTCCCTATTCCATCCTCCCTCCAGGAGGAGGGTCTCATCTTCCAGGGAATTGTAGTATTTCAAAAGCCAGCTTACATACCGTGGCTGGGAATTGAACCCAGGTCTCAGTGTATGGTACGTAACTGACTTAACCACTATACCACCAACAACACTACATGCTGAAGCCAGCCTAGCATGTACCATTATGATCAATCCAAGAGAAAAATTAGCCTGCTTAAGGATTTGTAGCATGTCAAAAGCCAACTCACATTGGCTGGGAATTGAACCCAGGTCTCAGTGTATGGTACATAACTGACTTAACCACTATACCACCAACAACACTACATGCTGAAGCCAGCCTAGCATGTACCATTATGATCAATCCAAGAGAAAAATTAGCATGCTTAAGGATTTGTAGCATGTCAAAAGCCAGCTCACATTGGCTGGGAATTGAACCCAGGCTGGGCTGGGAATTGAACCCAGGTCTCAGTATGTGGTAGGTGGATTTACTTTCAGTATGTGGATTGGATTTACTTTTCAGGACATCCACTTAATTAAACTTTTTATTTTTTTACCACCTCATTTGTATAGAAAGCAGAAATTGTTTTTGAACACTTGCTTTACAGGAAAACAGAAAGGAACTTCAGACAATTTCTTCTAGCACTAATACTAAATGTATGTTTACCTCATCATCTCACATGTTAGTTCAGGTAACCTTTAAGTGCTATCAGCTTTCCCCACTATTCATATAGATGCATATCTATGCTTTAACTCCTTGCGTACCAGCAGTCTCTGGCCCCTTAAAGACCAGAGACTGCTGGTACCACAAAACACAGCTTACCCAAAAATCACTTAACAATCCCGCTGCTCCCACCGGTCCCGTTGCTCACCCATAGCTGCAGACCATTTGCATCTGCGGTCGCTATGAAGACAGAGCACTGTGAGCCAGTCAGGAGCAGCTTTCACTGGCTCCTGAACATCATCACTGTAAGTCAATGGGATTGGCTCACATTGATCACGTGGTTAGTAGCTAATGAAATGGGACCCTGACCGGGATACAGAGCTCTGCCGTCATATAGACGGCAGGGCAGAGCGGCGTAATTGGTGGGAGCAGCGAAAATGCACGGCAGTGATGGTGAAATCTGTGTTCTGTCAGTAACAAGTGGCCACAAATAGGAGGTAGATTTCAACTAGCACGGTACAGAAACATTTATATGCTTCTATGATTCCCACAGAGGCAAACATTTAGAAAAAAATCTAAATCTCTTCTTCATAAAGTTACAGCAATAGGTTCAGAAGTGTAAAAATTAAAAACCCAGTCATGTCTTTTATAGGCTTTTCATTAATTCACATACAAAGCTGGATTTAAATTTTGAAAACAGATGAAGTAACACAGAATGCTAATACAGCAAGGAGTTCTATGCCCACAGCATGATAGATTATACTTTAGCCAGTTTCTTGTTTTTTCCTCTTTTGTGCCACTAAACATCACAGTCATCACACTTGCTCTTTTACGGTTTAAGATGTGGTTGGCAGGCAGTAAAAATGTCAGAGTAAGTTCTTTGTTCAGATCCCCCACTGGATTTTTTCACCTACTGACTTTAAAAGCTGAAATCTTAGGTAGGAGAGACATATTATAATAAAACGGTAAAATCTCTACCAACTATTGTTGTTTCTGGCTTTCCTTGTAATCTTGCATATTTTTAAAGATGTAGGTCATGCATTTTCTAAAAATGCAAGGCTTTTATTAGATGTACAGTGCAGTTGTGCTGATAATGCTGTTCTTTGTTCATGTGCTTTATTACTGACTTACTTTTGCCCAATGTGACCTAATTGTGTGTGTCATAAATCCTCCAAACATGGGCAGTGGGGAATATGGAATGTCTACATACAAGCCAGTCAGTTTTCCAGCATTCTCATTTCTGGAAATGTTTGCAATAATACAACAGTGACATGCACATGTATACATATAGAAATGTCTGGTAAAAAATGTGTTTATACATAAACCTGTGTATGTTTGCAGTTAATAATATACATGCCAATCATATTGTCATAGAAGTATGGTATCATATTGGGCATTTAAGAATAAAACATTTCAGAAATGAATATGTGGTTGCACAGAAGTGATCTAGTGTTATACATAGAAATTATTGCTATTATTATATGTATGCATGGTTGATAGAAGTAAGAAATCATGGGGAGAGGCATTGCTTTTAGGTTGAAAACTACTATTAAGGCCTCTTAGAAAATGTTTCAACGCAGACTAACGCATAGCAATACTAAGTGTGTGCGACATTCACAGTGCACCTGTTGCGTTAGTGCGTAACGTGCAGCATTATTAGAAAGTGCTGCATGCTGTGTTTTTAGGAATGAATCTGCTGCGTATGTAAATACATTTGTTCTGCTAAACTTTGCTGGCATATCTTGTGTCTGTTTTGAAGAGGTAAGTCCACCACTGCCTCCACAAATGTTAAACTTTTTAGACATTTTTATTCTTCTGGCGCCTCTGTATCCCTTTTACATTGTTCTAAGTCCACCCTTGGTGGAGGGGTGTCATCCCCTTTTTTCATGATCTACGGAGAGCAACTTCTTGAGTGGGGTCAGGTCTAATCTCCCCACCTGCTGTTACAGTGGTTGCCTTTGAGGTAACCCTGCTTTGTGAGTATATTTGTATTTACTCTATCAACCTTATCCCATATCACCAGTACATGCTACACTATATTTGGCTCTTGGTGTCCCTATCCTTATTACAGCCTAAAAATCAGTGTGAGTGCTTATTAGGGATGCTCATTCGGATTCCGCGGAAATGCAATTTCCGAAATTCCGATCGGAAATTGCATTTCCGCATCGGAATGCGGAAATCGGTAATGTAAGTGCCGTAGGCGGATTTCCGCCGGAAATGGCGGAAATTTCCGCCGGAAATCGCGGAAATTCCACCCGACTTTAACAGCGATTTTCTCAAAAACTATAAGGTCTTTTTGAAAACTTTTTTTTGCATCTTGTTCACAAGATTCGGTTTTATAAACCCTGAAAATTTGGTGTTTTTAGGACTTAAGGGGGCTTTGTTATTAACCATTAAAGTCGGTGGATTTTTACTGTAATGTAAAATGCAGAAAATCTGCATCTGCCTATTTTCTGCATTTTATATTACAGTAAAAATCCGCCGACTTTAGCAGTTAATAGCAAAGCCACCGTAAGTCCTAGAAACACCAAATTTTTAGGGTTTATTAAACAGAATCTTCTGAACAAGATGCAAAAAAAAGTTTTCAAAAAGACCTTATAGTTTTTGAGAAAATCGATGTTAAAGTCGGGCGGAATTTCCGCGATTTCCGGCGGAAATTCCGCATTGGAATGCGGAAATTGGTAGCGGAAGGCGGAATCGGTAATCGGTACATGACGGAATGCGGATTTACCGCGGAATCGGAAATTGGCATTCCGACCATCCCTAGTGCTTATCTACAGGTCTCCATAGCTAGTTTTTGTGTCATACTTTCTTCAACTTTGAAACTGTAAATATTAAGCCCAGTTGAATAAGTGGAAAGAAAGGTAAGCTGGGGAAAAACATCTATTGTGAAAACCACAAGTAATAACATCCATCACATCAGAAAAAACATTTCCAGCTTACCTGCTTATCCACTTCGGTAGATGGGGTTGAGGTCCGTTTAGAATTGAATTCAAACTCTGGGGATAGAGGGTGGAAATGTGAGGAATGGTTGGATTTTCCTATGGCAATCATGTATAGTAAGTGAAGGTCTCCATATTTGTCCTGCATGGGTAACAAGGGATTTAAGAGACATGGGGGGGAGGGGGGGTTGTTAGGTCCTTTTTTAATGTAGACAGCAAATAAATAGTATATCTTCAAGGGATTCCTGTGTAGGACAATTGCAGCTGTACACACACTGTTTGTCCATGTCCATTCCTTTCATCTTTTCTTGTTGTTTGCTCATATAATATGCTGGTGGTCTTTTTTTGTTTGTTTGGGTTTTTGTGCACTTTAGCACCACATTAACGTTTATTTTTTTTTTTTATGGTTGTTTCCCACCGAGCAATGTTTTTCACTACAAGTCCCTTGTACCTATTACCAGAGTTTTATCTCTACCTAGTTGTACTATGTTGTGGGACTTTGCAGATGTATCACATTTTGCCCCAGCGAAGATTTATACCCACTGTCATATACTCGAGTTTTCTTGTATACATCAAATTTATATGATTGCTGTCGGATCTGAATATTGATCTGATCACTCGCTTGAATAGGATCTGAAGTGAAAATTGCATGGTGTGTAACAGGCTTTAGGGGTAGATAAATCAAAAAGCAGAAGACAAGATCCAGAAACCAGTATTTATGACCTGTATCCACTAAACAATGTTCCACCACAACATAATTTAACTGCTGATGAAAAATTACCATTATAAAAGGGATCTGTTTTTTATCACCACTATTCAGTTATTTTGCACAAAAAGGTAAATTAAGCCCCCAACTGAAGTTACTGCACTGTAACTAGGCCTATGCCTTATAATACTTCAGATTCAGATACTCTACCAGTAATGACAGCTGAGCTCTGTACGTTATTTCATCGGCTCCTGACCCAGTAATCACTGTGTTTGAATCACAGTGATCATAGCACTAAAATAGGAAAAAAATCTCTGATGCTTAAAGAGGAACTTCAGCGTAAACAAACATACTGTCATTAAGTTACATTAATTATGTTAATTAAAATAGATAGTTAATATAATCTCTTACCCACCCTGTTTTTAAAGAACAGGCAAATGTTTGTGGTTTCATAAGGGCAGCCATCTTTTTGGTTGAAAGAAGGTGAAGGGAGCATGAGATACAGTTCCAACTGTCCTGTGTCCTGATCACCCCTCCCAGTTGCTAGGCAACGTGAATAACAACATAGGAAATACCATCATGCTTTTCACAGCATCAGGGTTAAAAATCCCGGGCAGTTATCTTTGATGGGGTGGAGCTTAGGTAAAAATGCAGCTAAAAATGATACTTCTATAAGAAAAACAATATTCTGATGCTGTGAAACTGTTAAAGGAACACCAAGCCTTTTCAGTTATGCTGAGTAGATTTTTAGTCTGGAGGTTCACCTTAACCTCCTTGCCGTTCTAAGGGCTCGTTTCCACTATAGCGAATCCGCATGCGGGCACTGCATGCGGATTCGCATACTTAATGTTAGTGGATGGGGCTGTTTCCACGTGTGCGGCGGCGGCGGCATTTTTCGGTGCGGGGAAAATCTGCACGACAGGGTCGTGCAGATTCGCGTGCGGCAGGAATGCGGGCAAATCGCCGCTAATGTATTCAATAGGGAAATCGCATGCGGCTTTGTCATGCGGATTTCCCCGCGATTTCGCATGCGATTTCGCATGAAAGCCAATGGAACTTAACACAGGCAGTGACATGGTTAAATTCGCATGGCTCCTTGCCATGCGAAATCGCATGCGAAATCGTGGGTAAATCTGCATGCGGAAACGCAGCCGCATGCGATTTCTTCTGCGGTGGAATCCAGGCGATTCCGCACCGCTACAGTGGAAACAAGCCCTCAAAAATCCGGCAAGAAGGCAGCGCCGCACTTTTTTTTTTTTTTTAAATCATGTAGCGAGCCCAGGGATCGCTACATGATAGCCGCTGAGCGGCGGCATCCACCCACCCACTCCGATCGCCTTCGGCGATCAGAGTATGCAGGAAATCCTATTGAGAACGGGATTTCCTGCAGGGCTTCCCCGGTCGCCATGGCGACCGGGCGGGATGACGTCACCGACGTCAAGGACGTTGTGACATCAGAGGGAATCCCGATCCGCCCCTTAGCGCTGATTGGCCAGGCTGCGCAGGGGTCTGGGGCGGGGGGGGGGGGTGGCTCGGCGCGGCGGGTAGCGGCAAATCGGCGGCGAGCGGCGGCGATCGCGTACTACACGCAGCTAGCAAAGTGCTAGCTGCGTGTAGGAAAAAAAAATTATGCAAATCGGCCCAGCGGGGCCTGAGAAATCCTCCTGCGCAGGTTACCCCGAACTGTGTTTGGGATAACCGGCAAGGAGGTTAAGGGGCCAAAAGGATTTAAAAAAAACAACCTCACTAAAAGAGATCAAGCAACATTCATTAAAATATCACAAATCTAATGATTTATTTCCACTGTACTGTACAGTTCCTCTGTAACTTTTCTTGGGGCAGTGCTCCAGCAGTGCTCCAGCATTACATGTGTTAGTCCAGACACACAGCTCATCCCATAAAAGATTTCTACAAATTTGTATATCATATAAAAAGAGCACGTGGTTCTTCAAGGACATCTAGGGCTTGATTCACAAAGTGGTGCTAACCTACTTAGCACGTCTAAAGTCTTTAGACACGCTAACCAGGGTGCTAAGTAGGTTAGCACCAGATTTCTCATTTAGATTCACGCGCTAACTTTGCGCGCGCAAAGTTTTACGCGTGCAAAGTTTTATGCGCGCTAAGTCCCATAGGCTTTAATGGGCACTTCACCTCGGAGCGCCCTGCGCTCTGTGCAGTACATAAAGTTTTGCGCGCGTAAAGTTTTATGCGCGAAAAGCTTGTTTAGACGTGCTAACGGGGTTTTCACAGGCGTGCTAACAGTTAGCACCGCTTTGTGAATCAAGCCCCTGATGTGAGAGGGATGTGGAGGCTGACGTGTATTTCCTTTTAAATGATTCCAGTTACCCAGGCATCAGTAGGGTCTGAATCACACACCTGAAACAAGCATGCAGCAAATTCAATCAGAAACATCTGATCTACAGTGCGTGGTTCGGGGGGTTGGCCGTAGAGCTGCGCAGCCGCACTCGCGGCCAGGCAGACTGCGCAACCGCGGCCAGAGGAAGCGGCCATATTGGGAGCGGCACGAGAGCCCGACCCGGCCTGTGGGGTCGCGATCGGCACGGGGGGCGATCTCAGGAAGGTGACCCGGCGGAACTGCACGGAGGGCGCGGACGGCGTCCTCCGTGCATTTAAACATCTTAAAGGTACTTGGCTTTTTTTAGCCATTTTGGCCTCGTGAGTCCTTTAAGGGTTACAAGAGGACAGCCTCCTTATTCCTCTCACTTCAGTTTCCCAGTTTTAATACTGTAATACAAATACTTTGCCCAGTGCATGCATTTCCTTTGATAGTTGTGTTTCTAGGATTCTAGAAAATCCATATAAACCCTGGGTACCAAAGAAGGGGCAGGTGCAAAATGTGGGTGTGGCCATAACAGATTGTAGGTGGGGCCTCCTTTATAAAAAAAAATGAAAATGACAGCCTTCATATTCCTCTCAATTCAGGATCCCTTTAAGGCACAGGTGAATTGGTTGTAGGTGGGGAGCATCCCTTGCTGGTCATGTGAGCGGGAGGCATCTGGTCATTGCAACACAGCTGGTGGTGACAGGTGAGTATTCTGGTTGAGTATTCTGGTTTTAACCCCCCTTCCTGCTGTTCGGTTTCCCCTCCCTGCTTTTTTTTTCTCTGAAATTCCTATGTATTATAATACCTTCTGGACAATATAATGAACATAAAATGAATTGGATCAATTGATCAGCTAGAAAATTGCCCACAGATCCCCTTATATGTACCCATCCTAAGACCATATAGTGCTTTGTCTCTTACTCTCGCTATGAATGTTGCTGTGCAAGGCACTGGAAGAGTTAAACGGAACCTAAACTGAGAAGGATATGGATTTTTCCTTTTAAAATAATACCAGTTGCCTGACTGTCCTGCTGATCCTGTGTCTCAAATGCTTTCAGCCACAGCCCCTCAACAAGCATGCAGATCAGGTGCACTGACTGAACTCAGACTGGATTAGCTGCATGCTTGTTTCAGGTGTGTGGTTCAGCCACTACTACAGCTAAAGAGATCAGCAGGACTGCTAGGCTACTGGTATTATTTAACAGGAAACATCCATATCAGTTTAGGTTCCCTTTAAAATCACAAGCTTAGTATAATATCTGTGTAAAATGTATTTTGATGTATTTAGCAATTTAAAACTATTTTTTAGACAGGTAAGATGGTGTAGAGGGGAAAAAAAAAGACTTCTTAGCGCATGGATTAATCATAACTGTCTCAATAAAAGTGTATTTCTTTAGAAAATCGTTTTCCCTTTATAACGTCTTTTGGTAATAATATATGTTGCTGCCAACCGTATTCAGCAAACGCATCTTTCTAAGTTAAATTCAGACATCTATTTGACATTTATAAGAAGTAATTCATTTTTTGCTGATAATCGTCAATTAAGAGAAAGCAATTCTAATAAAAATAGCATTTGCTACATAAAAGCAAACCTGGTGGAGAATTGTTGCCATGTCATACCACAACCTTTTCACACAAATATCCCCTAAGTGGCAGTGTGTCCTGTGCTGGTAACCTTTTTACCTAGTTCTCTTGCTGGTAACAGGGGGGCTGTTCCCTGAGGGTCTAACCTGTTCACAGGCTCTCTGAACCCAAACCATTTCACGCTCTGTGATGTCAAACTCCATTCCCATGTGACAGTCCTTTTCCAGTTAGTAAGTGATTATCCAGACACAACAGCAGCCTGTTTTCTCTTTCTTTACCACTGCAAGCTAAAAACAAGTATATTTTGAATGTAGTGTGGGTTTCCATAGGTATATTGCCTGTTCCAAAGGAAATCTAATACTATTTTAATGAAAATGGCATTTTGTGTTTTTTAATACGTGTAATAGGAGATGATCACGTAATGTAGCAGGTGAGAAGCTGGTTAGATCGTTTGTATTTGAAAATTTGCAGAGCTCATGGATTGCATCACTGGTAATCTGTTGTCAAATACAGATTAATAGCCATGTTGTGCATTCATTTGTTTCTAGAATCCCAGTAACTGCCAACAGGATCAATAGAGTCTACAAATCAGTAAAAATGCTGATGTTGAGTCAATATATTAGGGTCATGTGAACTTACACTAGAAATATACTGGAGATATGTTTTGTGTGTGTGATTATATAAATAATGTCCAACACCGTTGGGCAGACACACACTTATGTCAAGCAAATTATTCTTGTCTGTTTACCTGTATGCACAGGCACAGCATAGAGATATTGAAATTGCAAGCTTTGCATTTTGTTTTGCATTTTCTCCCATTTGACTCTATTGGATTATGTTTTGATCATCCTTTTTTGGTACACTCATGAAAACTGATTTATATACTCTACACTTCTCACATTAAAGCTTTCTGCAAAGTTCTGTTACCTAAGAGAATTGTTGAAGATTGCTTCAGATGATAGTCAGTAGTCATATAGATACAGATGTCACCTTTTCTCTACTGTCGATTCTGCTTGGGGATATAATAATATATATAAATGGTAATTTATTAAATCAAGCTAATGTCTAGTATATGAAGAGAACAATGTAAACATGCCTCAGAGGAAACTCACAGAAAGCCAACATAATACCTGCACTAAAACAAAAATTGTTGGCTCCACATGTCTATGGATATGAGAGTAACCCCAGAGTGAATCATAGCAAGTCTATTGATGCTGTTCCTTTTCCCCAATCCATACATACCACACAGGTAAGCCAAGAACGCATTTCTGTATGGGGATTGTCTTGCAACTTGTTAATAATTGTTGGATTGTATTTTGTATGCTCACTTAACATCAAACACCATACTATTTTTATGGGGAAATAACACTTTTGTGAAATTGCTATAGTCATAATTAGTAATGGCCTGCAGTTCTCAGCGAACATCTTACATTTGCATTTACAGTGAAGTTAACCTCCTTAGCGGTATGCCCGACACTACACTACAAAACGGAGTCTGAGAAGTTCCAGTGCGGTTTGAGCTACGTCCATATGGACATCCCGCCATCCCGTGTTACTTGCTCTGCATCCAAAATCCTACCTGTCAGACACGTGAGTCCGAAGGCCTTGCGGCCAGTAGTATTACTGATTGAGGTTTGGCCTGTATAGGTCAGTAATGAGTGCGTATATGTGCATTACACAGAAGCATGCCATGATATGGCATACGAGGTGACATACACTATTCCTTACCCGACATCTACATACAGAAACATAATTCCTAAATATGGGCCTGAAGATAACTAACTGTGTACACACTATAGGCTTCTTAAAAAGGAGTGCATTCCAAGGAGGACTATTAGTTGCCCTAATTTATGCTTCACCTGTTTTTAGGGGGGGGGGGGGGGGGGGGTTATTATTGAGTGTTCATAGATTTTTCCTAGCTTGATTAATAAATTGATTATATTGAATATACTCAGTGCTCCCTAAGCTTGTGTTTGTATGGATATATTATGTAGGTGAGATGAGTAATACTTATGTTTAGGGTTGATATCCCGTATCTCCCTAGTTATTGTAGATTTCTATTACCCACGATAAGTGACAGCAACATAGGTTAAGAGTAATTTATAGCACATTTTACTTCTTATTTGTATATGTTTACATACATTTTAAATTTCTCGATTTTTGCGATAGTGGTCCTTTAAAACAGGGGTCCCCAACCACCGGGCCGCGGCCCACTGCTGGTCCGTTGGCAAGTTTCCACCGGGCCGCGGCAGGTCTGTCATCTCGCCCCTCTCCCCCCAGGGCTGCCACTCCTGTTACCTTATGAGCGGGCGGCCGCTTGTTCTCTTAGATTCCCCCAGCCGCTCTCCTCTTAGCAGCATCTCGTATTAAGGGCAGCATGTATTGCGGCTGCTGTAAGGAAGGGAAGGAAGTGGGGCAGCGGTTCCCAGTAACTTCGATGCATATCGCCACTACAGGAAGCCGCTGCCCCGCTTCCTTCCCTTCCTTCCAGGAGCCGCAATACGCGCTGCTGTAATACGAGATGCTGCTAAGAGATGAGTTGCTGGGGAATCTAAGAGAACAAGCTGCCGCCCGCTCATAAGCTAACAGGAGCAACGGCCGCGCGCGGGGGGGGGGGGGGGGGGGGGTCACTACCTACCCACACTAGGGCGCTATACTAGCTATACTAGGCACTATACTAGCTATACTGGGGCACTATACTAGCTATACTGGCCACTATACTAGCTATACTGGGCACTTTACTAGCTATACTAGGGCACTACCTACCCATACTGGTCACTATGCCGCCACACCCCAGCCCCCCCTCCCCTCCCCCCGTAATCCACTGCGCACGACACTGTCCACTAGGTCACCCGTCCTAACACACCCCCCCCCCCCCCGGTCCCCGGAGAAGAAAAATTTGGTCAGAAAGTGGTCCCCGGGCCGGAAAAGGTTGTGGACCCCTGCTTTAAAATGTAACAGAATCTTGCCTTTACTGCTCACAGTTTCAGAAACCACACACACACACACACACACAGTAAGCATAATACCAAGTGACCTCTAGTTTGGCTCAGCAGGAACTTGAATTTTCGCAAAGTGAAAAATGATAATCATACATAAATAGATTTGAATAAGATCATTTTAATTCATTAAATAAAGTAGTTATGGTGCACTCCTATTACATATGGATAAACTGTACATGTGTCAATGGGTACAATAGGGGGTGCTTGATAGGAGCCACCTTTCCTAATGGGTACATAATGTTAAGAAACACGGATATTAAAAAAAAAAGGTAACATAAATACCCACTACAAAAAAGTACATCCAAAAATAGTAAATACATACTTTCCTTGTAGTAAATGTTATTGTGGCAGAATATGTACGGCATAGATGAGAAAAACTATTTTTCTTTTCCAAAATATGTACTGCAGCTATCATGAATTGTAATTCTGATATTTTAGATGTTTACATTGCAGTGCTTGCTCATGCGTGTGGGAACTGTCACTGCTTCTTTATCCATACAATTATTGCTTCTAATTTTATGTTTGATGCTGGAAGAGATAATGTTCTGCTGTTTGATAAATAAAATAACAATGTTTGCATTGGAATTGGATGGGTCTGTTGTGTATTTATGTTTACAACAACTGATTTTTAGTGTTTGCTCTTGTATGTGGACTAATACGTCACTCCAGTCTCTTCTTATAATTGTATGTTTCATGTGGATGCATTGTCCTTTCATTTTGTCTAATTATTTAGTATTCTTAAAGGAAATCTCCAGTTTTATTTTATTGTAGCTGTTAAAAGATCAGGTCAAAAGTACCTAATCTGCAGTAATGAGTAATTCTGGGTAGTTATTCAGAACCCAGTCCACTGAGTGCAATACTTCAAGATGCAGTTCCATGCAGTGTGTGCCTATGTAAACCCTCCAAAATGAAAACAAACGCAGGAGTACTAACACAAGGGTGCTTCTAGTGCCTCATTGCTTTTCCATCACTTAGAAGTGTGCAGCCCTCTTTTCTCCCCGGCACCTTTCAGTTTGCTGGAAACTAGGACTGCATCACTGCTGTCTACTTGTTGCCTACTTGCAGTGGTCCTAATTGTTGTTATATTCATAAAACAGTATTTTACACTGCGTATACTGCCAAATCTCCTGATACCATCTCTCCCAGAACCTTTGCGACTCCCATGAGACCATCTTTTCATCTAGGTTGATCACCTTCACTCATTCCTGCATCCAGGACTTTTCATGAGTTTCACTTCTTCCTTGAAACTCTCTCCTGCAGCCAGTGAGCCATGCTCAAAGCCAGGAAACCATCAAACATACCCTAAAAACATACCACTTCAGACAAGAATATAATTTGTTATAGGTACACGTAGACTCACTGTCTCATTTGTTAAGCACGTGTCTCCATGCCGCTATGCTCTATATTAAAAGCTCCTCCCAGTAATGTTCCCTGTTTCTGTTGTATTTTATCAAATGAACAAACATGTGTCCGTAGTGGTGATGTTTAAAACCACAAATAACCTATGTGTGTATTTATCCTTGTGCTGCTTGATATTCTGATTGTACAGTGTGTTAAACTACTCGTGTATCTATGCTCCCCACTATTGTCTGTTTTGTACTATGAACAGCACTACTATGGAATATGTTGCTGCTAAATAATAATAATAATAATAATAATAATAATAATAATAATAATAATTTCCCTTCTAATCTGAAGTTGTGTGGTTGTATTCAAGATTCAAGCACTTTATTGTCATGATGTGACACAACAAAATTACTTTTCTTGACAGCCATATAAGGGAAATAGTGATAGTAACAAAGGATTAAATAGAGGAAACATACAAGTATGCCAGGTAATTCAAATACTTAAATGTGTACACAGTGTTAATTATTTCAGATAAGATGCAGAGATTAACATGTTTAGGGCAGATAGAGTTTTCAGTCTGTTTGTGTGTAGGCAGAGTAACCTAAAATGTCTACTTGATGAAACAAGCTCAAACAAGGCATTTCCAGGGTAAGTGATATCCTTGATAATGTTTTTGGGCTTTCTCATACAGCGAGCCTTATATAAGAGTTCAAACACAGTAGCATAGCAATAGGGGTTGCAGAGGTTGCGACCGCATTGGGGCCTTTGGGCCAGAGGGGCCCCATATGGTCCTCCCTCAAGCACAGTCCTTTGCTTGTAATAATTGTATTGGTCCTTTGCTTGTAATAATCACTTCTACAGATGCTTTGAATGGGAGTAATCGTGCATGTAAAATTCGTTCCGGGGCCCAGAGCCCCTTAGCTACAGTGCCGATAACAACCTCTGCTGTATGTACAACTCGCTGCAGGGTTTCTCTAGCAACTTTGGTCCAGCTGTTGTACCGGGTCATCATGCAGTTGGTCAAGACATTTTCTATAGTGCATTTGTAGAAATTAACCAACAGTTTCTGTTGAAGGTTAACAGCTCTTAGCTTTCTGAAAAAGTAGAGATGTTATTGAGCTTTGGCAATTTCAGCTAAAGACTTGTCAGCCCAGGTCAGGTCCTCTGTAATAGTGACTCCCAAAAACATAAAGCTGGGAATTATCCCCACAGCCTCTGCATTGATTATTATCAGTGTGTGATTGGTCTTTTTGGTGGCCCGGAAGTCCAGAATAACTTTTTTTGTTATATTTAATAACAAGTTGTTAATGTCACACCAGACAGTCAGGTTCCTAACCTTATCCCTGTATGCAACTTCCTTGTTGTCTGAAATAAGACCAATGACAGTCATAAACATCTGCAAATTTAACAATTATGTTTGAATTATGCATAGGTTGGCAGTCATGGGTGAAAAATGTGTATCAGGGCAGTTTCTAGGCTAAATTGCACCCAGGGCGAGGGTGTAAAAATTGCGCCCCCACATAGAGCCAGGAATAGGTGCCTGCAGGTCTAGTTAGCAGGTCTAGTTGCCCTCAGTATAGGCAGCCAGCTATAGGTCCCCCTCACTATAGGTAGCCAGGCATAGGTGCCCCCAGTACAGATAGCCAGTATAGTTGCCCTAGTATAGGTTATCTGGGTAGGTGCCTCCAGTATAGGTAGTCAGTATAGTAACCCCAGTATAGGTGAGATAGGTAGGTGCCCCCAGTATAGTTTAGCCTGGTAGGTGGCTCCAGCATAGGTAGCCAGTATAGCTGCCTCCAATATAGGTTCGCTAGGTAGGTGCCTCCAGCATAGGTAGCCAGTATAGTTGCCTCCAATATAGGTTCGCTAGGTAGGTGCCTCCAGTATAGGTAGCCAGTATAGTTGCCACAGTATAGGTTAGATAGGTAGGTGCCTCCAGTATAGGTTAGCTAGGTAGGTGTCTCCAGCATAGGCTAGATAGGGAGGTGCCCTCAGTATAGGTTAGATAGGTAGGTGCCCCAGTATAGGTAACTAAGTAGGTGCCTCCAATATAGGTAGCCAGTATACAGTAGTTGCTCCAGTATAGGTTAGCTAGGTAGGTGCCTCCAGTATAGGTTAGATAGGTAGGTGCCCCAGTATAGGTTTGTTAGGTAGGTGCCTCCAGTATAGGTTAGATAGGTAGGTGCTCCCATATGCGGTGGGGTAGAGCAAGCGGCAGGGAAGGAGGGGGCGCAGTGACTGGGGGGGGTATAGTGGAGTTAAAACTCACCTTCCGTGATCCCTGCATGCACGCAGCCTCTATCTTCTTCTTTCTTCCTCCCAGGAGCTCCTCGCATTGGTAACAGCACCCCCAGTGATGACATGCGGTTACGCCATCACAGAAGGTTTTGTTACCAATGCGACAGATGCTTAGGAGGAAGAAGAAAGAGGCTGTTTGTGTGGGGGGATTGCGGAAGGAGAGTTGTAACTTCGCTGTGCCTGCTCTCTCCCACCGCTGCGCCCCCGCCATGCCACTCCAACTAGCGCCCTGGGCGGTCGTGCGGTTCGCATGGCCGTAGAAACGGGCCTGCTGTGTATAGGAGAGGACCTAATACACAGCCCTGTGGCACACCAATGCTCAGGGTAAGGGTTGAGGATATGTGTTTTCCTAACCTGACAGCTTGAGGGTGATTTTTCAGAATGTCCAATAACCAGTTACATATGGAGGGAGCAAGACCTAGTGCAGAGGTCCCCAAACTTTTTCAGTCAAGGGCCGGGTCAACATACTTCAGACTGCTTGGGGACCGGAACATACATTAAAAAAAATGATGTTGAAAACATTACATTGAATCTAGGTATTCCCTTCCCAATCATGCCTGGAGGAGAACTCCCAGCAGCAGCCAATTAGTCATGCGTGGTCCGAAGAATGTCTTTGAGCACCAGACAGTGAACCATACCCAGGTGACAACCTGCCGTCCAGATGGACAGCAGTGTCACCTGATGCAGAATTGGATTGGTAGCCAGCGAATGACTGTTAGTTGGCTTCTATAGTATGTGGATGGGGGATGCCAGCACTGCTATTCTATATTAGAGCAGCCAATAGTTAAGGTAAAGTAGGCTGCATCTATAAGTTATAACATTTGTGTTTTGGGGGCCAGTGAAAAAGCCTCGGTGGGCCGCATTCGGCCCGCGGGCCTTAGTTCGAGCACCACTGACCTAGTGTATAGAATTTGTTGATCAGCTGGCTAAGATGGTGATAAATTCTGTCTACAAAGTGCATTCTAAAATAGGTGTTGGGCTTTTCTAGGGGTGAGAGTGCAGCATTGAGAGCTACACAGATGGTGTTCTAAATCTATCTATTTGTTCCATAGGCAAACTGGTGTTGATCTAAATTTGCTGAGATTGAGGCTTTGATGTGTGTGGTTACCAGTCATAAAAAGCCCTTGGCGATGACAGGTGTGATAGCAACTGGTCGGTAGTAATTGAGACAGGTAATCATAAGGTTTTTGGGGAACTGGTACAATGATTGTGGATTTCAGCAATTAGGGTTTACCCCCAAGGAGAGAGAGATACTGAATAATTGTATAATAAGGGATAATTTGCATATTTAGTGGTAGTGCATTGTGGGAAACCACAAATGTTCACTTATAACTGAATTATTGCAAATTTGCTTCTGTTTTAAGAAGGCAATTACACCAAGATTTGCTTTTTTAATAGGAGGGCTTTTTGGTTCATTTTATCCCCCTATACATTCCTAATAGTTTGGGTCACCCTGAGCTGCTTGGTTACTCTAAATAATTGTGCAAACACTTCCGCTAGTTGGCCAGCACAGGCCTGCAGCACACAGCTTTGCACACAGCTTTGCACACAGCTTTGCACACCATCAGGACCTGCAGCTTTCCTGATGTTGATATTCATGAATGCCTGCTGCTCCTCACGTATGCGACTAAAAGCTGTGAGTCTATTGCAGGGGTGTCAAACTCAAATGCAAAGTGGGCCAAAATTGTACACTGGGACCTAGTTGCGGGCCAACCTTAATGTCTACTGCCACCTTCCAGCCGTATAAAGTTACCTGGTTTCTAATGGCCCTCCTACAACCCCTATACAGTTCATTGGTGCCTAGTGGTCCTCCTCCCCTATACTGTTCCTTAGTGTTTAGTGGTTTCCCCCTACCTCCCCCACCTGTATAACACAAGATTGCGAGCCAGGGCTCTGAGGATTGCAGGTGACCTCTCTCACCCAGGCCACTGTTTTTTCACCCCACTTTCACTGGGTAGGAGACTCCGGGTCATCCCCACCAAGACCACCAGACACAAGAATTCTTTCTTCCCTATGGCCGTTAGCCTCCTGAACTCCCTTAACATTCTACCACCCCCTACCAGCACCCTTCCACCTGCATAGGAGCGGTAGACTTCAGCAGTGTGCCTTTGAAAGATGCTTACAGAGCCATATGTATATCTGATGCTGAGTGTGTATCTGTGTATGTTTACTGTTATTGTCCTGCCTTTCTCCCTATGTACTGCTCCTTTGTGCAAAACCCAATTCCGGGCCTGACCCAGTCATGCTTTGCGAAATAAAGTGATTCTGATTCTGATTCTGATTCATATTGCTTCCCTGGTGTTCTAGGTCTTCACCTCCAATATAGCTTCCCTGGTGGTCCAGAGAGGGCCAAACATAATGCAAAGTGGGGAAACTACTTGAGGGCCACATTTAATGGCTCCAAGGGCCAGAATTGGCCCATGGGCCGGAGTTTGACATGTATGGTCTATAGTGAGCCCAAAGTTGACTGGAGGCTGATTGTCTTTGTCAAACCTAGCAAAGAAGTTGTTAAGTTTCTCTGCAAGGCTGGGTTTTGTATTGGCCAGTGTGTAGCTCTGGCTGCACAATAAGCTAAAGTAGTATGGTAGTAGTTACCCTTTTAAGTAATTTCACCATATTAGTTTACTTATAATGTGTACATTTTTGGATGCATTGAGAAGCAAACTGAAAAAAATGCATTATTTTCATACCAGTCAAAAGTTAGTCCTAAGTGGTCTGTTCAATGAGGTATAGTTGAGGAAGGCATCAGAATAAAGTTATATATTATAATATGAAACTCAGCTGGAAATTTGGTAACTCTGGAAACTAAGGACATACATGGTGTTTATTATGGGAGATAATTTAATGTTGCGATTGGAATTTGTTCACTCTGTGGGTCACTAAAGAATCCTCTTCATTTCGACTTGATTTGAGTCTTGATGTTCTTTTAAATGTTAATACAGCATGGAATGAGAATAATTATGCAGTCTCTTCTTAAGCTTTAGCTGCAGGAAGCAATATGACTAAATGAGAAGATGCACTTTTTCTAATTCATGTGTAAACGAAAATACTAAAACTCTCATCTGTAAACAGTACACATCAGACATTAGTAATAGGACATTTTCTACACACCAAAAAGGCCTTTATTTTTAATAGGTAAAAATTGAAATATTATGATTTTTTTTAAGCTTTGATTTCACACACTTTCCGTGCAATACAGCTGAATCATTAGATATTAAAATGTAACTTTTGAGGACATCATGTAATACAAGTTCATGCTCATAGCAAAAAGGCAAATATACAGATAGGCTTTGATTTACAGAGAGTTAGGTGAGCACATTGTAGTCAAACGTGACCTGAAGGGAGCAGTGCTAATGCAGCAATGACTGTGAATGAATTAATAGAAATGCTGCATCATGTTCTAAAATTAAATACAAAAACAAAAAACTTTATTTAGTACTCTAAAACTCTCTGTAGACAGGAAAAAAGGAGTTACACTCCTCGACCTGGAGTGGACTAGACCAGAGGTTCTCAACACGTGGTTCGCGTACCCCAGGGGGTTCGCGAGACCACAGTCGGGGGTACGCAGCACGATCAGCTGCACTTGCTTACTTATGGCCACTCGTGTTGTCTCTATTACGAGCCGCGCTCTGCACAAACCAGCGCCGGCAACCCGATCAGCTGATCAGCTCTGATCAGCGTCACTTGCATGTGTCCTATTTGCCAGCCTCGCTCTGCACGGAAACAGCGCCGGGCCGGCAACCCAATCAGCTGATCAGCTCTGATCAGCGTCATTGTGCAGCGCTATTACCCCGCCCTTCCCCCCCGCACTTTACATTTCCGTCTGTGAGCGATGTGATGAAAGCAGCTCAGAGACAGGTCATTATAATGTTAATGGGATTATATGGGAGTGATAGCGAGAGTGACAAGAGTCTCACCCTCCACATGCCTGGCTTTTGATGGCTGCAATTCCACGGAGCAGCTGAAAAGCAGTTCTGCACACAAGGCAAACGTACATAGATAGTGACCACATGTGCAATGTAAATGTGTATATATATATATATATATATATATATATATATATATATATATATATATATATATATATATATATATATATATATATATATATACTGTATACACACACACACACACACATATATATATATATATATATATACACACATATATATATATATATATACGCATATATATATGTGTGTATATATATATATATATATATATATATATATATATATATATATATACGCATATATATATGTGTGTATATATATATATATACACACACACACACACACACATATATATATATATATATATATATATATATATATATAGATATATATATATATATATAGATATATAGATAAATATATATATATATATATATATATATATATATGTATATACACATATATATATATGCACGCGTATATATATATATATATATATATATATATATATATATCTTAATGAGCTGAGCACAAGCTCAGCACGCTATGCTGTCGTAGTGCAGCGCGCTGGTACCTTACACTTGCTTCTCTTTTTGTAATTAACAGCCGCTCCACTCCCCCCACCCTGAGCACTGGCGGATCCAGTGGATTTCTAGTATGTGATCCCAACATTTTGATTGGCGCATAACACTGCCTGTCACTTCATAGGCAGCCGATTGGGCCAATCAACTTGCAGGGATCACGTCCTATACATACAGCCACTGAACTCAAAGGGACTCGGTGCAGGATGAGTGAAGCAGCTGTTAGTGACATTAGGAAAGGAGGGAGGGTAAGTTACCAGCGCACGCTACGCTGCACTACCACAGCATAGCGTGCTGAGCTTGTGCTCATCTCATTGTATGTATGTATGTATGTATGTATGTATGTATGTATGTATATATATATGTATGTATATATATATGTATGTATATATATATGTATATATATATATGTATGTATATATATATATATTACATGAGGCCCCCCTAACCTGCCCCCGAGTCCCCTTAAAGGTGGCTGCATTATTAGGTGGCCCTTTGCTCTCTCCCATCAGTGTTACGTAGTGATAAACATTCCAATTTGTACCGTTGTTCCAAATGTTTCAGAACAAAATTGAAATTTAAACTAATGAACACTACAGGGAAGGAGGGGGGGGTTGGGGAGGTATAACTCGCCCTTGTAGCCATCTCTCTGTGTTGCCCTCCATGCTGTGTTTCAGCTCTCCAGCTTAAACCTCTTTCACAGACAGAAACACAACGTGGAGGTCAGCTCACAGGTGGCAACAGGAGTTAGTTACCCCCCTCCTTCCCTGCCGGGTGTGTTGTGCATCTGTTTAATTTTCAGTTTCTGAAGCATTTAGATCAAAATACTCATCTCCCTAATGTTAGGTTGTTCCTCGAGGCAGTTGGTGTGTTCCCAAGGCTTCCCCCCCCAAGCTAATAGTGCTCCCCTAGCGCCATTTCAGATTATTTAACTACTGCACTACCCAAGTCTGTGTCCTTCAGTCTTCATCCCCGCTGTCGACTCTTCTCAGTAACCCGGCGGCATGTACTGTACATATTCACGTAACACGCTGCCGAGTCACAGAGAAGAGGCAACAGGGCGATGAAGATGGAAGAGACATTACACTGACGATAGTGTGAGCTCCTCTGAGGACAGTCAGGGACATGACTATGCACTCTGTAATGTGCTGCAGAAGATGTCAGTGCTATATAAATACATAATAATATGGTAGGACATTAGACTATGACTATGGTAGGATTAGAGTGTGAGCTCCTCTGAGGACAGTCAGTGACATGATTATGTACTCTGTAATGTGCTGCAGAAGATCTCAGTGCTAGATACATACATAATAATGTTGTAGGACAGTAGACTATGATTATGGTAGAATTAGACTGTGAGCTCTTCTGAGGACAGTCAGTGACATGACTATGTACTCTGTAAAGTGCTGCAGAAGATGTCAGTGCTACATAAATACATAATAATAATATGGTAGGACTTTACACTATGACTATGGTAGGATTAGATTGTGAGCTCCTCTGAGGAAAGTCAGTGACATGACTATGCACTCGGTACAGGGAAGCAGTAGATTTGGGCGCATGAGACAAGTGGACAAAAAGGGCGCCCCATTCACTTCCATTATAAATATCGTTTAATGGGCGCTGAACGGGGAAAATAAGGCGCCGGAGATTTTTAAGGATTTATAACGGCGCCCGGAGATTTTTAAGGATTTATAACTATGTTTGTGATGATTTAAGTTTACAAAATGAGCCCGTGACAAATAACGTTTATGAAGATAATAAATCACTATTTCTAAAACATTTCTAACACATTATTATCCACCCAAAAAAATTATTTACATTTTTTTTCTTTACATTTTTTATTTATTAATGTCTGTAAAACATTATTATCCATAGGGGGTTTTAGGTTTAGGCACCAACAGGGGGGTCTTAGGTTTAGGCACCAACTGGGGGGTCTTAGGTTTAGGCACCAACAGGGGGGGTCTTAGGTTTAGGCACCAACAGGGGGGTCTTAGGTTTAGGCACCAACAGGGGGGTCTTAGGTTTAGGCACCAACAGGGGGGTCTTAGGTTTAGGCACCAACAGGGGGGTCTTAGGTTTAGGCACCAACAGGGGGGTCTTAGGTTTAGGCACCAACAGGGGGGTCTTAGGTTTAGGCACCAACAGGGGGTCTAGGGGTTAGGGATAGGTACAGGGAGGGTTTTTAATAAACGAAAATATAAGTTTCACTTTACAAACAGGGAAGATTAACGTTTTAAGAATTGCCGATCTCATACACATTATTTAGTGATTTATAAATTCATAAAACACTGTTTATAAACGAAATTCTACACAATAATTTCTATAAACGATATTTCCATTTATCGTTTATACCACGCGCCCTTTTTTCCCGACGCCCTTTTCGTACGTACGCCGGTACAGTGCTGCAGAAGATGTCAGTGCTATATAAATACATAATAATAATAATATGGTAGGACATGATTAGACTATGACTATGGCAGGGTTACATTGTGAGCTGCTCTGAGGACAGTCAGTGACACCACTATGCTACATACATACTATTAATAATATGGTAGGTCTATGACTATGGTAGGATTAGATTGTGAGCTACTCTGGAAACAGTCAGTGACATGACTATGTACTCTGTAAAGTGCTACAGAAGATGTTGGAATAATACAAATCATTCTAATTATAGTAATAATATAGTGGTGTCAAAATACTGTAGCTTAATTTGCACTACTATTTTTTTTTTTTTTACTAAGGCAATAACAATGGATCATTTCTTATAAGATCTTCTGGCTCAAAAGATGGTTCTCATAATGACGTAGTCGTAGAGAGTTCTGTGTCAGAAGATGAACCAGTTACTAGAAAAAAAAAGAGTGATAGTGAACATACAAGCATGTCACTACTGCCCAAAACACGGAAATATGATGACATGTACCTAGCTTTTGGATTTACATCAAATAACAGTATCCCACCACAGCCTCTGTGTGTAATATGTGGAGAAACCCTATCAAACCATTCTATGAAACCCTCTATGTTAAAAAGGCACCTTGTTACTAAACACCCTTCAGTGAAGGAAAAGCCAGTTGATTTCTTTAAAGAGGAACTGTAACGAAAAAACGGCCCCTGGGGGGTACTCACCTCGGGTGGGGGAAGCCTCAGGATCCTAATGAGGCTTCCCACGCCGTCCTGCGTCCCTCGGGGGTCTCGCTGTAGCCCTCCGTACAGCGGTGACGTAATATTTACCTTTGCAGGCTCCTGCGCAGGCGCTCTGGCTGCTTTCGCTCCGAAGGAGGCGGAAATACCCGATCGCCGTCGGGTCCGCTCTACTGCGCAGGCGCAAGTCTCCGGCGCCTGCGCAGTAGAGCGGACCCGACTGAGATCGGGTATTTCCGCCTCCTTCGGAGCGAAAGCAGCCACAGCGCCCCCGCTGGAGCCTGCAAAGGTAAATATTGAATTGAACAGTCGGCACAGTCGCCGGCTGTTCGGAGGGCTGCAGCGAGACCTCCGTGGGACAGAGGACGGCGTGGGAAGCCTCATTAGGATCCTGAGGCTTCCCCCACCCGAGGTGAGTACCCCCCAGGGGATCTTTTTGTTGTTACAGAGTCTCTTTAAGAGAAAACGGGATAGCATGACAAAGTCAAGTTCAGCTATGAAGTCTTACTCCACAACATCAAAACAAGCCCTCTAAGCCTCCTTTGACATTGCGCACATGGTGGCAAAAACAAAAAAACCTCACACTGTTGCAGAAAGCCTTATCATTCCCGCTGCGGTAAGAATAGCTGAAATCATGTTTGGAAAAGCTAAAGTTGACAAAATTAAGACCATTCCACATTCCAACGATACAATTTCCAGAAGAATTGAAGACATGGGAGACAACATCATTAAGCAGATATCTGAGAAGATAATCTTGCAAAAACAGTTTGCTTTACAGATAGACGAATCGACAGACATTAACAATTCTGCTCAGTTAATGATATTTGTACGGTATATTGATGATGACAGTGAGAATGGAATACAAGAAGAAATATTTGGCTGTAAGGAACTTGATACAACAACAACTGGAGAGGAGATTTTTAATGCACTGAACAAGCACATTTTGGAAAAGGAACTGTCTTGGGAATGGTGTGTCTCTGTGTGCACGGATGGAGCAGCAGCCATGGTAGGCCAGAAGAGTGGACTTGTAAGCCGCCTTAAAGCTTTAAATCCTTCCATAAAGTGGAATCATTGCATTATTCATCAACAGGCTCTTGCGTCAAAACGACTGAGCAGAGAGTTAAGTTGCGTACTGGAGGTTGCCGTGAAAACCGTCAACTTTATAAAGGCAAGAGCTTTAAATTCACGTCTTTTTCGTGCATTGTGCCTTGATATGGGAGCTGATCATATCACGGTTTTACTTCACACAGAGGTTCGATGGTTATCACGTGGGAGGCTTCTGAATCGACTGCTTGAATTAAGAAATGAAGTCACTGTTTTTCTAAGAAATATGAGTAGTGATTTCTTAAGTTATTTTGAAGATGAGATGTGGCTTTGCAAACTTGCCTACCTAAGTGATATTTTTGACAAAATTAATGATTTGAACCTTCAACTACAGGGGTTTACTACCAACATTTTTATGCTGGAAGATAGAATCAAAGCCTTTAGGAAGAAAATTAAGTTTTGGAGAAGCAAGGTTGAAGCTGGAAATTTAACTTCCTTCCCACAGCTCATGGAATTCAGTGAAGAAAACGACATCTCTCCGACTGAGAATGTTAAAGAGATCATTAAGGAACATTTGACCAACCTGGAGTCATATTTTGAACATTACTTTCCAAGTGTTGAAGAGAATGACAGACAAAAACTTTGGATTCTTAATCCTTTTGATGAGAATGCCATTATGGAAGCTGGGGTTCCAGATGATGCAAAGGAAAAACTGTTTGAGCTTTCTTCAGACAGTACATTAAGACCAAGACAACAAGAGTGTCCAGAAAACATTACTGGATTTTGGCACAGGCTGAAGAGGGAATACCCGCAGTTAAGGAAAATGGCTCTTGCTGAACTCCTCCCCTTTGCTTCAACATACTTATGTGAATCCAGCTTTTCACATCTCACAACTCTGAAAACTAAAATGAGAAACCGCCTGTGTCCAGAAAGCGACCTTATTGTGGGCATCAGTTCCCTGAATCCAAGATTTGAGAAATTAATTTCTGCCAAGAAAGCCCAGGTTTCTCACTAAAATTGGAATCAAAACTAGTTTATTTTTTATTGACTGCATCATTTTCAAGTTCTGAAGTTGATACTTGTTTTTGCCACAATTGTTTTGTTGTTGTTGTTTTTTGGGATTATTTAAAAATAGCACATGATCACACTTGATATCATTGCAATTAAAGTTGACCGTTTCCTAAGTTGTCAGTTCAAATACTGGTTGCATGTTTAAATTTCATCTAAGTATATTGATCCAAATTCAGGGGGTACTCGGCTGGAACTGAATTGCGATAGGGGGTACTTGGGTCAAAAAAGTTGAGAAACACTGGACTAGACTATGGTGTAGAAGCTTGAACTGAGGCGCCAAAGTAGGATAAAACAGTGTTAAAACCATTTAAAAGAGGAAGTAGTGGTGGTTTTACCTCCCCAGTAAACCAAACAGACACAATTATGTTATTTTATACAAAAAAAATAGCATTTACTTTTTTGGAGTACCAATTAAATGATATTTTTGTCCTATTTTGGCACCTCTGTTCAAGCATCTACAACATGGTCCAATCAGTTCCTGGCTGTGGGTAGATCAATGTACAGTGCATGCTGCAAAACAGTCTAAACACATAGATATAATGTGGCCAAGTAATTAACAGCTGAACCAGTAGCTGCTTGGCAGGCTTGTAACCTGAACAACCTGAATCAATGTACTGCATCCATGGGTATAAATAGGAGCTGCTGCATCAATTGTTTAACTCTGTCTTACATTTCCAAAACAGTATTCTAACCTGTAAAGACCCAGGCAGTACATAAACAGTAAAATATTTAAGTGGATACACAACCCTCAAAAACTATAATAGGAAGGGTTTGTTATATGGGTTTAGTGAGTTTTAGCCAGTGAGATGTATATGACATGATAATAATTTGTGTATACTTTACAAACTTACTTTGAGAAACAATGTTATTTCTATGTAAATTATCAATTTCTTATTGAGGCCCACCAAAACATTGATACAGGTTCCTTCTATCTTCCTGTTCACAAGATTGGAGTGGGTAATCCCCAAATGAAGCAGGCACACCATCCGTTTTTTTGGGGGTGCTTGGTGAGGCGGTATAGGCAGTACCAAACTTCGTAAGTCAATCTTCAAAGATCTCACCAGCACACCACAATTTAAAGCACACCCTTTATTGTGCTAGTATCCACAAAAGTTCCCCTTTTGTGGATACTAGCACAATAAAGGGTGTGCTTTAAATTGTGGTGTGCTGGTGAGATCTTTGAAGATTGGAGTGGGGAGACAAAAGGTGCCTTGCCTGGGACACCAAAATGGCCAGAAATAGCCCCGATCAGTAGTTCTGGGAAAGCACTATTAAATTGGTCTAAGAGATTACTAGCAGAAATCTGGCCCTATAATTATTTATATCTGCACCAAGCTATTGTGGCATATGAATCTTGGCATGGACACAATAAACCCCCCTAAAATCTGCAAGAGACACCCAATCTGTTAATAGGTGTGATTTACTTAAGGACGTGGCGACAAGACAGTGGACTGCTAATGGATGGGTGTTACTGTCCTTATATACCATTTCTGGACTGAGCGTTTGTTCTAAATTAAACATGGGACTCTTAGGGGCTGATTCATTAAGCTGCACTGCTAAAGCAGCGCAGGTTAATGCGAGGAGCGCAAGTTGTGTGCAGTGTAGTGTGCCCTGGTAACTTACGTGAGCTCCATTCACGTAACAGCCGCTCCACTCCTCCCGCCCTAAGCCCCGTCAAGCCAGTGGCTTCATAGGACGTGATCCCCACACTTTGATTGGCCCAATAGGCGGCCTGTCCCCCGCACTTTGATTGGCCCAATAGGCTTATTGGCCTATTGGGTCAATCAAAGTATGGGGATCACTTCCTGTAAAGCCACTGGACATCATTAGTGTTGGGCGAACAGTGTTCGCCACTGTTCGGGTTCTGCAGAACATCACCCTGTTCGGGTGATGTTCGAGTTCGGCCGAACACCTGATGGTGTTCGGCCAAACTGTTCGGCCATATGGCCGAACTAAAAGCGCATGGCCGAACGTTACCCGAACGTTCGGCTAGCGCTGTGAGTGGCCGAACGGGTCACGTGGTTCGGACCCGAATGCGCTCTGATTGGCCGAACGGGTCACGTGGTTCGGGTAAATAAATACCCGATCCACGTCATTTCTCCGCCATTTGTCTGTGGGTTTAGCTTTGGGTAGGCAGGCAGGGTAGTTCTCTCTCCAGCCAGGCTAGCCACGGTCCCCCGGTCATTGTGTCGCTGCTGGGAATAGTAGTACACCGCTCACCCACACTATATAGCATTGTGTTTACTGCCACTCTGTGTCTCTCTGCTGGGAACAGTAGTACACCGCTCACCCTGTATAGCATTGTGCTTTGTGTCGCTGCTGGGAATAGTAGTACACCGCTCACCCACACTATATAGCATTGTGTTTACTGCCACTCTGTGTGTCTGCTGGGAACAGTAGTACACCGCTCACCCTGTATAGCATTGTGCTCTGTGTCGCTGCTGGGAATAGTAGTACACCGCTCACCCACACTATATAGCATTGTGTTTACTGCCACTCTGTGTGTCTGCTGGGAACAGTAGTACACCGCTCACCCTGTATAGCATTGTGCTCTGTGTCGCTGCTGGGAATAGTAGTACACCGCTCACCCACACTATATAGCATTGTGTTTACTGCCACTCTGTGTGTCTGCTGGGAACAGTAGTACACCGCTCACCCTGAATAGCATTGTGCTCTGTGTCGCTGCTGGGAATAGTAGTACACCGCTCACCCACACTATATAGCATTGTGTTTACTGCCACTCTGTGTGTCTGCTGGGAACAGTAGTACACCGCTCACCCTGTATAGCATTGTGCTCTGTCTCGCTGCTGGGAATAGTAGTACACCGCTCACCCACACTATATAGCATTGTGTTTACTGCCACTCTGTGTGTCTGCTGGGAACAGTAGTACACCGCTCACCCTGTATAGCATTGTGCTCTGTGTCGCTGCTGGGAATAGTAGTACACCGCTCACCCACACTATATAGCATTGTGTTTACTGCCACTCTGTGTGTCTGCTGGGAACAGTAGTACACCGCTCACCCTGTATAGCATTGTGCTCTGTGTCGCTGCTGGGAATAGTAGTACACCGCTCACCCACACTATATAGCATTGTGTTTACTGCCACTCTGTGTCTCTGCTGGGAACAGTAGTACACCGCTCAGCCACCACTGTATAGCATTGTGTTTACTGCCACTCTGTGTCTCTGCTGGGAACAGTAGTACACCGCTCACCCACCACTGTATAGCATTGTGCTCTGTGTCGCTGCTGGGAACAGTAGTACACCGCTCAGCCACACTATGGGCTTGATTCACAAAGCGGTGCTAACTGTTAGCACGCCTGTGAAAACCCCCTTAGCACGTCTAAACAAGCTTTTCGCGCATAAAACTTTACGCGCGCAAAACTTTATGCGCGTAAACCTTTACGCGCGTACTGCACAGAGCGCAGGGCGCTCCGCGCGAAGTGCCCATTAAAGCCTATGGGACTTAGCGCGCGTAAAACTTTGCGCACGTAAAAGTTAGCGAGCGATCTGATTGAGAAATCCGGTGCTAACCTACTTAGCACCCTGGTTAGTGCGTCTAAAGACTTTAGACGTGCTAAGTAGGTTAGCACTGCTTTGTGAATCAAGCTCTATATAGCATTGTGTTTACTGCCACTCTGTGTCTCTACTGGGAACAGTAGTACACCGCTCACCCACCAATGTATAGCATTGTGCTCTGTGTCGCTGCTGGGAATAGTAGTACACCGCTCACCCACCACATGTATAGCATTGTACTCTGTGTCGCTGCTGGGAACAGTAGTACACCGCTCACCCACCACTGTATAGCATTGTGCTCTGTGTCGCTGCTGGGAATAGTAGTACACCGCTCACCCACCACTGTATAGCATTGTGCTCTGTGTCGCTGCTGGGAATAGTAGTACAACGCTCACCCACCACTGTATAGCATTGTGCTCTGTGTCACTGCTGGGAACAGTAGTACACCGCTCAGCCACACTATATAGCATTGTGTTTACTGCCACTCTGTGTCTCTGCTGGGAACAGTAGTACACCGCTCACCCACCACTGTATAGCATTGTGCTCTGTGTCGCTGCTGGGAACAGTAGTACACCGCTCAGCCACACTATATAGCATTGTGTTTACTGCCACTCTGTGTCTCTGCTGGGAACAGTAGTACACTGCTCACCCACCACTGTATAGCATAGTGCTCTGTGTCGCTGCTGGGAATAGTAGTACACCGCTCACCCACCACTGTATAGCATTGTGCTCTGTGTCGCTGCTGGGAATAGTAGTACACCGCTCACCCACCACTGTATAGCATTGTGCTCTGTGTCGCTGCTGGGAATAGTAGTACACCGCTCACCCGCCACTGTATAACATTTCTGTACTGCCACTGTACTGCTGCCAGTCAGCGTGTACTTTAAGGATAAGTGAAATGAAGAAGAAATCCTGTGAAAGAGGGAGGGGCAAGGGAAGAGGTGTTCCCCCTGACTGTTCATGTACAGGCCACAGTGGAGCACCGAAGAAAACCCACTCAATACCGCCCATGTTGTCCAGGAAATCAACCCTCACAAATCCAAAAGAACAGGACCAGATAATTAATTGGATGACCTCTCAAGCGTCCAGCAGTGGGTTAAGCAGCACCAGCACATCACGCACGAGGTCCGAGTCCTCAGCCAGTTACAAGGAGCCAGTGGGCACAAAGCTGACACAACCGGCAGAGACACCACGCACACAACTGCCAAATAACTAGTCCGAAGAATTTCCTCAGGACACAATGGGGTATTCGCAGGAGCTATTCCCAGCCCAACAAACTTCCACCTTTCAAAGGTCAAATGAACAGCCAGAAATGTTGTGCCCGGATTCACAACCATTGACTTGTGGGAAATGCACCGCGCACTGAAATGCAAGGCGAGTCCGAGGAGGACTTTGAAACCCAAATCCCAGAGCAAGTTGGGCAGGAGGGGTTTCAATTGCAGGAGGTCGGCCGAGAAGATCTTGAAGACGACGTTGGAGTGTGCTGCGCAGAGGTTGTTGTGGGGAGCTCTACTCCACGGCGGCGGCCCACAATCACATATGACGAGTTTGAGGAGATGGAAGAGGAGGAGGGTATGGACAATGATTTTGTATGTGAAGGAGAACATGGCCGTCGTAGCAGCACAGATGAGTCTGTTGAAGAACCCACTGTTGCACGAGTTCGCCTTGTGCCACAAGGTAGGCGGCACGAAATTTCAGGCACCACAAGCGTGGAAGTTCAAGTGAGATGCAAAAGAGGCGCAAACAGAAATCGCCAGCAAGGCAGGTGCTCCAAAGTCTGGCCTTTCTTTGAAGACTGCAGTGAGGATGGTACCATGGTGATTTGCAAGGTGTGCAAGACCCGCCTGAGCAGGGGGAAACATATTAACAACTTCTCCACCACCAGCATGACCCGCCACATGGTATCCAAACATCCCACTCTGTGGCCGCCAGGACAGGGTACCAGCAGCAACACTGCCTCCCTTGGGGTCACCAGACTCACCATCAGACCCTCCTCAGCAGCAGCAGTAGCCCAGCCATTGCGTGGTTCACAACAACATTCACAAACATCAGACGACGCTGACACTGTCACTTTCCGGAATAGTGCTCTTGAGGTCTCCCAGTCATCAAACACAACAACCAACAGCCGTTCAGTGTGCAGCCCTATGGTTCAGTTGTCTGTCTCGGAGATGCTTGAGCGCAAGAGGAAATTGCCAGCAAATGACCCCCGGGCCGTGTCACTAACAGCCAGCATAGCCAAGCTTCTGGCCTGCGAAATGCTGCCATATCGAGTGGTGGAGACAAACAGCTTCAAGGGCATGATGTAAGTGGCCATCCCACGTTACGTGGTTCCCAGCCACTACCACTTTGCACGCTCTGCAGTGCCTGAGTTGCATGAGCATGTGGTCAGCAAAATAACCCGAAGCTTGAAGAATGCCGTTGCCTGCAAGGTTCACCTCACCACTGACACCTGGACGAGTGCGTTCGGCCAGGGTCAATACATTTCCCTTACCGCGCACTGGGTGAACCTTGTGGAGCCTGGCAGCGATTCCTCACCTGCTACGGCGCGGGTGTTGCCCACGCCGCAAACAGCTGCACCGCCGTCCCTCCCACTGGATAACAACAGCAGCACCTACCTCTCTGACTCCTTCTCCTCCAACGCATCTCAAATCTGTACCTCATCCGGAAACGCTAACCCAGCAGCAGTAGGATCGTGGAAGCAGTGCAGCACAGCTGTTGGCATGCGTCAGCAAGCATTGCTGAAGCTGATTTGCCTTGGGGATAAGCAGCACACAGGGGAGGAAATTTGGAGGGGAATAAAGGAACAGACGGATTTGTGGCTGGCACCGCTGGACCTGAAACCGGGCATGGTTGTGTGTGATAATGGGAGTAATCTCATTCGCGCTTTAATGTTGGCTAAGCTGACACACATCCCTTGCCTGGTGCACGTGATGAACCTAGTAGTTCAGCGGTTCCTGAGGACATACCCAGGTGTGGCCGATCTTCTGTTGAAGGTGCGACGAGTGGCCAAACATTGCAGAAATTCCAGTACTGCTTCGGGGGCACTCGCCAAGATGCAGGAGCGCATCAATCTCCCCCACCATCGCTTGCTGTGTGATGTCCCTACGCGCTGGAATTCTACGCTGCACATGCTAGCCCACTTTTGCGAGCAGAAGAGTGCAGTGGTCCAGTACATGACGGCGCAGTACCGAGGCGCATCCGGACAGCTGCCAAGCTTCTGTGGATCCGATTGGGCCAACATGTTGGACCTCTGCCAAGTCCTCCAAAATTTTGAGCAATCCACGTTGCTTGTGAGCAGTGACAACTCTTCAGTCAGCATTACCATACCACTGCTGTGTTTACTGAAGAAGTCAATGTTGAAAATCAAGGCTGTCATGATGCAACTGGGGGAATCTGAAGGAGAAAACGATCAGCGTGATGATACCAACATCAGGCCATCTGCCTCAGGAAACGCTGGCCCCAGCAGCTATGACGAAGAAGAGGAGGAGGAACAGCTGGAGTTGGAGCAGGAATTTCATGCCACCACTGACGAGGGCCAGAGCGGTGCACGTTGGACTTCCACAATTCAGCGCGAATGGTCAGCAGAAGCAGACCAGGAAGAAGGTGACGACTATGATGCATCACAACTATCACAACGCTCACAAGAGGATGATGAGGATTCTGGCAGGACTCTGGCACACATGGCTCAATTCATGCTAGACTGCATTGAACGCGACCCACGCATTGTGCGCATTCTGGACAACACCAATTACTGGGTTTATACCCTTCTGGATCCACGGTACAAACACAATGTTCCAAAACTGCTTGAAGAAAGAGTCAGACAGGTCAAAATGGAAGAATACCAGCAGGCCCTTGTGGAGACTTTAGAGAGGAGATTGACATCCTCCCCCTCCTCTAGCCAGTTGTACGCCGACAGACTGACTTCTGCAAACCCAGGACGACCAGGAGGGCAGCAAACAACACAAGCCGCAGCTAGTGCCCAAAAGGGAATGGTATCGGCAGTGTCCTTGGAGTGGGAAAATTTTCTGACACCCATGCAGCAGCCCACAGAACAGCAAGCGTGCAGATCCACCTCCAACACCGATCGCCTGGAGAAGATGGTCAAGGACTACATGTCAGATGGCGTAGCTGTGTTGAACAATCCATCTGCACCCTTCAACTATTGGGTATCGAAGCTAGACACCTGGCACAAACTGGCAATGTACGCAATAGAGGTGCTGGCTTGCCCGGCAGCCAGCGTTATGTCAGAACGCTGTTTCAGTGCTGCCGGAGGCATCGTCACAGATCGGTGTATCCGCCTCTCCACAGAAAATGCAGACCGTCTGACTCAAATTAAAATTAATCAATCCTGGATTGGAAACGACTACGCAACACTCCTGGACCCCAACCAAGTAACATGAACAATGACCATCTGTGATGGGTTAGCGTTTCCGGTCCCTGTTTATTGAACCTCTTATCTGTATTACATTTATGACTGCATGGCGGCAAAAAGCATGCTATCCGCACGCTTCTTGTCCTCATGCAAGGCCTGGGTTGTTGTGTCTGAAAGCGTGGCCTTCTCCTCCTGCGCCTCCTCCTGTTCCATCACGTGTGCTGCTGCTGGGTTAGCGTTGCCGGTCCCTGTTTATGGAACCTCTTATCTTTATTACATTTATGACTGCATGGCGGCAAAAAGCATGCTATCCGCACGCTTCTTGTCCTCATGCAAGGCCTGGGTTGTTGTGTCTGAAAGCGTGGCCTTCTCCTCCTGCGCCTCCTCCTGTTCCATCACGTGTGCTGCTGCTGGGTTAGCGTTGCCGGTCCCTGTTTATGGAACCTCTTATCTTTATTACATTTATGACTGCATGGCGGCAAAAAGCATGCTATCCGCACGCTTCTTGTCCTCATGCAAGGCCTGGGTTGTTGTGTCTGAAAGCGTGGCCTTCTCCTCCTGCGCCTCCTCCTGTTCCATCACGTGTGCTGCTGCTGGGTTAGCGTTGCCGGTCCCTGTTTATGGAACCTTTTATCTTTATTACATTTATGACTGCATGGCGGCAAAAAGCATGCTATCCACACGCTTCTTGTCCTCATGCAAGGCCTGGGTTGTTGTGTCTGAAAGCGTGGCCTTCTCCTCCTGCGCCTCCTCCTGTTCCATCACGTGTGCTGCTGCTGGGTTAGCGTTGCCGGTCCCTGTTTATGGAACCTCTTATCTTTATTACATTTATGACTGCATGGCGGCAAAATGCATGCTACCTGTGCAAAGAAAACAGACATTTCCCGCATTTAAAAGACAGTTTTCCCTTTGAAACTTTAAAATCGATTTTCTCAAAAACTATAAGCTCTTTTTGCTAAAAAAAAATTCTCTTGTACCCACTCCCAAGGTGCACATACCCTGTAAATTTGGGGTATGTAGCATGTAAGGAGGCTTTACAAAGCACGAAAGTTCGGGTCCCCATTGACTTCCATTATGTTCGGAGTTCGGCGCGAACACCCGAACATCGCGGCCATGTTCGGCGAACGTTCGCGAACCCGAACATCCAGGTGTTCGCCCAACACTAGACATCATGTGAATGGAGCACACGTGAGTTACCAGCACATGGTATGCTGCACTACCGTGCATAACAAGCGCACAACCGCACTCCTCACATTAAGCTGGATTGCTTTAGCAGCGCAGCTTAATGTATCAACCCCATAGTTCTGTTGGAACAAAACATATATGTATGTCTTGATTGTACACCTGTAACTGTTGTGATCTAGATTCTTATACAGTTAAGTGCAGAGATCCCAGAGTCAGCCAAATGAGCAAGATTTAACCTGTGTTCTGCAGATAATTAACTATTGATGGATCACTGCTTAGTTCGTTACAAATACAGCTTAAACAAAAATACCTTTTTGCTCCAAAACATTGCAAAAACTGTCATGAGAACCATTTAGTAATGTGCAAGTTGATAAGCTCATTTAAGCCTAATGAGATACAGAGATCACCGACTAGTCCTGCAGACTCTAATCCATTCATTGCTAACCCTTAGCAGGAAACAATATAAAACTATGAATTTCATTTACAATCAGTAATGCTGGTTTCCAAAGTGTTCCTGCTACAAAGCTCTCTACCCATACAAAGGGAAATGAGACGCTGGTATTAATAAATGTTGTGACCTATAACAGGCACTACAAATGTCTCCATTACAAAGAGTGGAAAAAGCTGTAACCTGTATGGTAATGAACGCTCATAATTACTTAGATCACAGGGTGGGGCAGTGGAATCTTGAATTGTACGTGTAATACACTAAATAAAATTGTCTGAGATTATCTAAACTCTGTCTAATTTCTATCTTCTCCATTGGCTCCAATGTATTACATTCCATTTTAGCAGGTTTACTGTAAAGCGGACCCAAACCAAACATTTTTTTAACTCAAAATATTTAGTTGCACCACTCTGACACATACAAAGATAACCAGTTTGGCCTATCTGGACGAGCTTACCGATCTAACTTCCCCGCAGAAAAAACAATGCTTTCTGTTCAGAGAGCGTGGTATTTCTGCCTCCAGGAAACTTCTCCTCTTCTTTTTAGTTCCTGGATGCAAGATCGTTCACATCCAGGACTTTTTTTTACTGTGGCCATCTTGTGGCCAAATAGTAAACTGCGCCCACATACATTTTTAATTAAACAATTCTATTATTTTACATTTAAAATTAGCAGTTTCCCTCCCACACCAAAAATTACCCACATACATTTTTTATTACCAAAAAAAAAAAAATACAATAAAAAACAAAACAAAAACAACATAAATAGTTACCCAAAGGTCTGAACTTTTTAAATATGCATGTCAAAAAAGTATGTTATTATATTATTTAAAATGATAAGCTTATAAATAGTGATGGACGCAAATTGAAAAAATGCACCTTTATTTCTAAATAAAATATCAGCACCATGAATTGTGATAGGGACATCATTTAAATGGTGTAATAACCGGGACAGATGGGCAAATAACATACATGAGTATTAATTACAATAGCGTATATTGATTTCAAACTATAATTGCCAAAAACTATAAGAAATAGAAATAATGATTTTTTTTTTCATTTCTTTCTTAAGCTTCCTGTTAAAATGGATTTAGAAAAAAATAATTCTTAGCAAAATGTACTAAGAAAGCCTAATTAGTGGCGGAAAAAACAAGATATAGATCAATTAATTGTGATAAGTAGCAATAAAGTTATTGGCGAATGAATGGGAGGTGAACGTTGCTCGGATGCATGAGGTTTTCGACACTGCGGTGTTGAACCGGCTAAATAAACACTCCTTCAAGCCTTTGAGCATGCTTTTCATCCTTCTCTTTTTATAACTAGGGTTATACAGGTGGAAGCCATTAGCATTTCCTCCATTGCCGGAAACACCAACTACTTCACCAGTTTACCGGATTCTGTCCCAGCAATATGAAAGTAAGGGAGGGGATCCTCCAATAAATGTAAAATATTTTATATTTGTCATCATGCAACTGAAAAAAGGCTGCTATTTATTATTATAATTTAGAAAATAGATTTTATTTCTGAAATCTTGTATTTTTAATTTGGGTCCACTTTAAGGTTTTAAAGGTCGCATCTATAAAACAGAAAAATCCTTTCCTTTACATGCATTTAGTTGTGTTGCAGTGGCACATATTGCATTTCCAAATGCAAGAACTGAAAAAAGCAACATGCAGAAAAAGTAGTTAGTTGTAAATGTACTGCTTATGTGTCCTTGAGATTAGTGAGAGGAGACCGAAGAGGAAATTTGTTTATCACTTCCACCTCTTCCTTACTCTTCATCTACTGCTGAGCATCTGGGCCCAGAATAACCTGTTCTTTCTAAAGGCCTTCCCCCAAGTACTCCCTCAAGTTGTCTCTCTCAAACATGGGGGGGGGGGGGGGTTCTTTAAGGATCATCACAGGTCAAGACAAAGTAGCAGGTGCAGACTGCAAGCTGCTGCTTGTGCTGCTACTGCTCTCTGTTACTGCCTGAGAATGCTGAGGTGAATAAAGGGAGAGCTTACTACCCCCAAAATAATTGTGTATCAGCCTGCCAGTTCCAACCATTTAACCAAGAGCTCCCCACCCCTGTCCTCAAGGCCCACCAACAGTACATGTTTTGCAGAAAACCACAAACATGCACAGGGGAGGTAATTAGTGTCTCAGCAGAGCTAATTAACTACCTGCCTGGGGTTCCACAAAACATGCACTATTGGTGGGCCTTGAGGACAGGGTGGGGGAACACTGCTTTAATCCATTCCTAAAGTTGCTGGCTGTCAAGTAGATGACCACAGGCAGGACTCAAACCCCTTTTGCCATACTTGGCATGGCTTCCTCTGTCTATCTACTGCATAACAACTGTGAGAGGAAAAAAAGCTGATAAAAGAAATGATGCAGACCTGCACAAAAACTACTAAGCACTAATACTCAGTCTTAATACAATAAACTTTTTTTTAACAAGCACAAAATAAAACCAAATTCACAGACTTCTCAGTACAGACACAGATGAGTATACAGCCAATAATTTAACTAGCAGCGATCAGCAAACAATAAAATTGTTCCCCACACTCATACTTCTATTGCTTAGTAACGATCTCACCCAGTAACTTTTCATACCTCACAGGCCCACTCTGCACCTGTTATTCCCACCACTACCAATAACAACTGATAGAGCTCCTTCTACTCAACCCCATCTTTTTACCAGAAGTGTAAAGGAACCCAGGCACAATCAATATCCCCCGATGCAGCAAAACAGTTAATCCCTCTCTGATCAGAATCTGATCGGAAATGGGTTAAATCCCTTTTACATATCACATCGATTTTCAATAGCATTCAGTTGGAAATCTATTGTGAATTAATCATACCGTAGTGCTGCACAGTTCTTTGCAATGCAACACTAAGGCCCATCAAACAGCTACTGCTCCTGTTCCACCCCCGACTGATGGAACTTTTATGTCCTGTCCAATCTATTCTTCCAAACAATGTTAGCCCAAAATCAATTAGAATTCTGATTCATCAAACATATTGTGCAACAGATTCCTGGCAGATTTAATCGATTGAATGGGAAAATCAATGTGTTGCTTTAGGATAGCAGTGATAACTTTCTTAGGAGCTGTTGCTAGTAAAGCAGGTAATTTGGGCAACAGTGGCCATCTGGTAAAATGGGTGCCACATAGAATGCAGTGGCGCCAACTATGAACTCTGGCGGTAAGCGGGAAATTATCGTCAGGGAGCTAGTGGCAGTGATGAAGGTGCCAAGGTTATCAGCAGATTTTGCGGGGTGGGTTTTGGGATGGTGGGTCTTGTGTGAGAACAGGCTAGGTTAGATGTTTGTATCAGTAAAAATTACCAATCAGAATTAGCCACTTAATGGACCACTTCAGCAAAAAAAAAAAGAAAGCGGGTAAAATCTGACAGAACTGACAGGTTTTGGATTAGTACATATTTTCATGGGAGATTTCCAGGCTTTTCTATGTTTTCAAAAGCATTTATAGAATGGCTGTTGCTAAGTCTGACAAAATAGTGTGCAAGTGAGTAGAGAAGCTGACTGGTACCTTACTATTTTGGTGCTTAAAATGCCATTCAGAAAATGCTTTTGAAAACCAAGAAAATCCTGAGAATTTCCCATGAGGAGATTGACTAGTCCAAAATCTGTTGACTGTCAGATTTTAAATTGACTCACTTGAGGGGTCCTTTAATGCAGTGGAACATCTGTTATTTTACTGATTTTCCACTAGTAACATCCCCAGCCCCCAAATTACCATGGTCTTCTTTTTAAATGTCCACGTTTCTAGGGCCAGGGAAATTTGTGATTGCCCCAGGCAATGTGTGGGATTTTTTTGGCCACTGTCAGGTTTAAATTCAGTCAGAAACTCCAAAGTTAAATTTTTCTTAACTGCAATGAAATTTGACTTCAACTTAGAAATTTGCCTCCTGTTGAATTTTGATTTTTAATAATTATTGGTCAACTGCCCCATTTTAGGACAGCACATGGAGCCAGTGGCATAGCTAGAGATCATGGGGCCCCATATCAAAACTTTCATGGGGTCCTCAAATGTACGCACTCTTAAGCAATGCCACCTGCAATGCCACCTGCCCCCTACCCTATGGATATGAGTTAATTGGGCAATTTGCATTCTCATGCAATCAACATTACACATAGTTCACTGAAACATAGTCAGTGGGTGGAGGAACACAAGAAAGTTAATGGGGAATACATAAAGTACCACCTGGGCCCCCTGTGCTCCTGGGCCCCATAGCAGATGTTATGGCTTTTATAGCTATTGCTACACCACTGCATGGAACAATATGAGAATATGCTAAGGTGCTATACCAAAGAACAGTCTTTAATGGAAATTTTTATATGACACAAAATACTATCATTTTGACATGTTAAACTCCTGAGCGATAATCCCAAGCTGAGCTCGGGGTATATCGCGCAGGAGGATTTCTCAGGCCCTAGTGGGCCGATTTGCATAATTTTTTTTTGTTACACGCAGCTAGCACTTTGCTAGCTGCGTGTAACTTACGATCGCCGCCGCTACCCGCCGTACCGCGCAGCCCGCCCCAGACCCCTTGCGCAGCCTGGCCAATCAGTGCCAGGCAGCGCTAAGGGGTGGATCGTGACTCCCTCTGACGTCACGATGTCTATGACGTCGGTGACGTCATCCCGCCCCGTTGCCATGGAGACTGGGGAAGCCCAGCAGGAAATCCCGTTCTGAACGGGATTTCCTGCTTACTCTGATCGCCGAAGGCGATCGGAGTGGGTGGGGGGATGCCGCTGCGCAGCGGCTATCATGTAGCGAGCCCAGGGCTCGCTACATGATTTAAAAAAGAAAACATTTTAAAAAAAGTGCTGCGCCCCCTCCTGGGCGATGAAATTGTATCGCCCAGAGGGTTAAGAACTAAATTTCCATTATTAGATCTAGTTTATTTTATTCTCAACTGCATGACTTTTATCTATTATATCATTTTTCCTATTCAGTGTGCCATACCATTCCAAATTTCTTCATCAAAGACAACAGTTATTGGGAGTAATTTAGCAGTTCTTAAAAGTAATCATACTTGACTATTGCGGTGGCGATCTGTCATGAATGATTGCTATCATCAAAATGTTTTGGTCATGTAGGAAGATGCATTATCAGCTAAATGATGAAAAAAGTAAACGCTCCCGTCATTGACATCAGTGCCTTACTGAAAATGTCAGTTGAACAATGAGTTTTGTTCTTTTTCTGGGAAAGTGAGGGAATTTCTAAAACAAAGATTTTGTCTGTCAACAACATGAACCATGATTATGTATTGACCCCAAACTAAAGCAAAAGAAAAAGTCAATAAGACTTTAGCACAGCCTGTGATGCTTCAGCGTGTCCACTATCAGCAGATAAGAAAATAACTTCACAGAGGTCAAAAAAATGTATAACTTGTGAGTGCATCAGCAGGACAGAAAATCATCTGTAGTATAGTGAATCTGTGCCTATCACTTGAACAGCATATGTGAAGTTCATATGACCTTTGTAATCCAGTTCTATTTTTAGTAATTTTTCAGTTGAATATGTTATACCATGTCACATAACAATACCATATGTTTACCTGCATCTGTATGGTGACATAAGTTATTCCACTCTGAACATTGAAATCTATGGCCCTTATTCAATTCACTTTTTTTTCCAAAATTTCCTCCTAGGTGATATTTTCACACCTTGCCATTTAAATGCCCTTTAAACCACCAACAAGCAAGATAATATTCAGACTGATTTTGAAAGTACTTCACCCACTTTTTGGTACTTTTTCAATTGCAGGGTCCTAAAAATTTTTTAACAGACAACAAAAAATGATCTCTTAGTAGGAATTGAAAACTCAGGAGAAAAAGTGAATTTAACAAGGGCCATAGGGGTGTATGCAACAAACTGCGTTAAGCAGAATTACGTGAATAAAGTTTTACGCATGATGAGTACAGCATAATGCATTGCATGTACTGTATTGCCTTCATATTGGAACACATTAGGTTTTTTTTTGTCCTCCCTGACACAGGTGCTCAAGTGAGGAAAATGATCCACTCCAGGTTTTGCTCTTCTCCCTGAGCGATGTGATCAGGTGGGAAATAAAAAGCTTAATCCAACCTGTGATGAGCCTGAGAAAGCACATTTTGGGCTTGATTCACAAAGCGGTGCTAACTGTTAGCACGCCTGTGAAAACCCCCTTAGCACGTTTAAACGAGCTTTTCACGCATAAACCTTTATGCGCGTAAAACTTTACGTGCACACTGCACAGAGCGCAGGGCGCACCGCGCGAAGTGCCTATTAAAGCCTATGGGACTTAGCACGCATAAAACTTTGCGCACGCAAAGTTTTACGCGCGATCTGATTGAGAAATCTGGTGCTAACCTACTTAGCACCCTGGTTAGCACGTCTAAAGACTTTAGACGTGCTAAGTAGGTTAGCACCACTTTGTGAATCAAGCCCTTTATGTGCTTGGCTAACAACCAAGGTAATTTGTAATCTTGCAAAGACTACTATTTATTTATGTGCTGTGTGCGTGCGTGCGTGTGTGTGTGTGTGCGTGTGTGTGTGTGTGCGTGTGTGTGTGTGTGTGTCGGGGGGGGCAAGCATTAGGCTTGTACTTTGGAGAGAGGAGTTATCAACTTTAAGTTTAATTTGTAGCCCATCCAATGGCAAGATATGTGTTTATGTTTTCTGTATACAGTGTAAACATAGTATAAATAGTAAAGCACAAATAAAGAGTGCTTGCACAATTTCCCATTCTTGATGTGCACAAGGCATGGTGTGGGTGAATCATGGGATGCTTTAGCAATTGCAAATGGTATAAGATGCCCTTTACCAGCTCACTACATGAGGAATCATGAATTGACTCAGATCCTCACAATTGTATGTCATAGAGATTTTACTTGGCATCAAAGAAAGATGTTTTGTACCATGAAAACCCTCTTCAATCTGCTGCTAAAAAAAAGAGACAACTCAGTGTGCCATTCTAACCTTCTTCTCTGTTGCAACAAGCAGTTTGAAGATACACCTCTTTTTTCCCTGTATGTATACTTAAGTGTTCTGATCTATCTGTAATGGCAGAAAATGCTCATTTTTAGTACATGTAATAAAAGCAACATGTGGGTTGTGTGTATAATGAAAGTTACGCAAGCTACGTAAAATGCATACCGTTCCATAAAAATACATGTGCATTAGGTTGGAACAATAAAAAATGTCATAAAAAATGATGTGCACTGCCTGCCTACATAAAAGTTATCTTTTTTTTTGTTCGTTTTTGTTTAGTGAATACATCCCATGGTTTCCCCCATTTTATATTTCCCCTTTCAATAGGGATGCTCATTTGGATTTTGTGGAAATTTCCATATTTCTGATTGGAACTTGTAAAACAGAAATCGGATTTCCGCTAAAAATCAGATTTGCAACAACTTGAAAATTTTAGCCCAATCACAGAAGTTGGAAGCATTGGACAAATCAGAGAAGGCAGAATTTTTCACCAAAAATTGTATAACCGTGGTAGTTTTAGACCAATTACAAGATTCAGATACTACTGAGTATTCCCAAGTCATGTGATTGGCCTAAAATTTCCATGGTATTCCGGTTACCATGGTAAAGTTCTGTATTCTCTGTTTAGTCCAATACTTCCAAATCAACTCAGAAGTATTTAGCCAATCAGAGAATGCAAAAAATAAAAAAAGACACATCAGAAATCGGAAAATCAGAAATCAGCATTGTCAGAAATCAGAATTTCCGTGGAATCGGAAATTGACATCTCTGACCAGCCCAACATATCAGCTTAGCTATAAATCCCTCTTCCGCTCATCCTCTCTCCTCTTTGCTTTCTTCTGTCTTCCTTCTCCCAAACTGAGGGCAATAATGAACCGGGTTATTACATTTGGAAGAGGAACTTTAACCCCGGATTGAACTTCATCCCAGTCAGTAGCCGATATACATTTCCCATGAGAAATCTTTACCTTTATTGAAAAGATCTTGAGGGGGTCTGTGTGGCTGATGCTGTGGTGAAACCCCTCCCACAATGTGATATCAGGGCCATGCAAGTCAGACGACACTCCTGATTTGTCTTCCAGACATACTGCGCCACACATGTGCAGTATGTCCTTTCTGCTTCCCCGTGGCATAATGACATAGAGCCAACTGGCAGCAATAGGCCAGCTTTGCGAGGATTGCTGCTTCTTACCGGAGGGACTTTAACAGACATCCGGGGCACAGGATGACTCCAAGGGCTGCAAGAAGCCCAAGGTAAGTTAAACTGATTTCTTTTTCATTTCACTTTTCCTTTAAATTATCAACTAGATTATAATTTCTGAGATTCTGTGACAGATGAATACTAGTACAATAAGTGATGGGTGTCTTGAGGAATGGTATGTTCCTCTCAGCATGGGAAGCACAAATGCACATGCAAGCAACATGTAAGGGTTTATTCAGATAGCCATGTTTGTTATTGGACATTGTGTATATTGCTCAGTTCTGAAGGACGAGTATCATAATGGGAGAAATAAACTTGCATAATGGATTTGGAGTCCATCTCAATGATAAATAGAGGCCTTTAGCAGGAATGTCCAATGATGAAACTAAATCCAAGGTGTAGGTGGCAGTGGTGTGGGGCGGAAATAGCCATGGAAAGAATGCCCAACATGTTTCCCCAGAAGAAACTGGCTTCCTCAGGGGACCACCTACGCATCACAGCAATATTATAGTATGAACATTAGTTTATCAGTTTACAAAAAATATATTGTACTCAAAAGCATAGGAATTACATTTTGCATTGAATTAAAATGTTATCATATTTGAGATATCACCACGGGCAGCCCACTTTATGAGGATTTTCAGAATGCGCTTAGCGAAGCTATACTATAAGTATAAAATCTTTACTATAACACAAAGAATACACAATATGAGCTCTGAGCTCTGGATAAAGGGTAAACAAAATAAGGTTTTTAATCCTGCTGATTTTAATGTGATCTTTAAGGGTTTAATGCCAATCTGGTAGCAAATTAAATTTTATTACTGAATCCAGTTTAAACATCTGTTGATTTTATGATAATTTATGTCAAGTGGGGCTTCTGTCTGCATGCTTCTCCTTGATGCAAATGTATAAGTCTAACATCTTTTCCATAATTCATTTTTTGTGTATTAAATAAAGGTCACTGCACTAAATACATTTTAATATTTCGTACACACCTCACTGTATCTTTTCAGCCTCCGTGTCTTTGTTCCCAAGCTCTTCATTATTGAAGAAAGTTTCAGTTTTATGATTTACTGTGCCAACATTGCAGATTGTACAGTTGCAGAATGCACTCCAGAATGCTGCAGAATGCTTTTTATCATCTAATGTAGAGGTTTTTTTTCATGCAAATCACTGTGTCTCATAAAAAAACTTTGGCTCATACTCTACCAAAACAAAAGTTGCTAAGAGTAACTATCTACTGCAACGTACTACTTTGTGGACTACCTTCTAACAAACTGGCCCCGCTCCAGTCGGTACTGAACTCAGCTGCTCATCTCATTCATCTTTCTTCTTGATCTTCCTTTGCTGACCCTCTCTGTCAAGCTCTTCACTGGCTGCCAATTAACCAGAGGATCCAGTTCAAACTCCTAACCCTAACCTACAAAGCTCTCCACAATCTCTCTCCCCGGTACATATCTTCACTAATTTCCAGATACAAACCCAATCGCAATCTCAGATCTGCACACGATCTTCTGTTGTCCTCCTCTAGAATCACCTCCTCACATTCACGCTTACAAGATTTTGCAGCGCTTCACCCCTTCTCTGGAATCCCCTCCCACAACACATCCATCACTTGCCAACCTTTGTTACTTTTAAACGCCTTCTAAAAACTAATTTGTTCCGACAAGCATATGCGCTACCCTAGGCCACTTCCCTTTGTCCTAAGACCAAATTGCACTCCTACTAGGTATCCTCAAACACACTGCCTTTATATATTTTATCGTATACTACCCCTCCTCTTGTTTCCCCCCATTCCCATTAGATTGTAAGCTCGCAAGGGCAGGGCTCTCTCCCCCTTTTGTGTCTTGGAAATCATTATACATTATATTCATCATGTTACTTTTATCACTGTCATTACCACTTCTGTATTTTGTATTCTGTATGCTGTATCACTTTTTGTATTTTGTCACTAATTATGTATCTTGTATATTAGTGTACAACATTGTCTGTATTATGTACCCCATGTTTGTTTCTTACTTTGTACAGCGCCACGGAATATGTTGATGCTTTATAAATCAATAATAATAATAAGAGTAAAAAGATGTAGCGACTAAGACTTTAGTCATTCACCTAGCGGGCTATCATAGGGGTGAGAGCTGCTTTTTGATTCCAATTTCATAGCCAAAATCTGTATTATTTTACACATTCAGGCTAATTCATCAGAAAATAGACCACCAGGTGTACATAGATGCATGCTAACTTGGGTGCTGGGTGATGTCAACAGGGAGAATATTGGTAATGTTATGTTATCTATGTTCTATAATTAGATTTATGATGGTAGTTTCATAAGGTTTTGAAGTCATTCGATCCTCTCCCCCTACATGAAAGCCTTTTACTACCTAATGCCTAACTAATACCTAGACCCCCCCCCCCCCCCCTGATTCCCAAACCTAACTCCTCATTTCCTAAGCAAACCCTTTTCTTTAACATCTAATGCTTAGCACCTTTCCTTGACCATTAACTCTATCCTACTATACTCAATCCCCTAATACTAGCCCTCCTAAAACTACATAATTACTTTACCTGTAACCGGAACTTGGCTTTATTAATAGCTGAGCCCTGGTGCCCGTAGTAAACCTGTAGTAATCACTGTACACCCAAATGAACTGTTTTGGCCCATGCACTTCAGTGCATTTAGTTACTGTGGTTGCTCTCTACATTCTAAAACAAAGCACGAAGATCCCTCCTCCACACTGATTTTAATGTTGTTTCAGGACCTACCATATTCTGACCTTCTGTGCTAGTTGAGGTGAAGAGACTTAAAACTGAGCTGAGATAAATTCACACAGCACTAATGATAAGAAACCGTTTCAAGTAAATTTAGGGCTAACTGGTACAAACAAGCAGCAGTGCTGCTCAATACCAAGAGTAATATCTGAAATGTAGTGCAAGGCCACCCACAGAAAGCACAGAGCAATGGTGATGATGGTGATCAAGAGTTAAAGGCAGTTAGGGCTAAAATGTGCAGAAGTGCAGCATTGAAGTTGCAAACAGAGCAGCAAGAAAAAGTATGTGAATTACTCCTGACCGTTGAGCGCGTCTGATCTGCAACTACAGGAAACATTTGGTTGACGTTATTGCTGCCAAAAGAGGTTCAACCAATTATAAAATCCAAGGGTTCACATACTTTTTCCACCTGCACTGTGAATTTTTACATGGTGTGTTCAATAAAAACATGGAAACATTTAATTATTTATGTGGTATTAAGCAGACTGTGATTGTCTATTGTTGTGATTTAGATGAAGATTAGATCACATTTTATGACCAATTTGTGCAGAAATCTATATAATTCCAAAAGGTTCACATACTTTGTCTTGCTACTGTATATGGTGCAGTTGAAAATGCAACAGAATAAGCCATAGAGGCAGCAACATGTAATGATGGCAAATAGTTAAAAGTAATTAGGACTATAATGAGCAAAATGCTGAGCTACTGCTCAATGCATAGTGCTATAATTAACAGTTGCAAATATAGTAAAATAAACCCTTGCATGCCGTGGATGCCTTTTGTAGATTTTAATATTCTGCAAAAGCCGTATTGCAAGTTCTCAAAGCAGGACACCCCCCCTTCATTTTTGCTCTGGAAATATATCTTATTTAATTACCATCTCAACAGCACTGATTTATCTAGCTAGAACAGAAGACCCACATTGGCTCTTGGATCTCATATAGAAGACATTTACAGTACTGAGTCTGATGATCAAGGCATAGGATGTCTGCCACTAGAGATGGTCAATAGTATGCTAACAATTCTAGATTTCATGCAATTTTACACACACCTAAAATATTATTAGGAACACCTGTTCAATTTCTCATTAATGCAATTATCTTATCAACCAATCACATGGCAGTTGCTTCATTGCATTTAGGGGTGTGTTTCTGCATTTAGGGGTGTGCTCCTGGTCAAGACAATCTCCTGAACTCCAAACTTAACGTCAGAAGGGGAAAGAAAGGTGATTTAAGCAATTTTGAGCGTGGCATGGTTGTTGGTGCCAGACGGGCCGGTCTGAGTATTTCACAAACTGCTCAGTTACTGGGATTTTCACGCACAACCATTTCTAGGGTTTACAAAAATGGTATGAAAAGGGAAAAACATCCAGTATGCAGCAGTCCTGTGGGCGAAAATGCCTTGTTGATGCTAGAGGTCAAATGAAAATGGGCCGACTGATTCAAGCTGATAGAAGAGCAACGTTGACTGAAATAAGCACTCATTACAACCGAGCAGGGGCGTCTGTGTCATTAGGCAACTATAGATTTTTGCCTATGGCGCCGTTGGTGGTAGTGGGCGCTCTCTCGCCGCTTTGTGCGTGTTTTTTTTTTTTTCTCCTTCAGCCAGGTCGGCGCCGGCTGTGACAGGCAGCTCAGCCTGTGCCCGGCGCCGCCTACTGGTCCGCCCCCTTCCTCTCCTCCTCAGAGCGAGCAGCACGCACGTTAGGTATTATGTGCGATGCCGCCGCCTACTGGTCCGCCCCCTCTACCCGCCCCCTCTCTGTACAGAGCGTGCGATCGTCGCACGCTAGTTTGACACGTCGGCGCCGCCCCTACCTCCGCCCCCCGCCTGTCACACGTGGTCGCCGCCGCTGCAGATAGATCGTCGGTCGGGGAGAGGAGTCTTCTGCAGGTGAGTAAATACTTTTCTTTTTACAGGTTTAGTGAAACACTGCCCGCATTAGGATAATTTTCTGGGGAACGCTGGCCACATTACGATTATTTCCTGGGGAACGCTGGCCACATACGATTATTTCCTGGGGAACGCTGGCCACATGACGATTATTTCCTGGGGAACGCTGGCCACATACGATTATTTTCTGGGGAACGCTGCCACATTAAGATTATTTCCTGGGGAACACTGGCAACATTACGATTATTTCCTGGGGAACGCTGGCCACATTAAGATTATTTCCTGGGGAACGCTGGCAACATTACGATTATTTCCTGGGGAACGCTGGCCACATACGATTATTTCCTGGGGAACGCTGGCTACATACGATTATTTCCTGGGGAACGCTGGCCACATGACGATTATTTCCTGGGGAACGCTGGCCACGTACGATTATTTTCTGGGGAACGCTGCCACATTAAGATTATTTCCTGGGGAACGCTGGCAACATTACGATTATTTCCTGGGGAACGCTGGCCACATTACGATTATTTCCTGGGGAACACTGGCAACATTACGATTATTTCCTGGGGAACGCTGGCCACATACGATTATTTTCTGGGGAACGCTACCACATTAAGATTATTTCCTGGGGAACGCTGGCAACATTACGATTATTTCGTGGGGAACGTTGGCAACATTACGATTATTTCCTGGGGAACGCTGGCCACATACGATTATTTTCTGGGGAACGCTGGCCACATACGATTGTTTTCTGGGGAACACTGGCCACATTAAGATTATTTCCTGGGGAACGCTGGCAACATTACGATTATTTCCTGGGGAACGTTGGCCACATACGATTATTTCCTGGGGAACGCTGGCCACATTACGATTATTTCCTGGGGAACGCTGCCGCATTACGATTATTTCCTGGGGAACGATGGCCACTTTATGATTTATTATCTGGTGAACGCTGGCCACATTACGATTATTTTCTGGTGAACGCTGGCCACATTACGATTATTTCCTGGTGAACGCTGGCCACATTACGATAATTTTCTGGAAACGCTGCCGCATTACGATTATTTTATGGTGAATGCTGGCCACATTACGATTATTTTATGGCGAATCATTGCTGCGTTATGATTATTTTCTGGTGAAAGATTGCCGCATTACTTTTATCTCATGAAGAAACATTGCTGCGTTACGATTCTCTTCATCAGGGGGGCAACCCGGGGGGGGGGGGGCGCCACAGGTTTTCTCGCCTGGAGTGACAAAATGGCTAGAGACGCCCCTGCAACCGAGGTATGCAGAAAAGCATTTGTGATGCCACAACATGCACAACCTTGAGGCAGATGGGCTACAACAGCAGAAGATCCCACCAGGTACCACTCATCTCCACTACAAATAGGAAAAAGAGGTTACAATTTGCACGACCTCACCAAAATTGGACAGTTGAAGACTGGAAAAATGTTACCTGGTCTGATGAGTCTTGATAGAGTCAGAATTTGGCGTAAACAGAATGAGAACATGGATCCATCATGCCTTGTTACCACTGTGCAGGCTGGTGGTGGTGGTGTAATGGTGTGGGGGATGTTTTCTTGGCACACTTTAGGCCCCTTAGTGCCAATTGGGCATCGTTTAAATGCCACGGGCTACCTGAGCATTGTTTCTGACCATGTCCATCCCTTCATGACCACCATGTACCCATACTCTGATGGCTACTTCCAGCAGGATAATGCACCATGTCACAAAGCTTGAATCATTTCAAATTGGTTTCTTGAACATGACAATGAGTTCACTGTACTAAAATGGCCCCCACAGCCACCAGTTTCAACCCAATAGAGCATCTTTGGGATGTGATGGAATGGGAGCTTTGTGCCCTGGATGTGCATTCCACAAATCTCCATCAACTGCAAGATGCTATCCTATCAATATGGGCCAACATTTCTAAATAATGCTTTCAGCACCTTGTTGAGTCAATGCCATGTAGAATTAAGGCAGTTCTGAAGGGGAAAGGGGTCAAACACCATATTAGCATGGTGTTCCTAATAATCCTTTAGGTGAGTGTATAGAAGTTATATACAACTCCGAATTGGGCCTTTCAGATGTGCTTCCTGCTGAATCTGATTTTTTATTGAGCATCTTTGTCATTGAGTTCTAACTTTCTCAAACTGACTGAATAATATTCGTGAATAGTGATGCCACAAACTGGTTGTAAACATCTGTTCTCATCCCCATGTTAAAGTATGGAGCAAACGCAATCCTCATGTAATGTTGGTTGCCATGGACTGTTCACCTACAAACAGTTCATGCCATCACTATTAATGAAGAATTTGACTTTTACCTGAAACCAACCAATCCAAACCAACGTTAGTGATGAGTTTCATTTTCATCCCACAGAACTATATAGACATGCAGTGCAAATAAATGAAGAAATGCTTTGCTTCCTTCACATATCCATTCAAAGGTGAGAAATAAAAAGCAGATGTTTCTCTGTACAGTACATTTCATTCATTAAATAAGTTTCTGCAAATTGCAACATTCCTAGATCTGTGTTTTTTTAATTATTTATTGTATTCAGAAACTACGTATCGGAAAGAATAAATACATAAATAACTTCACAACATGGATGTGAAGAATTAAAGATGCATTAAAATAACCAAGTGAAAATTTGGCATAGAATATTGGTGTGAAAAGGTAAGCACACAGAAGCTGCTATCACTGTTAATATAACTGCCTAGATATTTTAAAATGCTGGAACAGTAACAAAATAGATATGTAATATTTATGAATGTATGTTTAACACACTTAAAACTTGCCAAAGGCAACATTATGGCTGCATGTTCTATATTAAAAACTGTACAGTGTGTTTGTTTACTTTTCGTTATGTGTTTAAATTAATGTGTGATCTCACTAAATGGAAAAAAATTATGGCAGTAAAAGAGCCAAATTGCATTTAAAAGTAAGACAGGATTAAAAGCAGATCTTACATGGATTTGCTTAAATACTATGCTTTCCCCATAAGTGTTAGGCCCGTGGGCATAAGAAACACATCTCATATCAAGGCTAACACTATAAATATCTTGCTAAACTACTTCCCTTTTTTCCTTTTCTGAATATTACTGATATTTTGGTTCCAATGGGATGTAAACAGAAGATGCAGTTGAATTTTTCAAAATAGTCCTATAATAAGAATAGTAGGGCACGATGGTGGTACATACAAGCCAAAGACCAATATAGCTATAAAGAAATCTTTGATTACATGTTTATTAAATACAAAGCATGAGCCAAATAGGGCCAGTTTCCACTGGAGTGGTTTTCGCTCCGAATCCACAGAGTTTCCCCACAGGCAAATCACACGGGGAAACTCTGCCATCGGAAACAATTGCGCCGCCGGCCGATTCGCTTTCCCTAGCGATTCAGCTGACACTGCCCACAGTTTTCATGTGGGAGGCTGCGAATCCCATAGCCGTGCTTGGCACGGCATCTGGGATCCGCCTGCGTTCCCGCAGACCCGGAAGTGCAGCCGTGCGTCTTGCAGCCGCTCGAGGTGGCTAATGGAAACGGGCCCTAAGTAAATGCATTAAAAGAACATGGGATGACCACCTTGCCACACATATACAACAATGCATACTGCCAACTACATCCTAATGGCCGTATAGGATATAACAAGAGGGAGCAATGATGTGTTCAGATGAAAGTGGAATCAACTTGTGCCGACAACACAGTGGATCATCTTAAACCAAAGCTTTAGATTGTCCTGCAGAGCTCAGCTCACCATAGGCTTAATAAGCAGAGCCAGATCCTCCAACACAACATCAGAGCAAAGTAGATGCACATAAAGTTAGCAGCTTGCATGGCTCTAATCAGAGAGAGACAATACATAAAGCAAAGGGCGGTTGAGATTAATCCATGTACTGTGAATTAATCTCATCCGCCATGGTGGCTTTAGGTTTCCCATTTCTGGCTTGAGGGTAATTTAGGAAATATATGCATAATGTCTGGCAGCAGTGATGAAATGAGAAAGCTCCTCTGTGAGGCCAGCAGTAAGGTTTCAAATTGAATGATTCAGGAAGAATGTAGCAAAAAATGTCCCTGCAGTGTATTGCACTTATGTGGATGAAACAACTGATGACATCCAATCAGTAGCAGTGAGGCATTGTAAGCCCAGATGGGGCTCCAAGCTGCATATTGAGCTGGATATTAAATAACCAGATCATAGTAATATCAGGGCATCAGATGGCATGGTGACGTGCCATCGCATGCGTCAAAAGAAAGTTCCTTACATGTTTTGCTGGCTTCCAGCTTCCTCAGAGGGATTTCTACCTAATACGAGAGTTGTTAGAACTGTGGCACATTTCTCTTTAAAGGACAACTAAAGTGAGAAGAATATAGATGCTGCCATATGTATTTCCTTTTAAACAATACAAGTTGCCTGGCAGCCTTGCTGGTCTATTTGGCTGCAGTAGCATCTGAATAACACCAGAAAAAATACTACAGCTGATCTTGTCAAATCTGACAATAATACCAGAAACACCTGACCTGCTGCATACTTGTTCAGGGTCTATGGCTAAAAGTATGAAGAGGCAGAGGATCAGCAGTATAGCCAGGTAACTGGTATTGCTTAAAAAGAAATACATTTGTCAGCCTCCATTTTCTTCACACTTCAGTTGTCTTTTAAAGTGAACCTGAGTTGAAAATAAACTGATGAGTTAAACAATTCTATTTGTCCTCCTACTCATTTAGTATTGCTTATTTTTTTAGATATCACATGTTTTTATTTTATATTTAAACATTTACATATGTAATAATTCATGTTTTGTTGTCTCTGCTCAGTGGCAGCCCATTAAGTGTCCCTAAATAAAAATACATGAATTATTGACCTTTTTGTATCTCCCTTTGCTCTCAGAAGTTGTATTCTGCCAGGAAAACTTTTATGGCTGTAATTTGCTTATTAGTGATGTTTATTATATTCCCGAAAAGGTGCCGACAAGACAGAAGCTGTCAATTCCATGTCTAAAAATTAACACTCTACATATATGTTTATCTCATCATGTCACATGTTGCCTCGGGTACACTTTAAGGTTTACAGTACAGTTATATAACTCAGAGTTTTTTTTTCTGTGCTAGTTATTGTGATTTCAAGTTAATTAATATTGCTTAACCACTTTACCCCCGCCCGTACGGATTTTTCCGTCCCTTTTTCCATCCTTTAACCCCCAGGGACGGAGAAATCCGTACTTTGCGCACTCAAGCCGCTGCCCGCGCTCCCGCTCGTAAGCACGCCGCCCGCCGCTAGTGAACACGCCGCCGCCCACTCGCCCGGAGATCAATGAACGGGAAAATCCATTCCCGTTCATTCATCTTAGCCCCGCAATGATCCGCTGCTCTCCGATGGGCAGCGAGATCATTGTGAAACGATACAAACTTACCCAGCCTCCAAGTACTTCCTCCAAGCTTCCGGAAGAACGCTTGGAGGTCGCATTAAAGCAAAAAGTTACTGTGGCCATCTTGTGGCCAAATAGTAAACTACACCCTACACATTTTTTACATACAAATAAATTACTTTTACACAAACAATTAACTCATTACCTCCCACACTCCCAAATTTTTTTTTTTTTGTAATAAAAAAAAAATTAAAAAATGTACAATAAAAAAAATACATAAATAGTTACCTTAGGGGCTGAACTTTTTAAATATTTATGTCAGGAGGGTACAACACTGTTACTTTATAAACTATGGGCTTGTAATTAGGGATGGACGCAAAACTGAAAAAAAATGCACCTTTATTTCCAAATAAAATATTGGCGCCAAACATTGTGATAGGGACATAATTTAAATGGTTTTATAACCGGGACAAAAGGGCAAATACATTTCATGGGTTTTAATTACAGTAGCATGCATTATTTAAAAAATATAATGGCCGAAAACTGAAAAATAATTAATTTTTTTTCCCACATTTTTTCTATTTTCCCATTAAAACACATTTAGAATAAAATAATTCTTGGCATAATGTGAAACCTAAAGAAAGCCTAATTGGTGGTGGAAAAAACAAGATATAGATCATTTAATTGTGATAAGTAATGATAAAGTTATAGACGAATGAATGGAAGGAGCGCTGAAAGGTGAAAATTGCTTTGGTGGTCAGGGGGTAAACCCCCTCAGTGGTGAAGTGGTTAATATTGCTTTATTATTATTATTATTATTATTATTATTATTATTATTATTATTATTATTATTATGTATTGATTAACTTACTGTTGACAGTCATAGCTCTGGACTAAAATAATTATTTTATCATGAAAAATGAGTCTCTATTAATCCTTTTGTATGTACGAGCTTTTATTGAAAATAACTTTATTTCAAAGGTCAGCATCATTCCTGTTCATTTTATCCATCTGTATAAACCGTGCTACCCAGTGAATTGGTTATAAGGTCTATTAAATCCTTTATTAGTTTACTTGTGTGCTACTTCCCACTTTTTACAGAAAAGCCTGTGCTGCTTTTGTGGAGTACAGGCAACTCTTCTTCCTCAACGATTTTCTAGAGATTCTTAAATCAATTTGATGCTGTAACAGAAGTGTGGGAAACAGAGCATAGAGAGACTCTTTAGTCACAAAAGTAGGCTTACAGCTATCCACAAACAAAAGGAATATGTACAGTTAGTTCAAAAAACAACAAGGAACAAAGATCCAGCAGCGTACAAGCAACATGGAAGCAAAGGGCAACCACAAGTCTCAGCAAGTCATTAGTTCAGGCAGATGGGCAACAATGAAGCAAACCAGAAACATGTTGTCACCAAAGATAGAATACACTTTTCTCCGGAGTTTTTCCTAAGTGGCTGATTAGTCCTATCGAGTCCTATCTGCAGTGTCAGACGCCACTCAAGTAGAATCAATAGTTAGAGATGGCATGAACGGTTCGCACGTGAACTTATTCGCACAAACTTCGGTGGTTCGTGTTTGTGGTGAACCGCGAACTATATGCGAGTTCAACCCGCCCCCTATACTACATCATTAGGGTCAACTTTGACCCTCTACATCACAGTCAGCAGACACAGAGTAGCCAATCAGGCTTCACTCCCTCCTGGAGCCCCCCCCCCCCCTATAAAACGCAGGCAGCATCAGCCTTTTCACTCACTCGAGTGGCTGCAGTAGTTAGAGAAGGGAGAGAACCTGCTGACATAGGGAAAGCTTAGTTAGGCTCTTTTGTTAGGCTTTTTAGACTACTCCTTCTTGCTGATACTTATTGCTAAAAAGCACTCCTCATCCTCAACAGCTCTTTTGAGAGCTAATGTTGTTCTTGTGATCTATTTTTTTTGTGTGTGTCCCACAGACACTTGTGTTGCATATACAGCCCTGTCAGTCAGTCGCAGCTGCTGGACCTTGGCCCCTTGGTAATTCCTACTGTGCCACTGCCAGGCCCAGCACATTCAGTGACTACCTGTGTGTGACAGCTGCACATTTGTAATACCAATCACTGCATACCCACCTGTTTAGTGCACCTACCTACCTACATGAGCGCACGCAGAGTTAAATACCACCAGTCGCTGCACCTGTTCACAGTACCTGTGTGTGACAGCTGCACATTTGTAATACCAATCACTGCATACCCACTTGTTCAGTGCACCTACCTACCTACTGTACGTTAGTGCATGCAGTGTCATATACCAGTCAGTCACTGCACCTGTTCACGGTACCTGTGTGTGTAACAGCTGTACATTGTATTGATACCAGTCACTGCATACCTGTTCACTGCAACTGTGTGACTGCACATTGTATTAGTCAAGTCAGTGCATACCTTTCCCTTCATCCCCCCAATATGGGCAAAACAGGCAGAGGCAAGCCACCCAGCAGGTCTGTTCGAGGTCGTGCTGTCGTGATTTCGTGTGGGTCTGGACCAAAGTACAGTGTTCAGAAGGTGCGTGTCATCAACCCCCAAGATTGTCAGAACGTAGTTGACTATTTAACACAGAACACCTCAGCTTCCGCACGGAAGCATGACATATCCTCCTCCTCCTGCTCTGATTCTGGCACTCCACTTAACACTCAGTCGGCCGCCACCACCAAAGTGCCATCACCCCAGGACTCAGCGGTGTGTCTGACTCAAAGGTCATCGAGCAATGCCATCTGTACTCTCTGCCACCAAAAATTGAGCCGTGGAAAGACCAAGACCTGCATAAGGACAACTTCCTTATGAAGGCACATGATGACAAAGCACAAACTGCAATGGGATGTCACCTGAGGAAAAGCAGCACACAAAAGAAAAGCCACACACCACAATAGAAGATACCAGGCTGCAGTTATTTCTCAAAAAAGGTGATACCCAAACTGTACCATGATGTTGAAAGGCAAGTGGTGTCATCTCTGGCACACAGCTTTGGGTCAAGGGTCCATCTGACCACGTGGTCTGCAAAGCACGGTCAGGCCTGCCCGAAGACTAAGTCAGTCCTCACACACAGCATCTCTGCCTGCAAGCCGCTTGACTGCCTTCTCCGCCACCACCAACAGGGTCCAAGACTCCAGGCGGATTCCTGAATTTTTAAGGCGGCTGCTAGCAGCAGCCGCTATAATAATTTTTCTGGTGCGTGTACATGCCTGCCCATTTTTTTCTGGCTGCACTGCAGCTGCAACAACAAAACAAAAAGCATGTGCATGTGTCAATTCCCCTTCGTGATCGTTACCCTGCCATGGTGAAGGGGCTTGCGTATCACAATGAAGCAATGACCGACGGCTATATGAGTGTCTCGGGGGGGGGCACACCCAAGATAATAAGGTCGTTGCTTCATTGTGAACAGACCAAATTCGATCAGCTGGACAGTCTCTGTTCAGTCATTGAGCTACCTCAGCCCGGCGACCATATGGGCTTAAAAAAAGGGCAATGGCCTGCACTCTCACCATAGTGTGCACCAGTCCAGCTAGGCCATCACTACACAAACAGCTGTGTGTGGTGCATTACACAGTGTGTTTGGTCTGTCAGTGTGAAGCAGTACTCTAATTATACTCCCTGATTGATTGATGTATATACATGCAAGATGTTTTAAAGCACTTTAGGCCTCCAATTTAGCATGCAATGTGATTTCTGCCCTTAAAACGCTGCTGTGCTTCAAATCCAGATTTTTCTCCGGGACTTCTGGCGTGTATCCCACTCCGCCATGCAAAAACTCAGATGTTAGACCCCTTGAAACATCTTTTCCTTCACTTTTGTGGCCAGCGTAAATGTTTCTAGTTTTCAAAGTTTGCATCCCCATTGAAGTCTACCGAACTTTTTGCAGAGGTTCGCGTTCGAGGTTCGCGAACCGAAAATCGGAGGTTCGAGCCATCTCTATCAATAGTACTCCAAGGACTCTCATGCAGCTTGTAAGTTTCCACATCTTGCAGCAGCATATAGGCAGATGAGGTCTGTTCACTGCTTTAATTCTAAAGACAACATCAGTACACATGCAACTGACCTATTGTATTCTGCCCATGCAATCAAAACCTCATCAGGGAGTGTCCTGTTATACTCAAATTGACATTTGTAGTAGACTCATTATAAACAGTCCTAGGAAATTAGACCAGATAAGTTAGTTTACAAGTCTGATTTGCTGCTCTTTTGAGAATGGTAGCAAGAAGATAGAACCTTTGAAATTATAGCACTGACCTGTTAAAACTGCTGAAGGAATAAAATCAATCACACACATTATCAGCCATATCCTATTCTTGAATTTGCCAGGAATTAAAGGGGAATTGAAGAGAGAGGTATATGGAGGCTGCCATGTTTATTTCCTTTTAAGCAATACCAGTTGCCTGGCAGCCCTGCTGATCCTCTGCCTCTAATACTATTAGCCATAGCCCCTGAACAAGCATGCAGCAGATCAGGTGTTTCAGACTTTAAAGTCAGATCTGACAAGACTAGCTGCATGTTTGTTTCTGGTGTTATTCAGATACTACTGCAGAGAAATAGACCAGCAGGGCTGCCAGGCAACTGGTATTGATTAAAAGGAAATAAATATGGCAGCCTCCGTATACCTCTTACCTCAGTTCCCCTTTAAGCACTGGCGGGTCTGAAAATCAGGCAGCTATAACGTTGCCTGATCTCATTCTAGTTTGCTCCTGGAAAAGTGCTTAAAAGATTGCTTGTACAATTTTATTATCCAGTGAGTTCTTTACACCTTATCCTTTTGTCCTTTTCATGCTGCCAAGAAGCCATGCTTCCCATCAGACATCAGCGTTAGCTAAGACCTGCAAAAAGCAGGTATAGGGTCCCTAACGCATGTCTTCCATCACAACATCTGGGAGTCACCTTTATTTCTATACTTTTCACAAATCCAATTTGCTCTAAAGAGATGCATGCATACAGTGTTGGCCATGCTTTATACTGTAGGTAGGCGTGCTTATGCGGATTCCGCAGAATTGGAATTTCCGCATTTCCGGTCATAAATTGGGATTTCCAATTTTGAATTCGAAAATTGGAAATAAAAAAAAATGGAAATCGGAATTCTGTGGAAATCTGACTTACCTCAAAACGGTAATTTTAGCCCAATCACAGAACTAGGAAGAATTTTTCTGCATAAATCGGATCACACGGTAATTTATTTACATTTGTTTTGCATTCTCTTATGCAAAACATTATTAATAAAATTATCCTCAAAAGTTGGAAAATTGGAAATTAGGAAAGTAGTAGATCGAGATCAGAAAACGGAATATCTGAAAGCTGAAAAACAGAAATTGGAATTGGTAGAGTCGGAATTTCTGCAGGATCGGAAATGGTTATTTCCAACCATCCCGAATTATAGGTATAGTTTTTTTGAATGATTCCTTCATTCTGTGTGGCATCTTATCTGAAGAACAAAAAGAAATTCATAATGGTATATAATATAAACACTCCTTTAATTCTAAAGTGAGTACATCAGCAGAAAGCGAAATATGTGTAATGATATTTGAGAAAGATTAGTCCATACACCTCAGATCAGAACATACGAAGAGGTACAATTATCACGGAAAAGTGAATATCAGCAACCGATATGGAGACTATAAGCTAAAGGTTAACACACCAAACAACACTGTGAGGTCTCTCTTGTGGATCACAAATCTTATAATAATAGGAAAATGATTTATCCGGATCAAATTATATAATTTATTGCACCAAATAAAAAACAGTATTACAGTCACTTCTTTTATCATGTGTCTCACTGTTGTGTTGCATTTAACCAGGTTCATGGATGCTTGTTTACAGGAGGTCTGTGGTGACAACTTTGATAGAAGATTTGTCAGTACAAATACAATTATTTTCCAGTAGATCAGTTGCACTGCCACTGTGAAAATGATGGGTGCTTTTTCATTGTATATGAGAGTTGCTATGACACGAAGAGGTGTCTAGTGTAGTCTTCCCTAGAGTGATGTTTATAGGAATGGTGTTTGGTTTTCTGCTGTTGTTGCTGATGAGTAAACAAAGTAGTGCATGTTTGCAATATGATTGGGTTTTATTTATAATATTTTTTACAAGGACACTCATATACAGTATCTTAACAAGAAAAGCAACACCCAGCATAATATTGCAAACTATCATTCAGCCATATATTATGTAAAAAACCCACAATTAGCTGAGATGGCCTTGGACTATATCATGGGCTCATTAAATTGCTCATGCATATTCATTTACAGTAATCTCCACTTTATATTACACATATTGTCTATATTTTATAAATATAGGACCACTTTATTCTTGAAAGTATATACATTGTGCATTATATTACTCATTTGTACTAAACATGCTATGAAATGCAGCTTAAAGAGGAACTTTAGAGAAAATGGGGAAAAATAAATCAATACATTGCAAAGTTAAAAAATAGAAGAACGATTAATAAATGATTGATATTTACCATGTAATTTGTTCATATTGTTTGATCCATATTCAACCTGCACATAATCATCTTTACTACTGGCCGATACAGGGAAAAAAAACAGGCAGCACACACTGCCATTATCTATAACCATAACCCCTAATAATGCAATAGGCTAAAAGTAAAAAAATAAATAGATATACATATGTACAGAGGGAGATACTGGTTGATTGGCAGTTGGAAACAGCGCTTATTTCTCACAATGTAACAAGGCTCCCACAATGTGATTGTAATGATCTGGGGGTGATCTCCAAAGTCAGCGCACACCACGTGCGCTGAAGCAGATGGAAATCCCCACAATCACAGAAGCAGAGTACCCAGTATATATTAGTAGAGGGGAATTCCAACCAGCAGATGGAGCTGTGGCGTACAGAGGAACAAGACCTCTGTACATCCACAGATGCCAGATTGGAATTGCATGATGAAGCAACACCGGGAAAAATAAACAAGGTAGTAACACAAAAGAAAGCAAAAACAGAGATAGATTATATGAATGTCTACCAAACTAGTCACCACCCAGCAACGGTAGACATAGAACAGACCAGAGTGAGAAAGCTAATTGCAAGAGAGGCGATTGCTATCAGCAACACAAGACTGAGCAAAGACAGAATATGAATTGAGTAAAGGAAGACACAGCAAATAACTACAATCTGAACGTCAAGGAACATAACAAATGAAGTAGCTAAACGCGGTCACCGCATGTTATGTGCAACAGTGACAAGCACGTTAATAGTAGGTTCACCGCACGTTAAGCGCAACAGTGACAAAACGTATCAACCCTGACTAACAAATGAACACGGAAAGCAAAGACAAACAGATATCGGGAATGCTTGCTAATCGGTTGTCTAACACAAGACAACAGCAAGAGTTCGTTCCAGACAAAACAGACTGAAGGAGTAACCAGTAGCAACCGCAGCTAAGGTTATACTCCAAGACACAGACAAGAGAGATCCACCACCTCTAGAGCTAGGGCGAATGCGATCTAGAAACAGAACTGAACGATTTACTATCAGCCTCTGCAGGAGATAGTACAATCTCCAGAACAGTACAAGACAAAACAAGACTTAGGCAGTACAAATAATAAACAACCTGAATGCACTAGGAGGAGTGCAAAATGCACTCCCCAAGAATTAACTACACTAGAATATTCGCAACAAGATACAAAGAGGTTGAAGCTCTCAAGGTAAGTCTCCCTAAACAGGAACTATAACGAGTAAGGAATTCTGGGAGGAAGTGACATTTATACTGGAGACCTTCAAAGGAAGCAGACAAGCAGATTGCGAGATAAGTAGATGCAAATCAGTCATCCTTGCAAACTGACAAAAAGGCCTCTTTTCCCTGGACTTGTTACGATCGCTTCTGCAGCGTTTACTGCTGGCTGCAGTGGTATTGCAACCCAAGCAGTTCTGATGTCATTACATGCATTTGCTTGCATAGTTTGGTTTGCACTTAAACTAGTTGCTGATTCCATCTGCAGTCGCTCTGAAGTTAATGACAGTTTAATATGCTTTTGTGTAAACAAACATTGTCTGCTGCAATGGAGTGGCAATCCCTTTCCTGCAGGCTGCATATCATTGTCTGCCTTTTCCTGCTGTCAGCCTGTGATTAATTACCATTCACTTGTGTGGGAATCTGCAGGTCTGCTCCCATTGGATGACCTCAGTATAAAGAACTGCTTCCTGCAATGCTCCATGGGCTACCATAGTCTCAGATTCTGTCTGTTACTCTGCTCGTGCCCCACCCCGTTCCTAGTCCGTGTGGACTGCGCTGACTCCTGCGAAGGGGTCAGCGAGTCCTCCTAGTTCTGCTCTTGTTCTAGAAGTTGTTACTCTGCTTGTCTTGTGTCATATATTGGTTCATCGCCAATATATACGCATACTTGCATGTTTTGTTATTTTCCTTGTATTCGTGTTACGTTGATACATCAGTGTCGCAGATATATATGTACACGAACTGTTTATATCCTGTGTTCAGTTAGTCAGCTTTCCAGCACGTTTTGGTAGGTTGCGCATATCGTGATCACCCGTGCTGAGTTAGTATCCTGCTCCTGGTTCTGTTTGTGGATTGCGTTCATCTCTGCGAAGAGATAGCGAATCCTTCTGAGTCCTGTTCCCTGTATTGCTCCAGTCTTAGTCAGTGTTCCTGCTTATGTCATATATCGGTTCATTGCCGATATATACATTTGTTAGTCAGACGTTACAAATAGTTTCATTGATAGCTGTAATTGTAATACGCTAGGAAAACATACTTATTGTATATTTGTCTGTGTTACATTCATCTATCTTGATCTTCCTATTTCCTGACTATCCTGTCCTGTCTTTGTGAGGCACGCCATCGCTGCAACGCATTGGCTGCCTCATTCCAGTCTGTCTTGTTGTGGAAGCTTGCTGTCACTAAGTAGTGGCTAGTTAAGCAAGCGTTCATTCTGTCTACCTGTCCTGGTCTCCTCAGTCCTGGTTTATGCACTCAGCGCTACTTTGCGCTGAGACGTTGTCACGAAAGTGTTGTTTGTGGCTGTTCGGATCTGCACCGGCTCTGTGCGCCACAATCTCCTATTGGAGTCAGTCCTCTCCTCCACTAAACTGGGGATATCCTGATTCCTTGTGCTGGTGTGTGTACCTCCTTCACGTCAGCTTATGTGTTGCATGCTGACTGTGGAGAATACACCTCCAAGCTTAACAGGACTGAATTATGCAACCTGCATAGAAAACAAAACTGTCCAGGGAATCAATGCCAGCAGAGCGGATTCTGACAGTGACCCAGGGCCTGACATCACACTGTGGGAGTGGTTTCACCACAATATCAACCATAGAGATGTCCCTGATTCAAGAAAGGTAAATATTTCTCATGGAAAAAATGATATCAGCTACTAATTGAGATGAAGTGCAATCCTTGGTCACAGTTCTTCTTTAAACTTATGATACAACGCTCAGTAAGCCATACAGTGTAATTTAGTTTTAAATCATTTGGAAACATTTTTCTAGAGCTTTTTTCAAACTTGCAGTGCAGTTGCAAGTTAATGCTGAAGGTTTTATGATCTTCTGGGAAATAAGTTAATCAAAATAATCCACATATTTTATTCAATACTTTTGAAGAACATAGTATGCCTGTGGCAAGTGCACATCAAAAATTAAAAAGACTTTTTAATAGTCAACAAATTGTGAGCTAAATTTGGTCTATCTGTGCAGTTAAACACTTAACAACTGCGGAGGATCTCCTACACATTTGTTTTATAGTTAATGAGCAACAGACAACTGTTATACCCAGTTCTGTTTAAAATTCAAGTTTGACTTACTGTTTGTGCCTCGTTCAACAAATCTCACTGTATCAATTCCTGCAATTTCTCATTGTACAAAGCTGAAGAGCGGTTATGCTGGCCTTGACACAAGCATAATTCATTCTTGCCATTGCTGAATCAAGCTGGAGATGAATGTTGTATGAAATAAATGTGTACAATATGTCTTTACCTCTCATAAAACCATTTTTGTATGGCATATAAGTTTGCTGTAATACCAATTTACAGTATAGTTTTGTTTACTAAAAATGCATGTTACGATGTGTTAGGAAAGATTTTGACCTGAATATCATACATTTTAAAAAGAATTGTTGCAAATGCTTTAGAATTCTTTCAACTTCAAAGGGCTGTTGCATTCTTCTGACTGAATGGTATAGCTTGTAAACCAATGACATACTCAATTATATTTTATTTCTACAAATATGTAGAAGGTGTGAAAGGTATAAGAATAATACATAGCAAGTAGTGGCGTAGCTTAGTAGCTAGGAACACCAGTGCAAGTTTTATATTAGGCCCTTCCAAAGCAATTGATAAGGAGCTCCAAAATAGGCCAAAAACAGTTGCAGCAATAGAAAGTTGTAAGCCAGAGGAGGAGAACAGTTTGCTAATGATTACCACTATTCAACGCACATATAGAGGTGATCATTACCGGCATAGAACCAATGAAGAGCTAATATATCAGTTGAAGGAGGCCCCTTAATGGGCCCCTCTTGTTCTGGGGCCCCAGTGCAGTCGCTACCTCTGCATCCCCCTATTGCTATACCGATAGCAAGGCATTTCAAAATGGTAAGGAGGTCTTATTTTTTTCTGGTTGGACTTGATGGACGGATGTATTTTTTCAACCAAACTAACTACTGTATGTAACTATGTCTGAACGTCTGGAGAAAATGGAGATGTATAGCTGTTTGGCTTGCAAGTAAGGGGCACACATGTCCCTTTTTTTAATCCCATTGGTAGAGCAACTAGAACCACGGTAGCCTATGGCGTTATAAAACAAGAAACATGATAAGAGGAATGGAGTGGCAATCTACTAAGACCTAAATTGAACTTGTGTTATATAAGTTGAACTTCTAATATATATAATTACATAGTTCTCTAGGTTAAAATCCTTTCCACGCTTATGAATCATAGCTGTGGATGCCGTTCAAAAGAAAGAAAGCCAAGCTCCTTTTGAATGCAGGTATACAAGTTGTCATTATTAAGAAGTCAGCACAGATCAAAGAGAAATAAATACAGTCAATAAAACTTCACCACGGTGATATTCCAACCTCACATGGTCTTGTGGCCAACCATCACCAGAAAAGAGTAAGAGGGGCTTACCAGCTGCCAAAAACCACATTACAAGGTTGTATGTCTCGCATTCAGTGGTAATCCTAATGAACCTTGAGCAGATATGGATCCAAACTTCCACCACTCCCTCACTTCAATATATGGTATGGTATCTAGGAAGGCTAATATATAAACACAACAAAAAACGGCAACTCTAAGTGTAAACCGTTTATTGTAAAAACAAATGGTATAGACCATAAAAACAAGATAAAAACAAAGACTTACATATGGGGGTCCAGAAACTGGTAACCCCTAATAAAAACTTGCGCGTGTAAGCCTGTCCACAGCCAATAAGACATTAAAGGTGCCGCCTGTCTTCTTTCCGACCGGTTTTGCAATCAAGCATCCTCAGGGAATCAAGAGCCCAGGCGGCTGGCACCGAATTTATAGCTTTCTAAAAGAGGAAGGGGTGGACCTGAAGATCCCTCCCCATTAGACCTTACCAGTTGATAGTCTATCAGTAGATCAGGATAGTCTATTCATCCCAAATAAATCCAAAAACATAATGTGCAAAAAGACCTGTGCAATAGAATACACAGCAGTTGTGCTAACAGTGTCCAAATAAGTCTTCCAAGTGAAACAGGATCCCATATAAAATGGATAACATATAAAAGAGAATCCACATTACTCCAAAATAAGTGCATAGATCAATGCAGTGCAATACATAATCAGTGCAATACATAATGCAATTGCCCCATGTATTACACATGCACGGGGCAATTGTTGCTGAGAATTAACAAGTGGCTGGATAGTGTAATGGCCAAGGGCTCTGCCACCTGCCTGCTCAACAAGCCAGAACCTACCCGGCAGGAGACCCCAGGCAAGTCTCCCCAACACCAGCGGTGGTGCAATACATAATGCCATTCCCCACAGAGCGTGTCCCAGTGGCTGCAGCTCCAAGCCCACCAGGAAAGAAACACAACACAAATGTTGTTTGTTTTATGCTTTCACAAAACATCAGTGGCATAAAAGAGATTTTGACTGACCTAAAAAACAAATGCAAAAGAAAAAAGAAAAACGTCATATCGCGGTAAATTGCGGCTGTCGGAACACAAACGTCTGCGTTCCAATAGACGTCGCATAGAAAGCGTCATCGCTTAATGCGTAATAAAGTATGCGTCCAGAAGCCGTGCATGCATAACAAAAAAGCACGTCAAGCAGTACGCATCACTAGACAACGCACACGTAAAATTGTATGTCGCGCACGTGTGTAAAATCTGGATTAGAGTGGAAAAAGGTGCGCGTGAAAAACATATATGCCCTCTAGAGGGCAAAAAGGTCAGTAAAATCCTAAGGGAAAGAGAAAATAGAAATATTGTAAGCAAACGGACCATTTTATTAGATTATTTGTGCATAAATAATTAAGTGTACAGCAAAGAGAACCCAATTTAAATGAGTGAAATTAAAGCTCCCTAAAATTGAAGCAGACATTAGTGGTATTGTAAACGTCTTTTTTTTTTCCCCCTCTTTTATCTGCGTTGACTCCTTAATACTAATTTTGTGGACTTTGGACGTTGTTCATTCTCGGCAGTGATCATATGTTTTATTTCCTTGGCTTTATTTCCTTTATTTTATTTCCTGTTTGCTTATACAAGTGGTAAAATGTCCTTTTCTTTCTTCCACATGGAGATCATATCTCCTTGTCCTTTGTACAGACCTGACAATAAGATGGTCATTTGCCAAACTTGTATACTGCCCTTGAATAGAGATGGCTCAAACCTCCGATTTTAGGTTAGAGAACCTCGAACGCGAACTTCCGCAAAAGTCCAGTTCATGCGAACTTTCACGAACTGCAATATACTTCAATGGGGAGGCGGACTTTGAAAACTAGAAACATTTATGCTGGCCACAAACGTGATGGAAAAGATGTTTCAAGGGTTCTAACACCTGGAGGGGGGCATGGCGAAGTGGGATACATGCCAAAAGTCCCGGGGACTTTTGACCCAATGCTGTGTGCCAGGGATAACACCACTTGCCTTTCAACATCATGGTACAGTTTGGGTATCACCTTTTTTAAGGAAATAATTATGGCCTGGTATCTTCCACTGCAGTGTGTGGCTTTGCTTTTGTGTGCTGCTTTTCCTCAGGTGGTCATCCCATTGCAGTTTATGCTTTGTCATCATGTGCCTTCGTAAGGAACTTGTCCCTACGCGGGTCTTGGTCTTTCCACAGCTCAATTTTTGGTGGCAGAGAGTACAAATGGCATTGCTCTCATCTGAGGCAGACACACAAAAAGATTTCCACACCACTGAGCCCTGGGGTGATGGCACTTTGGTGGTGTTGGCCGACTGAGTGTTAAGTGGGGTGCCAGAATCACAGCAGGAGGAGGAAGATATAAATAAAAATTAAAAACAATGGTGCACAAGCCAGCCTGGGGCCCCGGGAACTCTCACTGCCCGGGGCCCCAGAACCAGCATGCAACACCATATGCCTTTTATAAGGGGGGCTCCAGGAGGGAGTGTAGCCTGATTGGCTACCATGTGTCTGCTGACTGTGATATAGAGGGTCAAAGTTGAGCCTAATGATGTAGTATAGGGGGCTGGTCAAACTCGCACAGAGTTCGCGGTTCACCGTGAATGCGAACCACCGAAGTTCGCGCAAATCGGTTCGCCGTTCGGGCCATCTCTACCCTTAAATGTATTTATATATGTTAATTATTTAACCAATCCTTTTGGATGCCTTGGTCACTTGCTGTATGTTACACCCACAGATTTAAATTTTAATTCAGTTACCAGACAGAGCCTTAGAACTCCTGAAGCTTTAGGTAGTTAGGTCAATGCTGCTAAAAGACAGGTTTTTTTTTTTTTTTTGGGGGTGGGGGAAGGTTGAGTGATAACTGATTTGCACTGATAAATTAACAACTGGCTTCCTATTACCAAGCCACCAAGTAGTCTCAGGCTGGGCTTTCACTTATGGCAGCATTTCACAACTCCTGCCGATTCAAAAATCACTGGCAGTTTCTGATTCACCGAAAATACTTTTTCCCCGAAATTCCAGAGCGATTGCCATTTTGCCCTAATTGACGTGAATGCAGTTGCTCTGTGGAAATCACAAAGATGCTGCAGGCAGGGAATTTGCAATTTTCACCATAATTGCAACTCTGCTGTGGGCTCACTTCCGTAGCCTTTCAATGGTGAAGCAGTTTTAGGAATCGCTGGGATTCTTAGAAAGCATTATCGCTATTGAAAGCACTTTAGTGGAGAATAGACTTCACTGCTTGTTTAACCGAAAATCTACTCTTTATCGTTATCAGCATTGCTTTGTGCTGTGCTACTATCATTACAAATGTAAAAGATACCACAAAAGTACGCAAACATAAAACTCCACAACTCTCACATGCTTATATTCTATTGGAAACAGTCTAGAGAGCTTATGAAGACAGTGCAGGGAGTGCAAATTAGGACAGTGACTCACCACTTTTACAAATGGCCACTGAATTAATATTTATAGAAAAATAAAAGTTACTGGAAAAGTCATCTAGTGCAAGGCAAATTCAGTATACACATATGCTTTCGATGTTTATCACACAAATACCATATAAGTGAAAAGAAGAAAACACAGGCACTGCCAATAGAACCAATATTATGCTCATTTATTCTAGATGCAGATAAAAATAAATGTTATATTCAGAAGAGACTTGGCATGCTACAAGCAGAAAAGCCTTGCCTGCATTGAGAAAGCAGTTGTCATGACATAAATATTGTATTTCATTTTGTTTTTATTTTTTATTTGTTGTTCATATCTCTCCAGCCTGAAGCTCTGAATTAGCTGATGATTATGATTTGTATTTGTATGCATTTATATTGTGCAAAATAGAATACGCTAAGCAATCTATGGCACTTTCTGCTCCTCAAATAGATTGAAACTAATTAATCTACTAGATTGTTAAGCAGTTCAAAAGACATCATCAGTGAGAGTGAGTATACAGACGTTTATTGTACTAAAACCAGTTGTCAACTAGTAAAAGATAAATAGTATGTATTCCTCGAAATACTACAGTCAGCTTGTGTAACTGTTTAGACTCATTATCTTACATGTATCTGCTATTTAGACTTTACAAATATCTTCATTGAAAAATACTGGGTAGACTGGAAATGCAGTATGTCTACCTGTATACACACACACACACACGCACACACACACGGTTAACACACACACCGAGTAGAAATCACCAGAACTGAAAGCGCCGGTACACACACACACACACACACACACACACACACACACACACACACACACACACACACACACACACACACACGCACCGGGTAGAAATCACTTACCAGAACTGAAGGAGCCAGTTAATTTCCATTCTTGCAGACTGCCAGCTATTTTACTGCATCGTCTACATGGTTCCCGATGCATGCATGTGACCTGAAGTAGGATAGGTGACACATTGGGAGGCATACAAAGGATGTAGCAGAGCAGGAGACAGCTGTAGAAGTGAGGAGGACCAACACCCAAAGCTCTGGTAAGTGGTTTCAGCTGTGAGCTGCTCTGCATAATGAAAGAAAGTAGAGAGGCATGCCCCCCCATGGCTCCCCCCATTTACTACCAGCAGGTTGAGACTGCTGGTTGGGAGTGTCCCTGATAACTAGGGCTTTGCTGTATGTAATCTGGATTCAATTTTCATCAATGATATCACCCAAGCAAGTAAATCTTCATAGTACATCTGAGGACAAATGAGACAAAAGATCCAAAAATACAATTAACATGAGTTAACCAGTTTACCACTCTAATTGCAGTCTTTAATATACAGCTCATGACAGTTGCATACTGCAAAGTCTGGCAGTCTCTGTCTGCTATTTTGAGCTTGATTCACTATGCGGTGCTAACCTACTTAGCACGTCTAAAGTCTTTAGGCATGCTAACCAGGATGCTAAGTAGGTTAGCACCGGTTTTCTCAATCAGATCGCGCGCTAAATACCGCGCACAAAGTTTTACGTGCGCAAAGTCCTATGCGCACGCTAAGTCCCATAGGCTTTAATGGGCACTTCACGCGGAGCGCCCTGCGCTCTGTGCAGTGCGTGCGTAAAGTTTTGCAAACATAAAGTTTTGTGCGCGTAAAGTTTTGCGTGCAAAAATCTCGTTTAGACGTGCTAAGGGGGTTTTCACAGGCGTGCTAACAGTTAGCTGCGCTTTGTGAATCAAGCCCTTTGTGTCAAAGGGTTAAAGGGAACTTGATGACTGAAGAATACAGAGGCTGCCATCTTCTTCCCCTTATAAAGTTGTCTGGCTGTCATGCTGAGGTTTTCACCTTAGTTGTTTTTGAGTCACACCTGCAACAAGCATGCAGCCAGTGGAGTCCTCGGATCTGCATGCTCATTCTGGGCCAGTAACTTAACCATTTCTGCCGCCCGGACATGATCCTCATGTCCAGGTGGCTGCTCTGCTGCAGTGCTGCTCTTCGGCGCGCTCCCGTGCGCAATCGCGGGCGTGCCTCCGTGCTGTACCCTGGTAGCCCTGGGATCAGTGAACGGGAACATGGTTCCTGATCACCGATCCATGTCCCCAGCAGAAAAACCAAAGCGCTCTTACTAGAGGCTTCAGTCTTTCTGCAAAAAATGTTTTCCCCGTCCCCCTTGTGGTTCCGGTGATCGAGAAGCATAAGGAGAAAAAAATTAGCTCAAGGTGGCCATCTTGTGGCCAAATAGTAAAACTACATCTACATATTTTTTACATTACAATTTACACATATAAAAACATTAAAAATTAACTGTTTATTTCCCACAGCAAAATATTACCCAAATACATTTTTTAATGGAAAAAAAAATTACAATAACAAAAACAAAAAACCCATAAATAGTTACCTAAGGGTCTGAACTTTTTAAATATGCATTTGAAGGGGGGTATACTACGAACATTTTTTAAATTATAAGCATGTAAATAGTAATGGATGCAAATGGAAAAAATGCACCTTTATTTCCAAATAAAATATTGGCACCATACATTATGATAGGGACAAAATTTAAATGGTGTCATAACCGAGATAAATGGGCAAATAAAATACATAGGTTTTAATTATGGTAGCGTGGATTATTTTAAAACTATAATGGACGGAAACTGAGAAATAATGATTTTTTTCCATTTTTTTCTTATTGATCCTGTTAAAATGCATTTATAAAAAAATAATTCTTAGCAAAATGTACCACCCAAAGAAAGCCTAATTACTGGCGGAAAAACAAGATATAGATCAATAAATTCCGTTAAGTAGTGATAAAGTTATTAGCTAATGAATGGGAGGTGAAAATTGCTCTGATGCATAAGGTGAAAAATCCCCGCGAGCTGAAATGGTTAAAGTATTACAGGCAGAATAGAATCACAGAAGTCGGGCAACTAGTATTCTTAATTAGATAAGGAAAATGACAGCTTCCATATTCCTCTCTCTTCAAGTTCCCCTTAATCCTCTAACACAGAATAGCCCACCCGAGACTTTCAGACTTTGCAGTAGGCAGCTGTCATGAGCTGTATGTTAAAGACAGGAATTAGAGTGGTAAACTGGTTAATTCTTATGATGAGTTGTCTTTCTGGATCTAAGAGGTCTACTAGCCCCCTGCCCCTATGCATATCAATAACTTTTTTGTGTTTACATATTCTGTGTAGATCTGGTCACACGTTCGTATGCTCTTGCCACCCGTGAGTTAGGCGAAGGGTGAGCTGAATGACGGCTCTCCCTGCTGCCGCTAAACTCCCCGGCAGCCTTAAATACTATTCTCCCTCCCAGTTGTAGCAACTCCGAGGGAGGTGTAATTTGGGGTCTGGCGCCGGATCCCCAAGTTACTCTTGCACGGGGCACATATCATAGATTATAACATTGCTGCTATGATGGCGCCCAGCTTGGTCACAGGTCAACAGCATCATTGACAATTACAGGGGGTCAGAAGAAATTCTGTCATTGTTCATTATTATACTGCATTGATTTTTTAAACGTTTAAAAATCATTGTAGACTTAATGTCATCTCTGCTGAAAAAGTTATTCAACTGTAAGTCATTGTGTCATTCAGCTGTAAGAAGACTGTATTATTTCAAACATATTAAAATTTTATGCTTGATGCTGGCTAGCTTTTTTATGGGAGAAAAAAAATTGTGTGATACTGTATCTTGTAATAGTTAGCCTTATTCTGTAAGGCATTGTTTTTAGATGGCAGTTTAAAAACTGTCCTTCATAGTAATTCTGGATACCCTAAATGGAACTGTTAGATGGAAGATGGATGTTTAACATTACTAAACGGCAATGTCATCCAAAATTATTATATATACACAGTGTGCAGATCAGTTATAGCCCAATTAACATAATTGTTGTATGACATAATTTTCTCCTGTGTAGCTCATCCATTCATTTGCAAATTACTAATTAATGTCATAAAAATATACAAAGTTGCAGAATACAATGCAAATACTTTTATGAAATAAAACAACTGTGGTATACAGCGCCTGTGATAATGTACAGTTCAAAAGCAAAAAGCAACAGAAAAAGTATTACAAAGAAGAATGATATGACATGTTGCGCACTAGAATGAGTGATGATTGACACAATAAAAACAATAATTAACTTGAAGTAAACTGAAACTTTAATAAAGTTGCAAATTAACCTTTTGCTGACTGCGCCACGCCGATGGGCGTGGCCGCGGCGGCAGCCCCAGGACCGCCTAACACCGATTGGCGTAAAGTCCTGGGGCTCTGTTTTGAATGAGATCACATGCACGCTGCGCGTGCATCTCGTTCTCGGAGGGTGGAGCTCCACCCCCTCTTCAGTCTCCAAGCGGTTATTGCCACTCGGAGACTGTTAGACAGCATAATCGCCGTCTAATTACCCGTACAGCACTACGATCAGCAGCAGCGCTGTACTGGGGACAGCCGTGTGACACAGCTGTCCCCTCCTGAGCCACGGAGGTGATCGGCTGTCATAGGCTGAAGCCTATGACAGCTGATCACAGGGATTGGCCGGCGGGGGGAGGGAGAGAGGGGGTATACAGCAAGGGGAAAAAAACAAACAAAAAACAAACACAAATAAACAAACAAACACTGGGGGGGGGATCAGACCCCACCAGCAGAGAGCTCTGTTGGTGGGGAGAAAAGGGGGAAGGAATCACTTGTGTGCTGTGTTTTGCGGTCCTGCAGCTTGGCCTTAAAGCTGCAGTGGCCAATTTAATGAAAATGTGCCTGGTCTTTAGGGGGGTTTAACACAGCAGTCCTCAAGAGGTTAACAAGACAGAAACTACCTCAAAAGATCTGAAAAGGATTTGTAAAATGACTGCTGAAATAGTTATGTCCTCATATTGGCTTGTGGAAAGATACTGCAGTTATTGACACAACTAGTATAGTAATATATAATGTCCGTAACTTGTAATATTCACACTGTCTGTCCTTGTATTGTTTTTTGTTTGTGTTTGTTAAGCAACTGCCAAGACAAATTCCTTGTAGGTGCAAACTTACTTGGCGAAAAATAAATTGATTCTGATTCTGATTCTGATTCTGATATAAACACAGAAAACTACCTCACATGCCTTCCCTTCTGTGTCCCTACACAAAACTTGCATTACAACATGATCAGGCCTGCATACTTGTCCTCTTGTGTCCTTTCAAAAGATGCAGGTGTTAATTTGGATGATGGGATTGCCATTATTTTGACTAAATTCTAACCTTATTGCCTGGCATTAACCATCCTTCAAAGGAACACTATCAATAACCAAGTGTTCTAAAATTACAATGTAAAAATTATGTCTATGTAGCATTTTCCTACTTTTTATGGTAAATGTCAGAGGCAAAAGCTGTAATTCGTTGTGTGTAGGTTGTAGCTGCATTGGAACGATTAATTAGCAAAGGGGAGTCTGTGCTTCGTGAGAAATGTGTAACAGCCAGTGCTGGCCTTTGCATATCTCAGAAAATTATTATGAGTATTTTTTTTTTTGAAAGCAAAAAAAAAACAAAAAACAAAAACAAAACCTTTAGTATGAAAATTCTGCCTTGGTATCAGGTTTCACACAAAACTATGAATGTTTAATTTATGCTGCACATAACAAGATACATTTCCCCTGCGCTTAGTGCATTATTCTCCTCAGGCAGCTCATTCAAAGAGACAAACAGCTGCAGTTTAATCTAGTGAGACCACGATCATCTGAAAGAGCTATAACGTACATACAGGGTTAACAGATGTAGGGAGAGGGATCCCCCTCCACTCATGATTTTCTGGTCTGTCTTCCTATGTCAGTAAATTGTGAAAGGAATTTGATAACATGAAAGGAAACAATAAACAGGAGATATACAGCAGTATTTAGCAACACTTAGACGAACTATTCCCATCCCAGTTTAAAAAAGATGTTAATTGATAGTGTTCCTTTAACTGACCCTCCTAGCATTGCAGCTGATAATGTTCTGCTGCAACCTATAGGATAGCCAAACTCTTATGCCCAATTTAATCAACTGGCTCACCATAGCCGCAAATTAACATTGTGATCCTAATTCAACAATTGGGCTGGGAGCCCAAAATTCACCATTGTATGTTTTCTTTAATGCTTTTAATCCATAAGGTACATACAGTTAAAGCAAATCAGGAAGTGACAGAGTGACCTGATAGACATTCCATGGGTCCCCCAGCTTTGTCGGAGGCCAAAGAGGACAGTATGGTTCTGTCACTACCAATGAGCTATGCTAAAGAAGTTTCTTAGTGTGTGAACTGAGTGCCAAGGATTATGTGACTCATTTTACTGATACTATCATACTGAGATAATAGTATATTTGAATTGTTCATAAACTGATATTACAGAATATAATTATATATGTGCTATAGTAGATCAGTAGCACCACATGTAATTACCACATAAGGATGTGTATGCAGGCAGAACAGAGGATTCCCCAAGTCCTCAGGGCAATACAAAGTCCACAAAGGTCTGCAGCACAACAAATGTTCTTTATGGGAGTCAAACAGTGAATGATACAAGCAACAGTTTCGGGTGTCCCTGCCCTTTGCCAAGCTATATGTGCTATACAGTATATGACTGGTATTCAAACAGTTAAAGATAATGGCCTCAATTCACTAAGATCATGCTGGAGATAATAAGGTAAGAGAAAACTTACCTTCACACAGTAAGAGAGTTATCTTATCTCTTCATTCCTTACGTTACCTCCTCTGTAGTTAATTTACCTCCTCTGTAGTTAATTTACCTCCTCTGTAGTTATTTTCACATGCAGTTAATTAACAGCCTGTCTTTAACTCTGGAGTTATTTTAAGGATTGAAGAGTTAACTTAAAGACAGAAGAGTTAACTTTAGGTGTGCCTGAGGTAAAATGTTTCCTGAATACTACATGCCTTATCACCATGGTAACAACTCTAGAAACATTATTAAAGACAGGAGATAAGCTTAGTGAATTAAGGCCAATGTCACAGAATGACTATCTAAATGATAATATATATACCTTTTTTTCTCCATGTAGTAATTACTAGTGGGTGAATATCTGGAAGTCCCCTTTAAAATAAAGAAGGCCTCACAGACACCCTCCCCAGGTGAAAATTGTGCTTATGTACTCCTTACTGTAATGATCTGCTCTGCTGTCTGCACAGGCAGGCAGCTTGTTGACCATTTTTCAGGTCTGCATGCTGCAGGTCCCTGGAAAGGAGACCTGTTTTCACTCTGCAAGTTTCAGACTTGCTGTTCTGGTGAGGGATTTGCATTTATTTATCTGGTTATTGATAGTTCTGCCTCTTTTGAAGGCTTGCAGTATAAATGCCATTTCCTCCCAGAATTCCCTGCTGGTCATAAAAGGTTTGGTTCTGCTGGACTTACCTTGAGTTTCAGCCCTCTGCTATTGTTTGCTAATATTGTCTTAGAGTAATTATCCTTGGGAGTGCACTAGCATTCCTTCTAGCACAGTCAGGTTGTTTATTATCTGTATTGCCTAGTTCTGTCTTGTCTGTTTGGATTGCATTCACCCTAGCGGTAGAGGCGGTGGATCCTTCTGTACTCTGTCTTGGAGTGTAAGCCAGAGCAGCGGTTGCTACTGGTTACTCCTTCTGTCTGTCTGTTTGGATTGCATTCGCCCTAGCGGTAGAGGCGGTGAATCCTTCTGTACTCTGTCTTGGAGTGTAAGCCAGAGCTGCAGTTGCTACTGGTTACTTCTTCTGTCTGTCTTGTCCATGCGATGGTACTGTCGCCAGCGGTGGCTGACAGTGAATCGTTCTGTCCTGTTCCTAGATCGCATTTGCCCTAGCGTTAGAGGCGGTGGATCTCTCTTGTCTGAACCTTGGAGTTTAACCTTAGCTGCGGTTGCTACTGGTTACTCCTTTTGTCTGTCTTGTCTGGACCGAACGCTTGCTGTTGTCTGGGTGAGGCAACTGATTAGCAAGTGTTCACGTTCTCTGTTTATTTTCACTTTCCGTGTTTCATTTGTTAGTCAGGGTTGGTACGTTTTGTCACTTTTGAGCTTAACCTGCGGTGACCGTGCCTTGAACGCGCTTTGTCGCTATTGTGCTTAACGTGTGGTGACTGCGTTTAGCTAGTCCTGTCTGTTCCTTCATGTTGGATTGCAGTTTGCTAATTGGTTCTGTCTTTATTCATTCTATGTTCTGTCTTTACTCCGTCTTGTGTCTCTGCTAGCAATTGCCATTCTTGCGATTGCTTTCTCACTTTGGTCTTCGCTGTTGTATGTCAACCGTCGCTGGGTGGTGACTAGATTGGTGGACATACATACATTCTGTCTCTGTGCTCACTCTCTCTCGAGTGGCTATCTTGTCCTGTATTGCTTCACTTTGTACAATCTCCTTCTGGCATCTGTGGTTGTACAGAGACCGAGTTCCTCTGTACTCCACAGCTCCATCTGCCGGTTGGAATTCCTCTCTACAGGTGCATTTGCACCAAAGCTGGTTTCCCTTATCCAAATGCTTGTGGAGTGTTTCTGCAGTGTCAGCGCACATGTTGTGCGCTGACCACGGAGATAATTCCACAATCGTTACACTTACCAATTTTCTCAATGGGTTAAATAAAAAAAAATACACCACTTAGGGCCCGTTTCCACTAGCGCGAATTTTACAATCATTTTCTGCGTACAGATTTGCAGAACCAATACAAGTTAATAGGCCTGTTTCCACTAGCAAAAAAATCTGCACACTGGGCTGTGCAGAAAAAATCTGCACAACAGAGCTATCAGAATTCACACACCGCAAGCATAGTGTGCAATTTGCACATAATGTAATTCATAGGAAAACTGCATACATTTTTGCCATGCAAATTTTCCATGCGATTTCACGTAAATGTAAAAGCACACAGGCACTGACATGGTTCAAATCGCATACATACAAAAATACATAAAAATGCACGTGTTTTCGCATAAAAATTTGCATACAAACACGTACAAATTCGCATCTACATGCAAATTCATTTACGCGTTTTCCACAACGAAACTGACGGCACTAGTGGAAACGTAGCCTTACAGTAAAAATTACTTTATTATTTGAAACTAACCTGAATTACTTACCTTTAATGAATGATTCCATGCCAGTATCCTTTAGACCTTGATTAAAGAGTTTCGCTCTGAGCGTCTGCAGCTCACTCTCATTACTAACTGTTGATAAGCTTCCTGCAGCAGGAACCTATTAGCAGCCTATGCCCATATGGGTGGTGACATCATCAACATGCCCTGATCCAAGGAAGCTAAACTAGGGCAAGTTTAGGAAAACTAGCATCTTTAACCATTTCAGCCCGCAGGGATTTTCCACTTTATGCATCAGAGCAATTTTCACCTCCCATTCATTCACTAATAACTTTATCACTACTTATCACAATTTATTGATCTATATCTTGTTTTTTCTGCCACTAATTAGGCTTTCTTTGGGTGGTACATTTTGCTAAGAATTATTTTTTTATAAATGCATTTTAACAGGATCAGTAAGAAAAAAATGGAAAAAATTCATTATTTCTCAGTTTTCATCCATTATAATTTTAAAATAACCCATGCTACTATAATTAAAACCTGTGTATTTTATTTGCCCATTTGTCTCGGTTATGACACCATTCAAATTTTGTCCCTATCACAATGTATGGCGCCAATATTTTATTTGGAAATAAAGGTGCATTTTTTCCATTTTGCGTCCATCACTATTTACAAGCTTATAATTTAAAAAATGATCGTAGTGTACCCCTTCAAATGCATATTTAAAAAGTTCAGACCCTTAGGTAACTATTTATGTCTTTTTTGTTTTTTTTTATTGTAATTTTTTTTCTATTAAAAATTTTATTTGGGTAACATTTTGATGTGGGAAATAAACAGTTAATTTTTAATGTTATTATATGTTTAAATTGTAATGTAAAAAATATGTAGCTGTAGTTTTACTATTTGGCCACAAGATGGCCACCTTGAATTTTTTTCCCCTCCTTGTGCTTCTCGCTAAGCGGAAGTACAAGGGGGATGCAGAAATTTTTCTGGGCAGAAAAATTGAAGCCACTTGTAAGAGCACTTCGGTTTTTCTGCTGGGGAGACGGATCGGTGATCAGGAACCATGTTCCCGTTCACTGATCCCATGGCTACCGGGGGACACCACGGGAGCACAGGGGCATGCCCGCAATCGCGCACGGGAGCACACCGAAGCGCGGGACCGCAGCAGAGCAGCTGCCCGGACGTGAACTTCACGTCCGGGCGGCAGAAATAGTTAATACAAATGAAGGGTACAGGACAGGTGAGATCTTTTCAATTTTCCGGCTCTGCATGTTTAAAAAAAAATTAGTTCTGTTATCTATACAAAAGAGATTGTTGAACAGCTTGTTGAATATAGAATGATGTGTGGAAAAACAAATAGAAGCCAAGCCAGATGATGCAGATGAATGAAGCAGATTTTACATTACACTGTCTATCATTGCTGCTGAATGCAGTCTTAAACATGCAGTCCTTCAAATGAACATAAAAATATAAAACTCAGTTCTATCTCGCTAATGTTCTATTTACCAATAGTACTACACATACAATAAATTATCTCATAGTTTTATTTTTAGTTCAAGTTTGCTTTGATATTCTCTGTAAAGTGTAGCAGAAAAAGCGTATGCCCTATATAATATCTGAAGAATAAAGTTCGACTCAATCTATTTCTCAGAATCAACATTGAATTGTTTTTTAGCTACATTTCACACAGGGCGATAACTTTTTTTTGAAAATAGGTATGTGCATAAAAAACTGTCTTTATGCTGCATAAGAAATTTAAGATCATAAGTATTTATTTTTTAACACAGCATCTGTGAACCCCATTTCTGAAAAATTCCCAAACTTTGTTAAAGTTTCTGGTCAAATTGACTTAGTAAATGTGTTATAAACTGTATTCCCTTGTAATCACTTGATAATGTTCTTGTACTTTATCTATAATTGTTCTACATGCTTTTCTGTAGCCTTCGGTTTCTTAGAAAACACCATTTCATAATTCACAGTGTCTTTGACATCTCAAAGTTATAATGCATGTTTGCTTGAAACAAATGATTAACTGACTTGTTTTTTGTCTTTGTCTACTTTTTCCGCTGGATTAATTTTTAGTCTTCTGACAGCATTTTAAATTCTCCAGCTAACTGAACTCTGTATGTTTGCAACTCTAGAGCCCAAGAGACAACTGAAAGCCCCTGCAATACAGTAAAACCTTAGATTGAGAGTAACTTGGTTTAAGAGTGCTTTGCAAGATGAACACATTTTTGTTGTGAAATTTTGACTTGATGTACAAGCAAAAAACCCTGTATGTGTGTCACATCATCACATCTGAGCCAATGGTTCTTTTTCGATTGATGCTGCAGGATTGTACTTAATCTGAGTGCAGGGACTGTACAATGTCACATTTCCGCGAAATCCTCAAAAGTGGACAAAAGTAACTGTCATTGTAGAAGTTCTTTGTTTAAGCCACACATGCACACAAAAGCTTAGGGTGAGCCAACAGATATCAATGATTCTTTTTTACATTTTTATTTAATACAGTACACTACATTAAATATTTTTCTATAACTGTTTTTGAATTACAAGCATGTTTGTGGAATGAATTTTGCTTGCAAACCAAGGTTCCACTGTATTAGTTAAAAAACTGAATGATAGTGAAGTATTATTTCCAAAGAAACAAATATGAGGGCAACTGAACAGGAAATTCATTTATAGATGAATTATCCTTATGACCTAGTTAAGATGAACTCAACCACAAGGGAAATAGTGATTTGTTCGGCGCAGGTTAAAACTCATTTTATGAATATTTCTTTATTTTACCCTGGACTAACATGTTACACTTATAGGCATAAGAAACCATTGTTTTTTTATACTAATCTAGCATTTAGGTAACTGCACTAAAATGGACTATCACTTTTCTTTCCAAAACATATCATTGTTCTTTATCCACAGATCAAAACATGTCATGTTGCCATTGATGTATACATACTGAAGGATGTAAAATGTACAGATATTCACATCAATATAATGAGGTTTTGTTATGTATGACACACTGGTTCCAATTATAATGCAGAAGGGGGAGAACATCCCACTGCGCAGCATTTACAATAAGCACTATAGGGATGGGTAGTGACAGCCCATGCTGTGATCTACATTCAAGCACATCCACTCTCCAGCAGAAAGCACAAAAACACACGATTCTTTATTTTCTGGGCATTCTCAGTAAGGTTATTACATTGTTACCCTTTTAACTTTACGTACTGCTGTTTTGTGATCTTTGTGTTGGATTGCATTGAGGCTTTGCTTTGTGCTCCACTTAAGATGCTTCCATTACACAGTATATGTTTCCTCTAAAATACCACGCTGTATTATTACATGTCATCACTTCTGTCTATGCCAGGTAGATTTGGGGATAATAGGATTTGCTCAATGCATGATCAGCTGAAGAAATATAATATTTGCGTGAAAGAACCTTAGCTCATAATTGATCTTTCTGCTTAGCACTACTCTTGATTTAATGCATAAAGTCTTAAAAATAAATAAATAATAAATAAAAACTAATGTTGTGGAAATAACAGTATTAGCCAGAACATATTGCCTGTTGTTACTAAATTGATCCCTGTGGCTAAAACAGTGATCTTTGGGATAAGCTTCTGAATTAATCTTGATTAGTCAATCCAAATCACATGAAGTGGGATTTAAAAAAGATGTTTTTCTGCACATGGCCAAATGTTTGACGAAAACACCTTCAGCACACTAAACAGAAAGAACTCGTAAATAGTTGGTTTACTAAAGAAATACGTTTACCACCAAACTGTTTTCACTTCCAATTATATCTGTCAAAACTGAGAATCATCGCTTTTAAACGGCTGTTCAAATTGAGTTTATCTCAACTGGATAAGTTTAAAAGAAAACATTTATTACATCACATTCTTTATAAAATGGAAGACTCGTTTCCCACTTGTGTAGAAAACATATCTGTTGAGCATGTTTTTTTATTTTTTATTTCTATTTTTTACACCTGTTAAAAATAGGCTATGCTTTCACTTTAAACACAAACAAACAAACAAAAAAAACCAGCAGAATCCTGACCTGCAGCATTTTTCTGGATGAGCAGATGCATTGTCCATAGTCACCTGTGGTGCAACTCCTCTATCACTGGACATGAATGTGGCAGTAAAACAGGGCGGACACTGAACTGGTCCACTCTGCTCTGTGCCGAATAGTCGTGTTACGCGTGGGAGTAGAGCCTATGGCTTGGTCCCAACTTTCTGCAAAAATGTACCCGTGGAGTAAGATTTTTGCAGCTCAAAGGAACACAGGAAGCAGATCCTATTGTTAAAAGTTGGATATGCGTGCACTTTGCCATTCAGTTTGCTGTGTTGTGCAAATGGCTTGTGTTGCACATGCACAGAGCCCCAACCAACTACATTTTTCCAAAGGAGAGCATGCATTGTCTATTGCCACCTTTGGTGTTAATGCATCTATCCCAGATGCAAATGCAAAACATGGTGGAGCAGACACTGAACTGGTCTGCTCTGCTCTGTGCCAAATGGATGCATTCTAAATGGGAACCAAACCTTATTGTAGTTTTCTTAGAAAATTGAGGTAAGATAAATGCCTAGAAGCAACAAGAGGTCAGCGCTCTAAGCAGATAGAAGCTTTCGCTCAGCTTAACCAGTTCGCCTCCTCTTATGAATATCAATGTACAAAACAAGAGGTAGCGCTCATGGCATAAAGGTAAATCCACATTACATCTTAAATTCGCAAGACATGAGTAAAAAACACCAATTGGTCAAAAGTCCATGTACTCCTAAAAAGACCTAAAATGTCCACAATATTAAAAACTATGGGTTCTTCTTCATCTAATGAGGAATCGTGATCTGCTTCTTATCCTGGCAAGAAATGGACATGAGTGGACCTCCACCAACACCCTTTGTGTGCCACTCACCGCTGCAGTAGACCAACCAATGGTCTATATACGCCTTGGGACCGTTACCGGATCGTCCCTCACCTCTTGAGCAGATCAGCTTTATCGCAATCCTTAATCCAGATGTATCTTCTCACACAGCATAATATTCCCAAGATAAAAAGCTCATAGAGTGATTTAGACATGGGCTCTCCCTTATACTACCACAAAAATGCATAACACATAGCCACCTTCCACCCATATGGAAATTCCCAATACCCATGAATATGCTAACCCCCCCCCCCCCCCCTCATATCTTATAACATCACTAGAATAAGATATAATACTAAAAAAAAGAAAAAAGAAAAATTCAAAACCTAAAGTGCTGTCACTACATGGACAGATGCTTCCCCACCTGCCAACCAGTATATAACCCCAAGTGCATCTATAAGTGATCATCCAAAATTAACAAGGATACTTAGTGCTGGTACTAAGGGGAGATAAATGCCTGGCACACTGGGACCAGTTTAATTCTGGCGATAAAGGACTCACTGAATGCAAGTCTCTTATCATCCTACATTGAACACAAGTTTTTGGCTTATTTAATCTTAAAAGTATCACTCCTGATCCCATATGGAGGGTAAGAGTTCCAGCTAGTAGTGAGTGGTGCAGCTCCAAGTCCGGTTGTGGGTGGGCTCTGATTGTTCTGCTCAGCTGCATCCACCCACCAGTGAGCAACTGACCAATCAGAGCTGTCCATTCATGTGAGAGGGGGATGGCACTGTTCTGACATATCAGCTGTTCAAGTATTGAGCAGAGCAATAAGTGTGTGTCAACATGTGTCCTCACAAAAAAAATGTGCTGTCAAAAAGAGCTGCCCAGGTAGGTACAGAGCCGCGGCACCCACTTTGAGAACCACTGCCCTAGGAAATAATTTTTCATCTTCTGTTTAAAATTACTTTTAAGCACTCTGCAATTAAAAATAATAACAATAACATTTCTATAGTGTTTTTCTCCAATAGGACTCAAAGCACTTAGGCTCTCTCAGTAGTTGGTAGTAGGATGAAGTATTAACACAAAGTTTTGAACTTCTGAAAATGCCAAACTGAACAGGTGGGTTTTTAGTCTGGCTATAAACACATCCAGAGATGAAGCTGTCTTGATCTACTGTGGTAAGGAGTTCCATAATGTAGGAGTGGCATGACAGAAGGCTCTGGGATCAAAAGTTTGGACGTGTGGATCTGAGATTGCTGGGATTGCTACTCAGGTGCAACATTTCTTTCATGTATCCAGGGCCCAGATTATGTAGTGATTTAAATGTCAGCAGGCCAAACTTGAATAGGACCCTCCATTTTATAGGTAGCCAGTGAAGGGAGTACAGGACTGGTGGTATGTGGCAGTGATGGGGTTGGTTTATCAACAGTCTAGCAGCAGTATTTTGCATCAGTTGTAGGCGATACAAGTCCTTTTTTGGAAGGCCGATGTAGAGAGCAATACAATAGTCTAGTCGGGATGTAATGAAGGCATGGACTAAAGTTGGCAGATCTTCTGGGGGATGAGGTGCTTGATTTTCGATTTTTGCAATGTTCTTCAGGTGGAAATAGGATGATTTCACCACTGCAGAGATATGCGTTCTGAAGTTTAAATCCCCAACAATTAGAGCTCCCAGGCTACGCACATGCTCAGAGCTGTGTAGATCTGTGCCTCCCATTACCAGTGTTGAAGAATGCAGGTGAAGTTGTTTTGTTGTCATGCGCTGCCCTCCAATCAGAAAGACTTCAGTTTTATCTGCATTTATTCTCAGCCAGTTGTCACTTATTCATTGCTGTAGTTCGGCTAAGCAGGCATTTATAGTTTGAGTTGGGTCTCTTACACCAGGCTTGAAGGAAAGATATCGTTGGGTGTTGTCAGCATATCAGTGGTATGTCAGGCCATGTTTTTGGATTAGTTTTCCAAGCTGTAACATGTAAATAGTGAAAAGTAGGGGAGAAAGGATTGAGCCCCGGGGCAACCCATACTTAAGTGGTATGGAGATGGACAGGCAGGGCCCCATAGACACTGTTTGTGTTCTGCCACCCAAGAAGGATCGGAACCATTGGAGAACTATGCCATCAATGCCGCAGTATTCCTGCAGCCTGATTATTAAGATGTCATGGTCAACTGTATCAAAGCAGAAAGGTCTAGCAGTATCAGGATAGAGCACTCTCCTCTGTCTCTTGCCAGGAGCAGGTGGTTGTAGATTTGGGTGAGGGCAGTTTCAGTGCTGTGATGTTTCCTGAAGCCAGACTGGAATGGGTCTTAAATGTTGTTCTGTACAATTTTGGCTTCTAGCTGGAGGTATACGGCTTTTTCAATTACCTTTCCCAGAAAGGGAAGGTTAGAGACAGATCTGTAGCTTGTTATTACATCTGGGTCCAGGGTAGGTTTTTTGAGGAGAGGCCTGATGATTGCTTCCTTCAGTGAAGCAGGAAATATTCCCGATTGTAAGGAACAGTTTACAATCTTGAGGAATATCAGTATAAACAGGTCGGGGTATTTCAACATGAACTGTGTTGGGCCAGTATCCAGGTCACAGGTGGTTTGGCAGAGGTGAAGGAGGATGCTTGATATGACTTCTTAATCAATTTCCTTGACTTTGTCTGAGAAGAAATGGACACATTGGTCACAGAGGTCTTTTGAAGACTGGAATTAAATTTTTGGCATGTCGGGTTGCAGAGTTTTTGCACTGTGCGGAATAGTTGGGCTGGTTTGTTAACTGCATTTGCAATCTCATGTGATAGAGAGGATTACTTTTTCTCGGTGATTACCTTTTGGTAGTTCTTCAAGTGGAGGATTAAGGCATGTTTGTCTTCTGGGGACTGAGATTTGCGCCACGGTCTTTCAAATTTTCGGCCTTGTCTTTTCAGCTAATTTATAGAGTTATCAAACCACTGTGCATGATGGTGTGGAGGGGGATTGAAATTGAAAAAGTACCAAAAAGTAGGTGAAAAAGTACTGCCAAAACTATTCTTGCTTGCTGGTGGCTTAAATGGCATTTCATTGATAATATGTGAAAATATCACCTGGGAGAAATCAAAGAAGAAAAAGTGAATTGAATCGGGCCCAAAGTATCTAATCTGATTTTTTTTTATAGTCACTGTAATGATACAAAAAAGTTGGATTTTTATCTTTTGTAACTGTAAGGCCTTAATTTTTCTCCTGTGTCTTTTCCCAGGACTTAGCGTTTCACCTTAATACAAAATAACTTTCAGCAAAGAGAAATGTACAAAACAGTAGGTCTAAAAAGTAGTACACTTATTTTGAGTATTTTTTTCGCTTACGGGGGACTTCAAAGATATATTTGATAAGGTGTGAAAACAATTCAGGAGAAATACTGTATTTAATGAAACAAGGACCTAGGACTTCAGCATCTAACACCAAGCTATCATCATATAGATCATATGCAACACAAAATATTTGTTGGTTTTATTTATTCAATTATATTTTTACTAGATTTATTAAAAGCAATAAGAACATGCCTCAGATGTTAAACAGAATTGTTCAGATCCCCCTCAGTCCGTGCAGTAAAATACAAATTGATTTCTAATCCTTCCCAGCTATAATCAAAACATTAAATCAAGTCTTCTCTGTACTGTCAACCTACAGCCTTGCCTACTAACTAATTAATTTTTAGTTGGTGATCTGTTGGCCATTCACTGATGGGGATGGGATTTTCAGAAGCCAAAACCTTATGCATTGCACTGATACAGTATAAATTAGTGTACAATGAGGATTGAGGAAGCTATCCCACTGTTATTTTATGAGCATTAGGGATGATCAATGAGATGCAGATTTTTCCGATATTATGCAAATTTTTATGCAAATGTAGGCAGTTTGGAAACAGATCAATGAATTTAAACTCAGGTTTAAATTAATTGGTCCATTTTCAAGCTGCATATATTTGCATAAGTATTTGCATAAATTTGCATCAACTCGGAAACATTTGCATACCGGTGATCATCCCTAATGAGCATACAAACCTCCCCATGATGATAGTACCCTTATGAAATAATGTCTATACATTTCACATTTTTGAACAAGCCCCACTACATACACATGTCTATGTTTACGAGAGTATTTTTTCCTGGAGAGCTCTGCTTGCTTCATTGTGAAAGCTGCCTTGCATGATGCTCAGCTGGTGCTTAGATTGAAATGATTACTCCCAACTGTGTATCCCAGCAGCCCTTCTCACTGTGGATTGAACGCATAGTGACCAGGGCCAGTTCTAGACTTTTTGCTAGCTGAGGCAAACTTGTGAGGATGGGCCCCCACCCCCAATTTGGAGTGATTACACAGCAACCGAAAAATTTCACCCACAGTATAGGTAGACAGGTGGATAGGTATAGGTGCCGCCAGTATAGCTGCCCCAGTATAGGTAGCTAGTATAGTTGCTTCAGTAAAGGTACAGTAGTATAGTTGCCCCAGGGGCGTTGCTAGGATTCTAAGAGATCCGGGCAGTTTTGGGCGCTCCATCCAGAAAATGGGTGTGGCCACACACCAGAATAGGGGTGTGATCATGGGTGGAGCCAAATTTACATAAACTTAGCTGTGGTCTGATTAGGCCTGCCCAGCAAAATATTGGATGAACCCGCCCTCTCCGTTAATACAAAAAGAAATGCAACATATCACATAAATAGGCTAGGCAGAGTTACCTGGCTTCTGTGCTGGCTGGTCTGGCTTTCTGCTGGGTGGGCTGGCCAGCTGCCAGGTTGTCTAGCAGTCCCCCCAAAGCTTTCCCTGACCTTCTAATGGACCCTCTCCCATTATGGCACCATAACGCCCAGCATGCCCCATAGAAGAACCACAGCTCCCTGATTGCCCCCATAGAGGCACCACAGCACCTAGCATGCCTCCATAGAGGCACCACAGCACCCAGCATGCCCTCAATGATGCACAACAGCTTCTCTTATATGAAGCAAAAACATATATTATATTTTATTATTTTTTTCTGCCACGTTTATGCAGATTAGCTTTATTTGTGTGCAAATTTTTATTTATTGTAATTTTTCCTTAGTATCAATCAACTCATCCTAGTCACCGTAGCTAATGTAGAAAATAATGAAAGAAATTCATTATAAGCTGATAATGGAATGCCTATTGACTGAATGGACATTGATGGTCAATATATAATTGGTTTCTAGAGAATTGCTGTGACGTTGGCCTAATTAAATAGAAGCAATGTATTTTCTTAATTAAAAACTGACTTTTCTTAAATGTAGCATTTTAATAAGCTTCAAAAATGACACAAGTCCTAAACGAGTATGTTGTTTTCATATTGAAATTAAATCGGCTTTGCAGCAATCCTTTAAATATTGAGCCATCCTTTTGTATTTTCCATTTAGTTTTTAAATAATTATGTGGATAATTCCAGTTCAAGTGCAATAATCCCATATTTGTTCTAAAATTAATGGAACTCTCATGCATACTAGAATTCAATGTATTTACTTATGACTTTGATCTGTGTTTGGATTTAATAATTGGCACTGCTTTGCAACTTGCATTGGCTTTAGTAATGATCTACAGCATTGTTTTATAAGAGAGAAAACATCCACCTTTTATGAGTTGATCTTGACAGAAACACTTATAAAACGCAGTAGCAGAAAAACTCATCTTCAGATCAGATATTATGGGCTTTTGATAGAAGAGATAAAACAAGAAAATAACACATTGGATTTGTTGTTTGTATTTTGGATTTCTTTCCATTTGCCCAATGCATTAAAGGGAACCTGAAGTGAGAAGATATTATGGCCACCATATTTATTTCCTTTTAAACAATACCAGTTGCCTGGCAGTCCTGCTAATCTCTTTCGCTGCAGTAGAGTCTGACTCACATGCTGGAAACAAGAATGCAGCTAATAGTGTCCGACTTGGGTCAGAAAATCTGATCTCCATGATTGTTCAAGGTCAATGGTAATAAGTATTAGAGGTAGATCAGCAGGACAGCCAGGCAATTTGCATGGTTTAAACAGAAATAAATAAGCCACTGTCAGCCTCCATGTCCCTCTTACTTCAGAAACAAACAATTTTTTTGGTTGCTTACAATCTGCATTGAAATATTGCCCAAAACAGTAATTTTAGCTCCTGAAAATATCCATGAAGTTTCTCAGCTATGTTAGCCTCCCACTGTGTGAACAGAGATACAAAATTTCTTCCAGGCACAATCTATGCATTCTTTATTTTTGACTACTGTCACCACTGTCAAGCAATAAATCTTTGGGTAAATAAACACAGTTCTTCTGGTGCAGTTGAGTGGCTGAAAAACGACACGGTGCCGATGCCAAGAACCACCAACCTGGAGTAACACTAAAAAGTGATGAGCCATGTAGACAAACAGAAAATTGCAGTGAGTGAGTGCGCCAGTATAGCATGAACATGAGCTGATAACACTAAAGCTGTCCTGTGGCAGTGACCAGGGAACCGAGGAATAAAGTGCACCTAGTGAGACTTAACGGGGGAGGGGAGAACAGAGTGATAGATGCACACCACCACCCACGTCTGTACGGGGCAGCTTCACTGTTATCAGCTCATGTTTATGCTATACTGGACTGGCTCTCTCAATCGTTGCAGTTTTCTGTTTGTTTACATGGTTCATCACTTTTCGTTGTTACTCCTAGTTGGCGGTTGTTAGCATTCCCTTTGTCATCAGCACCTTGTTGTTTATCACTCACCTTCTGACTGATTTTATTTTGCATTCTTATCACATATTCTCACTATTCTTGCTGGATTGCACCTTATGCATACTATTTGTATTTGTATCCTCATATGCACATAGCACTTTTTACATATACTGAGAATTATTTAGTATTGTACTACCGACTCAGTGGATAAGAGGTTTAGATGCATTGAGAAGTGTATTTTACGCATTACCTTATATTGTACCCATTCCCTATGAGATAGTTGTTTTTATTTGATTTTAAGCTTGTAACTTTAGTTATTGGTCCTTTCTGCACACTTTAATATATAAGCATACTTTTGTGTTGTTGATGGCGTACGGTACTTGCCCATAGGGCTGGTTCAGACGGACGTTTGGAGGCGTTGCGCTCGTTGGTATCGCGGCGGCAATGCGTTCGGGCTTTCAGCAGCGTTCACATTGCGTTCGGATGCGTTCGCGGTTTTACTTCCCCTAGGGAACATTACCCGTCGCGGTTAACCGCCCCTGGAAGCAACATGTAGCTTCCAGGGGCTCCTTGAATGCCAGTGAAAATCGGGACCCGAACGCCGGGTTCGTGTAAACGCGCGTGAAAGCTTGGTACAAACGCTCCCATTCACTTGAATGGGAGCGTTTAACGCCAAGCCCCAAATGCTGGCAGTAAACGCTCCGCAAGCATCCGTCTGAACCAGCCCTTAGGCAGCAAAAAGTCTAGAACCTGCCCTGGTCACACCCTTAACCTTTACCAGATTCCTACTTCCATGCATGTAAATAAGTAAAAGAGGTCTTTCTCAGATTCCTTGCTTAATTAGAAATGGTTAAAGAGAGAAAACATCAACAGTGTGTAAAAAGCATGAATGAAAACCACATATTCTGAGTAGTCAATATAGTGCAGATTGTTGTCCTCTCATGTATAATCTCTCTTTTTTAAAATGCCAATTCCACAGTGTAAACTTTTCTTCCTGTGTGGCGTTGTGTTTGCCACTGACAGTCCCTCAAAAAGATTGAAGTCCGTTTTACCAAATCATATGACTCCACCATACAGCTTATAAACATATGGTCCCTGATGAGTCCAGAGGATGAAATGCATTGGCTGGAGCCAGGAGGCAGGTCACATGCAGCATGCAAAAATGACTCACAGCTATTTTTAAACTCATGTATTAACAACACAATTGTAAGTGCACTGCTTTTAATTATTGTTATGATAAAGGATTTTGTACTACCACGGTCTCCCTCACCACAGTACAAGTGAAGAGGGGGCGTGTGGAATGGCAAAGTATGTGTGGGCCACTTGAGGAGAGTATGGCATGCACAATCTGGCTCTGCATGAAGGCTCATGGTCAGGGGTGTAACTACAATTCATGGGGCCCCCCGCAAAACTTTAATGGGACCTCCAAATGTTCACACCCCTTCCCTCGCTTCCCCTTGGCAGCCTGGGGGCCCATCTTACAAGGGTCATAAAACAAGTGTGGCCTTCATGATCTTCAAACCCATAACAAGTGTAACATAACAAAAACACCTGATCTGAAGTATTGTCCCCTGTATCAGAAGGAGGGAAGGTTAGTAGTTGTGTCCCCTCACAGCTTTGGGTACCCCTGCAATCACAGGTGCTGCTTCCCTCTAGTTATGGTGCTGTCTTGTGATCTGGACAGGCATATTACATGGTGAGAGACTGGTGTGTTGGGTGAGGGGAAATGGGGAGTGGCGTGTGAGCTGTGTAGTGTTATCTGTGGTCTCTAGCATGGCAGCAGCACAAAACAGTGAGCATTGATTGCTTATGTCTGTTATGCGTTGTGTAATATGTTGGCGCTTTATAAATACAATAAATAATAATAATATGTGGAAGGGAGAAGATTGCTTGATTGCTTATGTGGAAGGGTTCTGTTCAAACTTTTTTTGTCAGTAGGAAAGACAAGAAGTGAAGTAACCATGCACCTGTAAAGTGTTGTGGTAGATGTCAGTGCACAGTAATTATAATATTTAATATCCATTTAATGTCCACAATTGTCCATTGTCACTGATAACTGACAAGGAACCTTTTAGATGACATATTTGATTTTCCTGGATTCCCATTGTTTTATTGCAGGAAATTGGCAATTCCTTTAGCAGGGAATTCAAAGCTTCAGGGCATGGAGTTCCAGGGAATTTGGCGGTCATCATTTAACAATTCATGGAGTGATGGCTTTTTCATCATGCTAGAATATTACACATGGAAAACAGAAGAACACAGATGCAGAAAAGTATAGGTATTGAATAACATATACAATAAAACAGGTTAATGTGTCTTCTTTTAGTAAATTATTTGTGTGGGTTTTAAACTGTTGTTTTTAAAAAGATAAGATGCTCTTCAAATGGATAAAAGTGGTGATGTTATAACTCTGTTTTAATATCAGACCGGGAAGAACCGTAACAACATAAGACCTGTGACAATTTGAAGAAAGCTAGCTACAAACTTCCTGAAAAGTGTACTGGTTAAGGGCTTTGCCTTTGACATGGGAGACCAGGGTTCAAATCCATTCCTGATAGGGTAAGAAGTCCTTGAGCAAGATTTCCTAACACTGCAGGATGCCCCCTTAGTGGCTGCAGCTCTTGAGTGCTTTGAGTCTAACAGGAGAAAAGCGCCATACAAATGTTAGGATTATTATTACACACTAGCTAGATGTGGTAAACGGTTGATATCTACCTGATATTGATCATTTACTACCTTGCCACTTTTCTCTACTCAGTATTAGATTAAACCTTGGCAGAGATCTTGTCTAATGTCTCTCTCTCACTGCAACCCCAAGAACCATATACTCTAGCCCCTTCCACCTTCTACAGAACAGCCTTGTCCAATCAATACTTAATCAAGAAAACAATTAAACATCAGTTGAGGTACATCTCCTTTTCTTAGCCATTAACGAGAACTGAGAGTGAGAGTTATATGGAAACTACCATATTTATTTCCTTTTAAACAAAACCAGCTGCTTAACTGTTTGGAAAATCTCTTTGGCTGCAGTAGTGTCTGCATCACACACCTGAAACAAGCATGCAGCTAAGCTTGTCAGATTTTTTGTCAGAAACATCATGGTTCATGATCAAGAGCAAGAAAAAAAGGGCGCTGGCGGCTAGTGGACAAAACGGGGTCCAACATAAACACTAATGGAATTATCATTAATACGGCCAAAAAGCAGAAAAAAGGGCGCCCGATAAATATCAATAACAAAATTAGAGCATTAAAGTTTTTGAAGTATGTTATCGTTTTAGAAGTGTGCAACATTATAGTTTTAGTCATATTATTTCGTTTGTATGTACAGATTTTACGTTATCAAAGATATTTGGGTTAGGCACCACCTGGGGGGGTGGTTAGGGTTAGGCACCACCCAGGGGGCATTAGGGTTAGTCAACACGGGGGGATTAGGGTTAGGCACCACCAGGGGCTGGTTAGGCAGCACGGGGGGGGGGGGAAGTACCAGGGTTAGGCACCACCAGGGTAGTGGCTAGCTTTAGGCACCACCAGGGGAGGGTTCTGTGTGAGAGTAGGGTTGGGTTAAGCTGTATTGTTGAATTACATTATGTTTTTTAACGTTAATACATTTTTGTTATCAATTCCTGTCTGTTTTAATAAACGTATTTATTGTTAACCAATTTCGTTAACGATGTTTATCATTATTGAGATTTTGTTATCCACCGGCACCATTTCTTTATCCAGCCAGGCCCTTTTTTCCTGGAGCCCTTTTTTCATGCACGCTCATGATCCATGGCTACACGAAAAAGAGGCAGAAGATCAGCAGGATTGCCAGGCAACTGGTATTGTTTAAAAGGAAATAAATATGGCAGTGTCATGATCTCTCCTGTAGCATGTCCTGCTGGTTGCAGTTGAATTGCAATCAGGAAGTTCTGATTTCTCTGCATGCATTTAGCTGCATAGTTTTGCTAGCATTCACAATATGTGTCATTGCCATCTGCAATCACTCTGCAGTTCAAAGCAGTTCAGAGCAGCTCAGGAGGAGACTGTCATGAATCCACCTATGGCTTGCTGCAACTGAGCTGAAGCCAGACAGTGCTGAATTCCCTGCATGGATGTCATTGCAAAATGTTGCATGCATTTGGAATGAGTGTCCTTTCCACCTGCAATCAGCTTGCAGTCTTCAGTCAGAGAAACACAGGCTTGAATAATTACCATTCAGCTGTGTTGGAATGTGCTTGCCTGCTCTCATTGGGTGATGTCCATATAAAAGCCTCTTCCCCCTTGACACTTGGCCTGTCAAAGCTTTCAGCTTTGCCATAACTGTTGGCAGGGTCTCATGTTTTGGTTGTGATTTATCTTGTCTTGCTTCCTTGTGGATGGTTGCTGTTTCTGCATGGGCAAACAGCAAAGCCCTTCCAGTCCTGCTAGCCTGGATGCAGCCATCACTGCAGTAGTGATTGGCTAGTGCTAGTTCTGATCCTGTGAATGTGACTTTAGCAGTGGTTGCTATTAGTTACCCTCCTTCTTGTTCTGTCTTGTTTGTTCCTGTGTGGATGTTTGCCATAGCTGTGATAGCAATTCGATTTGCAAACATTCCTTGCTGTCTGCTTGTCAGTCCTTGTCTAATTCAGTGTGGCGGACAACAGATGCTCAGAGCTGCGGTTGCTTTGAGCAACTATCCTAGTTTTATTTATTGTGGTGTTTTTTTGGAAGCTCAGAGCTGCGGTCACTCTAAGCAACCTTCCTCCCTGTCACTAGTCTACTACTCCTGCTGTGATTTGTGTTAGCTCTTCCACAAGTGCATCCTGCACTATTTCCTGATATCTTCCAGTAACTTTTATATTGCTTAGTGGGCTCTGGTAGTACTCTTGTCTTACCAGCCTCTGTCTCTATACCTTGCACGCTGAAGTCCTGCGGGGTAACTGTAGTCAGGTAGCTGTACTGGTCACCCATTCACATGGGGGCTTGGCGTATAGGTGAAGAGCATGGTATTTGATACCCCATATGGAGGCTGAAGGAAGATGACAGATCTCCCAGGCCTTACAGGCAGCTTCTATTTACGTCTCTCCTCTGGCTCCCTTTATCCACTTTTGCAATCAGCGTGGAGGGAAGGGACGTGGGCGGGGACCGGAGCAATACAGGAGGTGGGGGAGAGCGGAGACTGACGTTAGGAAGTTAAACACAGCCGCTGCTGACACGCTGCGTGTCACGCGGCTGTAATTTATGGGGTCTGGCTGAGCGCAGGGGGGATTTAGGGGGGATCTGATTAGCAACAGAGGCTGGGCTCGATAGGCAGAGCCAGCCTCTGTATGGGGATTTTGTTGTGAGAACCCCGCCTCGGGTTCTCTTTAAATATATGATCATTGGTTGGCTTAGAAGAGTGAGAGACCATACACAGGCTGGCCATTTTCCATGTTAACTGCCAAGGGTGCTTATATGAATTGGTAGACTCAGTATGGTTTGCACTCTGCATATAGCAGCAAGGTTTTTTTGTTTTTGTTTTATTTTATTATCTTGTCAGTGTGTACATTCCTTACTGGCAACCATTGCAGGCAACATCGGAGTGAATCATTTCTCAGTGTTTACCAGCAGAAGGTTCAGGCCCCGTTCACATTACAAACGCGAACGGGCACGCACGCGAAACGCAACGCGTACGAACGCACGCCATCCGCGTTTGTATGCGTTGCGTGGCTGATCCCATCACTGAAAAGTGAATGGGACACCACGCGTTTTTGCAAAAAATGCGTGCAGCATGCGTTCCCGGACCGCACAGGTCCGGAACGCATGCAGTGTGAACATCAGACATTGCACTCTATGCAATGTCTGATGTCGTGCATGTCGACCACCTGCACGTGTTTCCAAAACGCGGCTGGAAACGCGTGCAGTGTGAACGGGGCCTCATACATGTTACAGCCAACATTGTGGGTCTGCTCATGGACATTAATTAACAATTAAATACATTTGGATTTTATTCTTTTCATGATACATTGTGCTGGTTTAGTACACGAACCATCAGGTGCACTCCACAGATTATCACATAAAGAAAAACAGAGAAAAAAAACTATACCGTATATACTGTAAAAGCATTTATTTCCCTTGGAGTATGGATGCTATTGTGATCTGTGATCCTTGTTTAAAGCATTTTGTCTTTAAGGTCACTGTCTCCAAGTTTACCTAATATACTCTTATCTGAATATACAGTACCTCTTGACATATGCATATGCTATGTTAGCAAAATGAAATATTCTTTCACTTCATTTACTATAAGTGGCTAATTTAAATTCTACTGTTTAAATTACATTCTACTATCATTAAACTACAGCCGTTATTGTAAGAAGAGAAATCTCAAAAGCTTTTTTTTTTAACCAGCGGTGACCAAATACTAATTTCACATATTCCCTATATTGACCTTTATCAAGACATAAATGACTAATAAGTGATTAATAGAGAGTAATTGACTATAAACTAACAACCTACTTATGACATCATTGACATATTCAAACAAATGTTACTGTATATGCAAGAAATAAATTGTACAATACTTGTTTAATTTTTCATGCGGTTAAAGTAGCAGTAAAGATGTTGCCACCTGCCACAATGTAAATGTCACAATGTGTTACAATAAGCAAACACGGACTAAATAATTTATAAACAGATATTGTTTATTAAATACAGTATAATCTTACATTATACTGTATTTAATAAAGTTCCTGTTTAAAAAACACTTTACAATGACATATACAAACACTTAACCACTTGATGATCGCGGTGTTGAACCCCCCTAAAGACCAGGCAATTTTTCTTCAATTGGGCCACTGCAGATTTAAGCGCTCGCTGCAGGGCCGCACAACTCAGCACACAAGTGATCCCCCCGCTTTTCTCCCCACCAACACAGCTCCCAGTTGGTTGGGTCTGATCGCTCCCCTAGTGTTTATTTTTTTTATAAATATTTGTTCTTTTTTTAAAAATACATTTTGATATTTATTTATTTTTCTTAAATCCCTCCCTTCCTCCAGCCAGCCAATCATAGCAAAGGCTTCAGCCTATGAGAGCCGATCGCTCTTCTGTGACCCAGGGGTACAGCTGCATCACATGGCTGTCCTCAGTACAGTGCTGCCTTAGATCACAGCACTGTACTATGTTAATAGATAGCAGTTTCCAAGCTGAAAACGTGCGTGCGATCTCCTGCTAGCCCCATTAAAAGCTGTTCACGCCAATCGGCGTGGAGCAGTCCTGGGGCTGCCGGCGCATTCACGCCAATCGGCGTGGAGCAGTCTGCAAGTAGTTAATTACATAGTTACATAGTTACTTGGGTTGAAAAAAGTCACATGTCCTTCGAGCCCAACCAGAGAACAAAGTACAACACCAGCCTGCTCCCTCACATATCCCTGTTGATCCAGAGGAAGGCGAAAAAAACTCTTACAAGGCATGGTCCAATTAGCCCCAAAAGGGAAAAAAATCCTTCCTGACTCCAGATGGCAATCAGATAAAATGCATGGATCAACATCATTAGGCATTGCCTAGTAATTGTAGCCATGGATGTCTTTCAACGCAAGGAAAGCATCCAAGCCCCCTTTAAATGCAGGTATATAGTTTGCCATAACTACTTCCTGTGGCAATGCATTCCACATGTTAATCACTCTCACTGTAAAGAACCCTTTCCTAAATAAATGGCTAAAACATTTTCCTCCATGCGCAGATCATGTCCTCTAGTCCTTTGAAAGCTCATCCGCCAAGATTTTATATTGCCCTCTGATGTATTTATACATGTTAATTAGATCCCCTCTAAGGCGTCTTTTCTCTAGACTAAATAAACTCAGTTTATCTAACCTTTCTTGGTAAGTGAGACCTTCCATCCCATGTATCAATTTTGTTGCTCGTCTGTGTACCTGCTCTAAAACTGCAATTTCTTTCCTGTAATGTGGTGCCCAGAACTGAATTCCATATTCAGGATGTGGCCTTACTAGAGAGTTAAACAGGGGCAATATTATGCTAGCATCTCGAATTTTTATTTCCCTTTTAATGCATCCCAAAATGTTGTTAGCGTTAGCTACAGCGGCTTGGCATCGAGTGTGATTATTTAACTTGTTGTCGATGAGTACTCCTAAGTCCTTCTCCAAGTTTGATGTCCCCAACTGTATCCCATTTATTTTGTATGGTGCTAGACCACTGGTACGACCAAAATGCATGACTTTACATTTTTCAACATTGAATTTCATCTGCCATTTATGTGCCCATATAGCCATCCTATCCAGATCCTGTTGCAATATGTCCCTATCTTCCTGAGGGTTGATGATTCTGCACAATTTTGTATCATCTGCAAAAATAGCAACATTGCTCACTACTGAATCTACTAGGTCATTAATACATACATTGAAGAGCACTGGACCCAGTACAGACCCCTGTGGGACCCCACTGCTAACAGTCTCCCATTTTGAGTACGATCCATTGACCACAACTCTTTGCTTTCTGTCCAGTAGCCAGTTCCCTATCCATGCACACAGACTCTTCCCCAGTCCTTGCATCCTCAACTTTTGCACCAGACTTTTGTGGGGAACAGTGTCAAAGGCCTTTGCAAAGTCCAAATATATTACATCTACAGCATTCCCAATATCCACATTAGCGTTCACTACCTCATAAAAGCTGAGCATGTTAGTCAAACAGGACCTGTCTTTAGTAAACCCATGTTGATGCTGAGAAATAAGATTGTTTTCTACTATGACGTCATGTATAGTATCTCTTAGTAACCCCTCAAATAGTTTGCATACAACTGATGTTAAGCTTACAGCTCTATAATTTCCTGGATCTGATTTTTTGCCCTTCTCAAATAATGGGAAAACGTGGGCTGTACGCCAATCCACTGGGACTCTGCCAGTTGAAAGGGAGTCACAAAAGATAAGATAAAGGGGTTTATCTATAACTGAACTTAATTCCCTTAGGACCCGTGGATGCATGCCATCCGGGCAAAGTGCCGTGTCTATTTTTAATTTATTTATATCCTGCGTTAAGTATTTAATATTACAGTTGGAAGATTGAGACTCTTCTGCCTCTGTAATTTGCAACAGTGATGTTTCCCTTGTAAAGACAGAAGCAAATAAAGCATTTAATAACTCTGCCTTACCTTGGTCATCCACCATTGAGTTCCCCCCCTCATCCTTTAGGAGTTGATGTACTTCTAAAACTTTTTTGGGTTAGATTTGATATCCCTAGCGATTTGATTTTCAGCTTCAATCTTTGCCAGCCTTATTTCTTTTTTTTACAATTTTTATTGCACTCCTTATAATTGTTTAATGCAGCCTCGGTCCCCTCCTGTTTTAGGACCTTATAAGCATTCTTTTTCCTCTTCATTTTATCTCTAACCTTTCTATTCATCCATAGAGGCCTTTTTTATTCCTAGATATTTTGTTTCCATATGGGATATACATACTACAATATTGATTGAGAGTAAGTTTTTAAAAGCTTGCCATTTCCCTTCAGTGTCCTCCCCTTGTAGTACATTATCCCAGTTCACCAAACTTAGTGCCTACCTGCGTTGATTGAACTTTGCTTTTCTAAAATTCATAGTTTTAGTGGTCCCGCTGCCCCGCGGCCTATCAGTCACCCGATCAAACGCTATCATGTTGTGATCACTATTTCCCAAATGTTCCTGAACCTGCACATTTGATACATTATTTAGTCTATTAGAAATGATCAGATCCAGTAATGTATTCCCCCTAGTTTATTACGCCACCATTTGAGTCAAGTAATTGTCCTGTAGTGATGCCAGAAATCTGCTGCTTTTACCAGAATGGGGAGCCTCAATACTCAAGTCAATGTCTGGAAAGTTGAAGTCACCCATAACTATGACCTCATTTTTAATTGCGGCTTTTTCAATCTGCTGTAGTAATTGCAGTTCTTCAGCTTCATGAATATGTGCAGCACGGTGGCGTAGTGGTTAGCTCTCTCGCCTTGCAGCGCTGGGCCCCTGGTTCGAATCCCAGCCAGGGCACTATCTGCAAAGAGTTTGTATGTTCTCTCCGTGTCTGCGTGGGTTTCCTCCGGGCACTCCGGTTTCCTCCCACATTCCAAAAACATATGGATAAGTTAACTGGCTCCCCCTAAATTGGCCCTAGACTACAGTACTTACACTACATAATATAGACATATGGCAATGGTAGGGAATAGATTGTGAGCTCCTTTGAGGGACAGTTAGTGACAAGATATATATACACTGTACAGCGCTGCGTAATATGTCGGCGCTATATAAATACTAAATAATAATAATAATATGTGGTGGCCTGTAGCATTCCCCAATGAGCAATTGGCAATCTTTATTTCCACCATGAATATTTACCCAAACGGACTCCACATCTTCGCAATCTTCCTCCATCTCATCGTTCAGGACAGCTGTAAAAGAATTCTTAACAAAGAGACAAACCCCTCCACCCTTTGTCCCTCTTCTATCCTTCCTAAACACATTGTATCCCTCTAAATTTGCTATCCAGTCATGACTTTCATCCATCCATGTCTCGGTTATTCCCACAATGTCATAGCCTTTGTCAATCAGAATGAACTCTAGTTCGTCTATATTATTTGCAAGGCTCCTAGCATTGGTTACCATGCACTTTATATTTTTACCACCACATTTACCAATTTTGTTTACATGAAATTAATGTCACTGCAATAATCCTATGGGATCTTCATTAAATCTTGATTGGATGCCCTTCAACACCCATCCACACTCTCATGTAATTCCAACAACAATGACCAAATTGGGAGTTCCAGTTACACACTTGATTTTTTTATTGAGACTTCGCATTTGATCATTGATCTGGACCTGTGAGAATTCTTCCTTAAAAATGAAGGTGACATTTTTAATTTATGTAGCAAGGAATTTAATTTCAAAATTTTGGAAATACTCCATAAAGGTATTATTTAATTATGTTAATCTCATTGTACAATACTAATACAATACTAACACCTGTAAAAAAAATAAAAAGGGCTGTTTAAAAAAATATTATCAAACATGGACAACTTTAATTGATTTGCACTTTTTTAGTAAATGAGACTGCTTTGAACTCATCTTGACTTTCTTTATATCAATGTCAAAGTGACATATCACTGGATCATGTACCTTGAAAAACATTTGACTATTATAATCTTTTGTCAGCATCCTGGTACTTCTTGCACTGGCCAATTATTTTGTTTTCCTTTTCTATCTTTATTATCACGAAGCTAGCTTGGAAGCTTCTGATGACATTACCTAAGTGCTTATTGGCTGCATTTTGTCTTTCTGGAAATCTTAAAGATAACTATCACTTTAAATAGGTTAATGCACTTTTTTTGTGTAGCCTGCTACATATTTCTTGTATTTCTTTTTCCCCAATACATTTTTTAGTTAAGAATAATAAAAAAAAAAAACCAAAGACACCTCCCCATAATGAGTTACCCTGTATGGTACAGCTAACCACTCTCTACACTATTACCCAAGCTTAATTCTTATTATCTCTAAACTTAATTTTAAAACTTTATTGCCCCTTCACTGATAAATCTACTTCAGGAGGACCAACTCCCATTCCCTTCAGGGCCAACTTCCATTCCATCAGCTGTCCACTGATAAAGACTGGTGCTCAGTCCAGTCCTTGTCATAACTTTACTCAATCGACCAGCACCAAATCCACTTGGTCTTAGATTCGGGTTTAAAAGAGAAAGACAAAAACTGAAGCATAATTTAACCACTTGCCGACCGCACACTCATAACGCGCGTCAGCAAAGTGGCAGCTGCAGGACCAGCGACGCAGTATTGCGTCGCCAGCTGCAGGCTGATTAATCAGGAAGCAGCCGCTGGTGCGAGCGGCTGCTTCCTGTCAATTCCCGGCGGGGGGCTCCGTGAATAGCCTGCGGGCCGCCGATGGCGGCTCGCAGGCTAAATGTAAACACAAGCGGAAATAATCCGCTTTGTTTGCATTTGTACGGCGCTGCTGCGCAGCAGCGCCATAAGGCAGATCGGCGATCCCCGGCCAATCAGCGGCCGGGGATCGCCGCCATGTGACCGGAGACAGCCTGTCACTGGCTGCACAGGACGGATAGCGTCCTGTGCAGCCCGGCTTACCAGGGGGGGCCAGGTAGGAGAGGGAGGGGGAGGATTTCGCCGCGGAGGGGGGCTTTGAGGTGCCCCCCCCCCGCAACACCCGCAGGCAGGAGCGATCAGACCCCCCCAGCACATCATCCCCCTAGTGGGGAAAAAAGGGGGGCGATCTGGTCGCTCTGTCTGCACGCTGATCTGTGCTGGGGGCTGCAGAGCCCACCCAGCACAGATCAGCTACAACAGCGCTGGTCGTTAAGGGGGGGTAAAGGGTGGGTCCTCAAGTGGTTAAGACAAGAAATGTGAAAATTATTTTGCAAAGTCTTTTTTAAGATAATGTTAAGTTATTTTATTAGGGTTCTCTTGAGCTGTAAAACCCCTAAGAACTACACACATCATTCCTGTGATGTTATAGGACCATTACAAACATTGCACATTTTTAGCCCCTAGTAGCTGGCAATAATTTAAAATCCCTTCCAGGTTTGCTCTCACTTGACAGCTTCCATTGAGCAGGATGAGTATGTCTGCATTGAAAAATACTACAAAATGTTTAATGCTTAGGTTCCTACTGAAGAGATTAACCTTGTGCCAGTACAGACCTTGTAGGTAGAGGCTTTATATTTGAGATCTTCTTGCTTGCTGGTGGTTTAAAAGGCATTTCATTGACAAGGTATAAAAATATCTCCTTGGAGAAAATGCATGAGAAAAAGTGAATTGCATATGGGCCTATATATATCTATCTATCTATCTATCTATCTATCTATCTATCTATATATATATATATATATATACATTGTCTACTGCCTGTTGAGCACCAGGTGGAGTGCTTACATACACCTACAGTGAATATTGAGGTGATTTGATAATAAGCTTATATAGACATATACTGTGCTACTTCATTTTCACAGGAGCTGGATATTTAACCCACAGTGCAGTTGGGAACTATCATAATCTCATTTATTTTATATTGATGGATGGGCTGCCCGAATACCCTATACTGCTGCTGCCCTACCAATAATATCTGGCTCAGGAACTCATATTCATATTATAATAATAGGCACATGCAGAGTTTACTAACCTTCCATCCAAGCTCGAGCAAGTGTGTGCTACTGCACATGCACAGTGCAGACATGCTTCAGGGGTCTGAATGGCTTGGTGAAGGAAGACCATGGAAGCCTCTGACCGATCCAAAAGCTTCCCCACTCGAGATAAGTATCTGATTTTTTTGTCCTTATAACCCCACAGTTTTGCTTTCATAACAAATGTTGCCTTGTCTGTGTTAAATAAAGATTGTTTCTGTTGCTTAAAATCCCGCTTTTAAAACTTGGTTGCTTATTTCTGAGTATAAAGAATATAAGCTGAAAGAGCTAACAGCAAACTCGCTGGCTTAGTATTTTTGCTTGGCGTGCCTCTGTTGAGACTGCAAAATAGTGTAGACAAAATTGTTAAACTAATGTTATAATTTGATCAGTTTTAAACCTTCACAGTGTGCAAAATAATATGGAACAATTATTTGGAAAATGGCCCTTTTGACTTTGATAATGAACAGGTTTACAAAATACAGAATGGTCTTGGTTTGTAGGGGGTGATGGTCTGCAGCGTAAGAGGATAACTTACCTATATCGCCACCTCACCCTGTTGTGCTACATGCTGCTATCAATCTTCCTGACACTTCCACCCTTGCATCCAACCTTTTAATTGTGCACGCAGAAGTGTCGTGATTCTGGGAGATGGAGAGTGACATGCAGCACATTGGGAGAAGCAGCAATATAAGCTAGTTAACATCTTCTGCCATTGACTTCTCCCCATGCCAGGACAGTTTTGCATTTTGCAAAACTGTTCCTGCTCCTGCCTGCTATTCACATCATTTGCAATGAGGACATCTTTTCAGGACTAACAGCCATACAATATGATAAATTGGACCATTTTATATTTGAAAATGACTATGATTTACAAATCACACAGATGCTGGCTTGCTGTAGCAATGCACTGCAATATAATGAAATAACATCTGCATTTCCCTAATATGAAAAAGACATACAAGTATTTAAGGAAAACCCTATAAAAAAACTCCTATAATTGTTTGCAATACTTGTACTGCATATTTCATACTTCATGCCAAGCATCAGCAGCTAAAGCTAATACAATTTTGGGGTGCATAAAAAAGGGAAATAAAAACTGGTGGAAGCATACAATTTGAACTCTGCCATCTTGAGACATTACACCTGCACTAATAGCTAATAGTTTTTGTTTTTCATGTGTAAGGCTAATTTCACACCAGGACGTTGCGTTAGAGAGGGCGTTAAGGTCGCATAACGTCCCCCTAATGGAACGCCTGGTGGTGCTAGATCTGGACGTCAGAGTGAGCCGCGTTGTGCAGCTCACTCTGGCGTCAGTGATGCCGTGATGCGCACTCTTGTGCGCATGCGGCATCACGTGGTCCCGCCGGCCAATCGCCGCACAGAGCGGCTGCTCCAGGAAGTTAACACTGCACGTCATAACGTGCAGTGCATATTAATTAGCCATGTGCCTGGCCGCTCTCCGCTCCTCCCCAACATTACTGAGCATGTGCAAGCAATCTAACGCGGCTCAGCCGCGTCCAAAGTACTGCATGCAGTACGTTGTCTTGTGACACAGCGTTACAATGTAACGCAACGTCCGCACTGTGAACAGCCCCATTGATTTTTCATTACTGTGCGGTGGGCTGCGTTACAGGCTGCTCTAACGTGCGCCTGTAACGTCCCACTGTGAAACCAGCCTAAAAGTAGGAGTGAATGACCTAATACAGCTCTTTAACAGCTAATGGCTCTTTAAAGGACCACTATAGCAACAAAAGTAGGCAGTTATATTTTGACAGAACTGATAGGTTTTGCGCCAGTCCATCTCTTCATGGGGGATTCTCAGGGTTTTCTTTGTTTTCATCAGAATTTCCTTAACTGCATTTGAAAAGTCTAACTGACAAAATATTGTGTGCAAGTGAGTAGGGAGGCTGGCTGGTATCTTACTATTTTGGCAGTCAAACAGCTGTTCAGGATTCGGTTCTGTCAGATTTTAATTAAAGAGAAACCATGACCAAGAATTGAACTTCATCCCAATCAGTAGCTGATACCCCCTTTTACATGAAAAATATATTCCTTTTTTAACAACCTGATCATCAGGGGGCTCTGTATGGCTGATATTGTGGTGAAACCCCTCCCACAAGAAACTCTGAGGACCATGGTACTCCTGGCAGGTTCCTGTCTGTGAACCTTGTTGCATTGTGGGAAATAGCTGTTTTCAGCTGTTTCCAACTACCAAAACAGCAAGCAGCAGCTACATCACATGCCAGCAGTAAAAATGTCACCATGTGATAAATGTCAGAATGTAAATCAGGGATTTAAAAGATTTTACAATGGGCAAACACTGACTAAATCATTTATACATAATTATTGTAAAAATTAAGCACTTGTTACATTATTATTACAATATTTTCACTGGAGTTCCTCTTTAACTGCCTACTTTTTTCACGATAGTGGTCCTTTAAAGCTGGCCACTAACGGTCCAATTTCTAGCGAAAAATCGTTCGAGCGATCAGAAATTCGGACAAAAAATCGTTCACTACACCATCAACTAACCAATCATTGCTTCCTATCTATCACGACCACCAAGAAAATCCAAATTTTCGTTCGACGAAAATTCATTCGGGCTACATTTTTTTCACTTGTTCATAATCGATTGTGTCCATCAATGGAGATTATTTACAACCAATCCGATCAGAATTTCTGATCGCTCGAAAGATTTTTTGCTAGAAATTGGACCGTTAGTGGCCAGCTTTAGACTATAAATCAGTTGCTGTCAGTTTAACTGAATGAGCACCTAGTGTGCAGGGAAATGTTTATGTTGCCCTATGGCTCAGTTCACATTATATATGTTATAACTGAAAGCTTTTTCACAATGCACTGCTATGGAAAGTTAAAATGCAACCATTTTTCAGTGTATAGGTTAAGGAGGCGTAAGGGACTGGATTGTGTCACTTACTGACAATAATATCCAGAATCTGGTAAATAGCAAATGCTAGTGAGGATTGTAATGTTTGCTTTTGTTGTCCTATCTCACGTAAAGATCAGGAGCCATAATGTTTGAAAAAATGTAAGAGAAGTCAGGAGGAAGCCAATAGCTTCCATTCCACTACTGTATATACTAATGCATACAGCATGTGCAGTCTTTGAACCTTTCTTGCTTACAAAAGCAATTTCTATGAGGAATTATAGGTTTCTATGAGAACTGCCTTTCTGTGCCCAATCTTAAAGCTATAACCTGCCAGTAGGTGTATTTTTGTGCTTGAAGTATCTTGGTTTAATACCAGTAATAACTGCTGCTGATTTCTAATACAGAAAAGTGACAGTAGACTATCATTTCAAAAACTTTAAAGAAATAGAATTATACCCCGACAGAAATACAGGTATGTGAAAAATGTGTTCCTTTTGTCCATAGTGAATGTGAATAAGGTCATGTATTTATGACAGCAAGCAAATTGAGGCTGTGGCCCTAAGCAACAGTATGCAAGGAAGACATTTATTGCATCTCTGTAATATTTAAGAAATAATATCCCAGGCTTCTCTAGAGAAGGCTGTCAGTGCTTTCTCTTTTTGCTGGTTTATGAAGAAACTAGGAGCAAAAGTCCGGGAATTACAGTAGTAATAAAAATCTTTAATAAGCAAAAAGAAGAAACAATATTTATAGGATAGGAAATATTGCAGCTCATTATGGTGCACACAGTTTCCTGGCTCTTTCATTACCCATTTTCTCTTTTCATTTCCCCCCAAAGCATTGTATATGTTTCCATCCTGTAAATTGTTCATCTGTTTTCACAAATAACAGGAACACTTTGGTAGAGTGTTAAAGCCCTTTTTTATCCCTTTTTAAAGGTAAGCCTACTAGACCACAATATAACAACTCTCTTCCTATTAGCTTAATATTCCCCTTGTATTTGGAACCAGGCACAGGTTTATGTCCAGGTCAAGATTATTCCTATGACTATATTGGAACAAAGATAGCTATAGCCTGAGAGGACTGTCTTGTATCTGATTATTTTATAAACAAGAAGTGCAAAAGAACTTCGGAGCTGAATAATATCTGAAGACCTGGACCATGCTCAGTAATGAATTGTGTCTTAGAAATAACAAGTACCTTGTTTTTGTTTTCATTATGGTCTTTGCTTTGCATACAACCTTTTTTATGATGACATTCGGCTGAGGAAAACAAATGTGCCCAGATCCAGTCATTTATTTATTTTACAAATGTATTTGCAAACTTGTACAGTGCTAACAGCTTTTCTGAAATGCTTTACATGGGCCATAGCTCACAAACCTAACTCAGTAGTGCTCAGAAACTGCTGTACCCTCTACTCTTTTTTCTCATTGGAAGGTTTTAGCATTCACTTCTTAACCATGTGAACCTTAGTGGCTCTCACATTCTGCACATCAATACATTTTTTTCCAACAGATTCACAGAGACAGTAGTTTACATTTGACTACCCCGTACTGATAAACAGAAACCCTCAATGAGGACCTTAATTAACCTATTCCTTCCCGATGAGCAATGTTACATAGTTACATAGTTATTTGGGTTGAAAAAAGACATACATCTATCGAGGCGAGTTCAACCATAAAATGAAGTACAACACTAGCCTGCTCCCTCACATATCCCTGTTGATCCAGAGGAAGGCGAAAGACCCTTACAAGGCATGGTCCAATTAGCCCCAAAAGGGAAAGAAATCCTTCCTGACTCCAGATGACAATCAGATAAAATCCCTGGATCAACACAACCGGGAATTATTTAGTAATTATAGCCAGGGATGTCTTTCAACACAAGAAAAGCCGCACTTAAACACAGATATAGAATTTGCAATAGCTACTTCCTGTGGCAATACATTCCACATTTTAATCACTCTTACGGTAAGGAACCCTTTCCTAAATAAATGGCTAAAATGTTTGTTTTCCATGCGCAGTCCTTTGTAAAAAGCCTAGGGACAAAAAGATCATCTTTCAAGCTTTTATATTGCCCTCTGATGTATTTATACATGTTAATTAGATCTCCTCTAAGGTGTCTTTTTTCCAGACTTAATAAGCCTAGTTTATCTAAGCTTTCCCGGAAATTGAGACCTTCCATCCCTCTAATCAATTTTGTTGCTCATCTCTGCACCTGCTCTAAAACTGTAATGTGTTGCCCAGAATTGAATTCCATATTCCAGATATGACCTTACTGGAGAGTTAAACAGGGGCAATATCATGCTAGCATCCTCAGTTTTTAGTTCCCTTTTAATGCATCCCAAAATTTTATTTGCTTTAGCTGCAGCAGCTTGGCAGTGAATATGATGTTTTAACTTGTTGTTGATAAGTACTCCTAAGTCCTTCTCCAGGTTTGATGTCCCCATCTATATCCCATTTATTTTGTATGGTGCTAGACCATTGATATGACCAAAATGTATGACACATTTTTCAACATTGAATTTCGTCTGCTATTTATATGTCCATATAACCATCCTATCCAGGGATGAGCAGAAACTATGCCAGTGCGAATTTACGCATCGTAGTTCGCATCTACGCATCGTAGTTTGTAGGTGAAGTTTCAAAACTATGCTTACGAATTTACGCGTAGCAACTGTTACGCGTCGCTTATGCCCACTATGCGTAGTTAACATGTGTATTGCGTAGTGAACTATGAATGTGTTACTCGCATCTAATTTTCCACGTGCAATTGTATGCTTATAAATTTACGCATTGGAAAGGGGAATGTACGTGTAACGATTGGTGTCAGCACGCAGAGAGAATCTGATAATTGGTGATCTGCAGTATCACCAAGAATGCAGATATATACCTGATTATTGATGATCTGCAGAATCACCGATAATACAGATATATTGCTAACCTCTGGACACCTATAGGTATGTGAGTGTTTGGTGTAACAGTAGTACTTTGAGTAATGCACCTGCTGAGCGGGTGACCATAGGCAGTAAAGGAATACTGCTCTTGAGGGCACAGGAACCTTCCAGCAGCCTGAGACTCTCCAAGGGGTGGAGTCAGGCTGGAGATAGGAAGGACCAGAGAGTGAGTGACACCTGAAGGTGGATGTCACTATCTGATCTGGAGACTATCTCTTAAGAGGAGAGATCGCTCTCGAGGTCGGGCACGCCTGGTCGGCAACACATGGACAGATAAAGTACAAAGACAGAAGGCTGATTCGGTATCCAAGACAAGCAGGGTCTGGCAACGGAATATCAGATATGCGAGGTACCGAATCAGAGATCAAAGGGATAGTCAAGAAAGCAGAAAGTCATAACAGATATCCACAATGCCTAGTCTGGGTGTGAGGTCCTTGGTCTCTACACCCTGGAACTAGTCTGATGAATAACAGATAGATAACGCATATTCCCTAGTCTGGGCGTGAGGTCCGTGGTCTCTACACCCTGGAACTAGTCTGAAGTATAACCAGAATAACAGTACAAGTAATCTGGCTCAGTGTGAATTCCCAGGTCCACCTGGTTCAAACACACTGTTGGATCTGACTAAGGTCTGAGTAATTCCACGTAGTGTTCACAACAGCAGACAACTTGAGACTGGCTAGCAGTAACTATATATGGAGTAGTGCTCTCCGGCACCACCCCTAATATCAACCAATAGTAAGCTGCTCTGGAGTCAGCTGATTGGCGTGATCAGCTGACCTCTCCTTGCCCAGTATAAGAGTTCTGCCTCTCAGCGGGCACGCGCGGGTATTCCTAAGCCCGTGTGCACTAACAGACTCAGCCACACCAGACACACGCTGCCGCGTGCAAACCGCCGTGCTGGATGCGGAACCAGCCTCCTTACTGTTGTTACATGCTGCGGCTTTTCCGCGTTCTGCCCTGTTACCAGACACACGTTTCCGCATGCAAACCGCCGCATTGGACGCGGAATCAGCCGCCTCCTCAGCAGCACTTGCGGCAGCTTTTCCGCGTTCTCTCACAGTACCCCCCCCCCCCCCCCCCCCCCCGAGGAGTGGACTCCGGACATCTCCTGCCCGGCTTTTCAGGATGCAAGTTATGGAACTCCCTTTTCAACTCCTCTGCGTGCATGCGACATTCTGACACCCAAGTTCTCTCCTCAATGCCATACCCTTTCCAGTGCACAACATACTGCACGGAGTTCTGCACAAGCCAGGAGTCTAGAATCTTCTCAATTTCGTACTCAGGTTGGTCATCAATCAACACGGGGGGGGGGGGGCAGAATCCACGTGCACTGCTGGCTTGAACGATCTCACACCTCGCATGCTGGTAGGGAGATCAATGGCATAAGTGACATCATTAATTTTCCTGGTCACTGGAAACGGACACACAAATCTGGGACCTAACTTGGGAGACAGTTGCTTCAGAGCCAAATGTCGTGTGGACACCCAGACCAAGTCTCCTGGAAGGAATTCCCACTCTATGGAACGTCTCTTATCAGCCTGTTTCTTCAGACTCTGAAAAGCCCTCCTCAAATTTCTTTCTACCATTCCACAAATCTGCTTTAAGGAATTCTGACAATCCTCCAGGGCTGGAAACGGAGTGGCAGCCACTGGTAATGGGGTGAACTTAGGTGACCTTACTGTCACCACCTGGAATGGGGAAAAACCTGAGGAGGAGCTTTTTAAATTGTTGTGTGCAAATTCTGCAAATGGCAGGAATTTGACCCAGTCAGTTTGAACATCTGCCACATAACACCTCAGAAACTGTTCCAGAGACTGATTGGTTCTCTTGGTCTGGCCATTGGTCTGTGGGTGGTAGCCTGATGAAAAAGATAGCTCCATGTCTAACTGATGGCAGAATGCCCTCCAAAACTTAGAAACAAATTGGACTCCCCGATCTGACACTATATTTTCCGGAATACCATGCAGCCGGAAAATATGTTGGATGAAGAGATCGGCCAACTCCTGGGCTGAGGGGAGTCCTTTCAGGGGGACAAAATAGGCCATCTTACTGAATCAATTGACTACCACCCAAATGACCGTCATGCCCTCAGACCTGGGGAGTTCGCCCACAAAATCCATGGACAGATGGGTCCATGGCTCACTCGGGACTGGCAATGTTTGCAATGTCCCAACAGGTGCCTGACGGGAGGGTTTGCTCCTAGCACACACTGCACATTCTCTTACATACTCTTTGCAGTCAGTTGCCAATGACGGCCACCAGGCACATCTCGCAACAAGGTCCTGAGTTCTGGTGGCCCCGGGATGCACAGCATTCTTGTGGGAATGGAACAACTGCAGTATTTGTAGACGAAAAGGCAATGGTACAAACATGACCCCTTCAGGCTTTCCCTCTGGTACATCCTGTTGGAACGGACTCAACGTTTCTGTCCAGTCCCTCCAGGTCTCAGTGGTGGCCAGAACCACTTTCTGAGGAAGAATGGTTTCTGGGTCTGAGGGCTGTGCTGTCTCAGGCTCAAAACATCTGGACAAGGCATCAGCTTTGATGTTTTTACTACCAGGGGTATACGTGATTACAAAACTGAATCTCGAGAAAAATAATGACCACCGGGCCTGTCGGGGGCTAAGTCTCTTAGCGCCCTCAATGTATTCCAAATTCTTGTGGTCAGTATAGACAGTAATGGTATGTTCTGCACCCTCTAGCCAATGTCGCCATTCCTCGAAGGCCAACTTAATGGCTAGAAGTTCCCTATTGCCTATATCATAGTTCTACTCTGCGGGTGAAAACCTACGTGAAAAATAGGCACAGGGGTGTAATTTTCCCTGCAACCCAGAACGCTGAGACAGCAAAGCCCCTACCCCTACCTCTGAGGCATCTACCTCCACAATAAAGGGGAAGGTGGTGTCAACATGTCTCAAAATGGGTGCAGTACAGAACAATTTCTTCAGAGTGGAGAAAGCAGCATGGGCCTCAGGGGACCAGTGATGAGTATCTGCCCCTTTCTTTGTGAGACTGGTGAGAGGTGAGATCACCGTAGAGTACCCCTTTATGAACCTCCTATAGTAGTTGGCGAACCCCAGGAACCTCTGGAGAGCCTTCAGTCTCACAGGTTGGGGCCACTCCAAAACAGCTGAAACTTTTCCAGGGTCCATAGAGAGGCCAGAGGTTGAAATTATGTACCCCAGAAAGGCAACAGAGGTCGCCTCGAAAATGCATTTCTTTAGTTTAGCGTACAGCATATTTTGTCTCAACTTCCGTAACACAAACTTAACATGCTTTCTGTGCTCAGAGAGGTTGGACGAGAAGATTAGTATATTGTCTAAATATACTAAGATGAATCTGCCCAATACTTCTCTAAAGACTTCATTAATCAGCTCTTGAAAGACGGCCGGAGCATTACACAACCCAAAGGGCATCACCAGGTACTCATAGTGCCCGCCGGGCGTGTTAAAGGCCGTCTTCCATTCATCACCGTCCCTGATCCGCACAAGGTTGTAAGCACCCCTTAAATCCAGTTTCGAGAAAATCTTAGCATTGGTGACTTGAGTAAATAAATCGTCTATTAAAGGCAAAGGATAGCGATTTTTTTACTGTAATTTTATTTAAGCCCCGATAATCAATGCATGGACGGAGGCCTCCATCATTTTTTTCACAAAAAAGAACCCTGCCCCTGCCGGGGACCGAGAAGGGCGGATAAAACCTTTAGCTAAGTTCTCTCGGATGTATTCTTGCATGGCTAATTTCTCTGGCCCAGATAAATTATAGAGATGACCTCTAGGGGGCATACAACCAGACCTGAGATCAATGGGGCAACCGAAAGGACGGTGTGGAGGAAGTTTATCTGCTGACTTGGGACAAAACACATCCGCAAATTGTGAATACTGATCTGGCAAACCCTCCATGTGAATCTTGGTTTTCCCTAAGGTTACCTTCGCTAGACAATGATGATAACAATGGGTAGACCAGCTCGTTAGCTGACCTGTAGCCTAATTGATCTGAGGCTGGTGAAGTTGTAACCATGGCATGCCAAGAATGATCGTGGAGGTTGTCATTCGTAACACCAGGAATTGTAAACTTTCTTTATGTAACACCCCTATTGTGACCCTTAACACTGGGGTCTGAGACAAAGGGTGGTTACTCTGCAGAGGGGAATCATCCACTGCAGTGACCTGAATCTGTTGTTTTAATGGGGAGATCGGAATCCCCAATTTCCTAGCAAATTCATAATCCATGAAATTGGCTGCTGAGCCAGAATCAATGAAGGCTTCAGTGATCTCTGTCTTATCCTTCCAAGATATAGTACAAGGGAGGAGCAAACGTTTATCGTCTGGAGGCAAAGACTGCTTGGGACAACGCTGCACTGTATGACCCATCTCTGCACAGTATAAACAGAGCTGCTCTGTTTTCCTGCGCTTCTGTTCTACCCGGAACAATTTCTAGCGCCCGTTCTGCATTGGTTCTGGTGGAGGTGAAGCGGGTGGAGATGAATCAGGTTGAGGCGCGGCGTAGGAAACTAATCTCATATCGTTCCTACTCCGAGTCTGTCTTTGATAACGTAAGCGACGGTCAATCCTGATGGCCGATAAAATGGCCTCATCAATAGACTTCAGCTCAGGATGACCCAGGTTAAGATCAGAAACTGCGTCTGACAAGCCTGACAAAAAGCAGTCTAGCAGAGCGAATGAGTCCCATCTAGCTGACACAGCCCATTTCCGGAACTCTGCAGCATAGTTCTCTACCGGACCCTTGCCCTGTCGCAGTGTCTTGAGCTTCCGCTCAGCGGTAGAGGCAATGTCCGAATCATCATAAATTATAGCCATAGCTTTAAAGAATTCTTCCACCGAAGTTAGGGCCAGATGCCCTGTCTGGAGGTTAAATGCCCAAGTCTGGGAATCCCCTGACAACAAGGTCTTAATAAAGGTTACTCTCTGGGCCATGGTTCCTGACGAATTAGGCATTAACGCAAAGTATGATAACACTCTATTTCTAAAATTCTGAAAGTCAGATCTATGGCCAGAAAACTTTTCAGGTACAGGCATACGTATGTCTGTGCTAGGAGGAGATCGCACTGAGTTTATAGCTGATTGAAGTTCCTGAATAGACCCAAATAGCTGGTTGATCTTGGTCTGTTGGTTCAAACCTGCCCCGGAAAGATTATTTACCGCGGTGGTCAGGACTTCAACATGACTATACAGTGCGTCCATTTGGGTTTGGTCTGCCGTTCTGTAACGATTGGTGTCAGCATGCAGAGAGAATCTGATAATTGGTGATCTGCAGTATCACCAAGAATGCAGATATATACCTGATTATTGATGATCTGCAGAATCACCGATAATACAGATATATTGCTAACCTCTGGACACCTATAGGTATGTGAGTGTTTGGTGTAACAGTAGTACTTTGAGTAATGCACCTGCTGAGCGGGTGACCATAGGCAGTAAAGGAATACTGCTCTTGAGGGCCTTCTAGCAGCCTGAGACTCTCCAAGGGGTGGAGTCAGGCTGGAAATAGGAAGGACCAGAGAGTGAGTGACACCTGAAGGTGGATGTCACTATCTGACCTGGAGACTATCTCTTAAGAGGAGAGATCGCTCTCGAGGTCGGGCACACCTGGTCGGCAACACACGGACAGATAAAGTACAAAGGCAGAAGGCTGATTCAGTATCCAAGGCAAGCAGGGTCTGGCAACGGAATATCAGATATGCGAGGTACCGAATCAGAGATCAAAGGGATAGTCAAGAAAGCAGAAAGTCATAACAGATATCAACAATGCCTAGTCTGGGTGTGAGGTCCTTGGTCTCTACACTCTGGAACTAGTCTGATGAATAACAGATAGATAACGCATATTCCCTAGTCTGAGTGTGAGGTCCGTGGTCTCTACACCCTGGAACTAGTCTGAAGTATAACCAGAATAACAGTACAAGTAATCTGGCTCAGTGTGAATTCCCAGGTCCACCTGGTTCAAACACACTGTTGGATCTGACTAAGGTCTGAGTAATTCCACTTGGTGTTCGCAACGGCAGACAACTTGAGACTGGCTAGCAGTAACTATATATGGAGTAGTGCTCTCCGGCACCACCCCTAATATCAACCAATAGTAAGCTGCTCTGGAGTCAGCTGATCAGCGTGATCAGCTGACCTCTCCTTGCCCAGTATAAGAGTTCTGCCTCTCAGCGCGCACGCGTATTCCTAAGCCCGTGTGCACTAACAGACTCAGCCACACCAGACACACGCTGCCGCGTGCAAACCGCCGTGCTGGACGCGGAACCAGCCGCCTTACTGTTGTTACATGCGGCGGCTTTTCCGCGTTCTGCCCTGTTACCAGACGCACGTTTCCGCGTGCAAACCGCCGCATTGGACGCGGAATCAGCCGCCTCCTCAGCAGCACACGCGGCGGCTTTTCCGCGTTATCTCACAGTACGCATAGAAGAGTTCCCGGTATAAGCATTTACAAAGGAATTAATGCGTAAAATTTTCTGCATACGGGCATAAGCATTCACACACACTACGCTTTGCAGTACGCGTAATTGCATATTTTAACGCGTAGTCTACGAAATGCATACGAAGCGAATATTTGATTTTGAAGCCGTAGTTTGGCGAAGCGTAATTGCGTAAAACTATGCGTAGTTCCAGCGTAGCGAAGTTGGCTGACTATGACCATTCCTGATCCTATCCAGAGCCTTTTGCAATTTGTCACTATCCTCTTGAGTTGATAATTCTGTACAATTTTTTATCATCAGCAAAAACAACAACATTGCTTTCTACTTCTGCTAGATCATTAATAAATAAATTGAAGAGCACTGGATCCAGTACTGACCCCTGTGGGACCCCACTGCTAACAGTCAACCATTTTGAATATGATCCACCATTGACCACAACTCTCTGTTTTCTGTCCTTTAGCTAGTTCCCTATCCATGCACATAGACTCTTTAGTCATTGCATCCTCAACTTTACAACAACAATAGTTGCTTTTCACACTGAAAAAAAACAACAATCTAGTCTACTGGAATTTCTAGGGATTTTAACTAAAATGCGTACAGGGAAAAAAGGTGGTCAGGTCCAAAAGAAGTGCCACACTCCCACTCACATCCTGTCCAACTTCAGAGGCCCAGACACAGTTGAGAAGAAAAAACACTCCAGTGATCACCAATGATGCTTGCAGAAAATCAGAGATCAAAAGTAGCAAGGATTGCCATGTCCCTAGTCTCAGATGCAGTAACATCCCTGCAGTGAGCTCAAACACCGCTTGGAAGCCATTTTCAATAAAATTATCACCCTACAATGCCTGTTCTGTAAATAATAAGACAGCCATTATAGTGGACCTTATTCCATCATGCCATTTGTCCTGTATCACTGAAATCTGGTTTGATGCAAATGCAGGTTCCATTCTAGAAGCAACCATTCTAAACAATTACTCTGTCGTAAGTGAGGTAAGTTGGGACCACAGAGGAGGGGGTGTAGCAATTTGTGGTAAACAACCCTGCAGCTCAGAGCCCAAAATGTTGGCCAAATAAAGTCCTTTGAATGTATAGGCGCCCAGATTTCAGCTGGTAAATGCATCAAAATGTTGGTGTTTTACTGTCCCCGTGGAGATGCTGACCCACTTTGGTTCATGCAAGTGTATCCTTCCACCTGGACTACCGCAATTTAATTCCTATTCATAGGCTTCTCATATAAAGTTCTGCTCCCCTTACAACTAGTACAGAATGCATCAGCAAGATTCCTAGCCAATGCACCCTGCAGCTCACCCATCTCCCCTGCACTGGAGAACTCTGGACTGGTTGTCAGTGAAATTAAGAATCCATTTTAAGTTCTGTCTGCTGACTTTAATTCGCAAAAAATTATGATTACTGCCGTAAACTTCTTGAATTTCACAAAATTACGCAAAATTTCGCTTTTTTGGGGAATTTCATAATTATGATTGTTTTTTGTAATTACAATTGTTTACGTAACACAAACAAATCAGAATTTCATGTTTAACATGGACATTTGTCCATTCTCGGAATTGTGTTCCAGTCCACAGCACATGCATGGACCTTTGCATTATCAGATATTGCAAGGCCTAAAAACCAAGTGTATCAGCATGACCACAAAGTGCACCTTGACAAAGAGCACCTGTCTTAGAAGTGGCTGCAGATAGAGCCTCCTGATACATTTAAAAAGACAGCACATGCAGGGATCTTTGCATTATCAGATATTGCAAGTCCCAAAACCAAGTGTCTCAACATGACCGCTAAATGCACCATAGCAAAGAGCACCTGTCTTAGAAGTGGCTGCAGATAGAGTCTTCTGATACATTTAAAGCGACAGCAGGTGCAGGGACCTTTGCATTATCAGTAATTGCAATCAGTAATTGCAATCAATGAGTGACTTTCCTGAGTTTAGTCATTACATAAATGTGCATAATTACTATTAGAAACAAAAGTACATCCATTTTCATAACTAAAATAACTTTGTTTCTATTGAAAACATGAAATTAAGAAATTTCGCGTTAAACACGAATTTGCACGAAACGTGAAATGACGAAACCAATTTTTGCTTAGGGAATTCCGAATTACGGTTTGTATGGTAATTATGAAATTACAGATTTGTGTCGTAGTGGAAAAAGTCATGTCCGTCATTAAGGAAACGCAAAATTACGAAAATTTCGGCTCAACACTACATATGAAAGCAGCTTGCCCATCTCTGTTCTCAGGAATATATACACATAAAAAAGCTAATGGATTTAAAATGTAACAATTATCAGCAAGGAGAAAACAGAAGCAGCTCCTGTAATAAAATAAGTAACATACATGGGTCTTTGCAAGCACATTACATCAAGCTTTAGAAAGGCAGTACAATGAAATGTCAGGGTATTTAGTTATCTCTGATTGGTCAAACTTAAATAATGGAGGAAATTCAAGGTAGAACATCATTATTACCAATACCTTTTTTTGAAAATGTATTTTATGGTATCATAACCTTAACCCTTATACAACAGAACGTGTAGAACAAAAAGTTTTCACATTGTTGTTTCAGTTGTCGCAATTAGTCTTTGAATTCTGTTTTTCATGTGATATGCTTTGAAATATTGTAAACACAGCATTTTTACTTATGAAAACACTGTGTATTATAGAGTTTAAATGGGTTTTCAAAGGAGTGTTTCAAATGTCCTGCTGCATTAACAATTATACACAGTTGTTGCATAGCATAGCATTGAATGGTGTTTAAAGATAGCACAATTGTCCCTGTGGCTGTAATGCATTAACCTGTTTCTCTGCTTATCTCCTCACTGATTCAAAGTGAGAGACTTTGCTGGCTGGAGAGTGTTTTGTACATCTCAACTGGAAAAAAACTATATAATGTTTTAACCTCCCTGGCGTTCTGATTTCCCATGGCCGCATGGCCGCTGGTGGTTTTTTTAACCTAATTTTTTTTAATCATGTAGCTAGCCTAGCGCTAGCCTCCCTGCTGAATTCCACCCACCCTTCCGATTGCCGCCGGCGATCATGCCCATCAGGAAATCCCGTTCTGAACGGGCTTTCCTTCAGGGCTTCCCCCGTCGCCATGGCGACAAACGGAATGACGTCATTGACGTCGTGACGTTACAGGGAGTTCCCATCCACCCCTCAGCGCTGCCTGGCACTGATTGGCCAGGCTGCGCAGGGGTCTTGGAGGGGCCCTGTTACGCGTCAGGTAGCGGTGGATCGGCAGCTAGCGGAGAAACACACAGCTAGCAAAGTGCTAGCTGCGTGTTTCAAAAAATAAAAAAAACATTAAAATCGGCCCACCAGGGCCTGAGCGGTGCCCTGCGGCTAAGGAACCTAAGGAATTAAAACACATGAAGCGATAAACCATGTACATGTACAGACATTGTAGGAAAAGGCTTTATAGAAGCTAGGCACACATCCAGAACCAGAGCCGGATAATCCACAAGGCAAAACTAGGCACCTGTCTAGGGCCTGGACAGAGTTTAGGGGCCTGATGGATGATAACCACCACCAAATCTAACTAAAAAATCTAAATGACAATTGCCGGGGGCAAAAAGTGCTATCTTTTCTAGAGCCCCATTTCGCCCTAATCCTTTCCTGTCCAACCACTGGTATATAATGAGCCTATAGTTTAAACACTTTACAGAGCCATAAAAAGATACTATAAGCTATAGTCTCTCTGTACAATGGCGGCTCTGGATGTGTGCCTGGAGAGGATTTCCATATTTGGGAGCAATGCAACATGGTTATGGTCACTGAATCATTGCATATACCTTGTGTTTTAAGAAGGCTAAATTATATGTATTATCTTGTTTTTCTTTTTTTTTTAAGTAAAAGGGCTTTTCAGTCTCTTTTAGCCCCTTATACTCTCCTAGTAGTTTTGGGTCACCATGCTTAATCGTAGGGAAGCACCATACCATATATGGTGTTTCATGTCATTTACTGAATATTGCTGCTAGATTTGCAGCTACAATATTGGATTTCACAACAGTGAAGATGATGAAATAGCTGGCACTACTGGCAGTGGTGTATTGCTTCATACACTAGAATTCGTGTGTAACATGCAAAAAAAAAAATCATCCTGTGCAATGCATAAAGTATTGAGATGATGCTTACCTTGTGCAGCATGAAGGGAATGTGGGAGTGCTGGTGAGTGCCGCTGGGTGTATGGCCTGCTGACCGTTTTGCTTTATCAGCCTCACTTAAGCCTCAGAAGAAGCTGCTAAAGCAAAACGTTCTTCAGGCCATACATCCAGCGGCACTCACCGGAAATCCTACATCCCCTCCATGCTGCACACGATAAGCATCATCTCAATACTTTATGCATTGCACAGGATGAACTTTTTTGCATGTTACTTGTGAATTCTAGAGTATAAAGCAATAAACCACTGCCAGCAGTGCCAGCTGTTTTATCATCGTCTTCACTGTTGCTGCATCGAATTGCTTTAGCTTTGAGCACCCTGACCAGCTGCACGTTGCAGGCCGAGTCACCCTCTCTACACCTTTTACCTCTGAGTGCCAACCCACAGTTTCTTTGTTGCCACGATATTGGATTTGTTGGTAACAAGTCCATAACATAAAATAGCCAAAAATTCTACTAACAACGTATCACCACCAGCAGTATTGATAAAGCCTAATCACTAAAATACCCAGAGAATGTCCATTGCTACAGCTCGATAATGTGTACCACATTAATAAGACTGTCAACGGAAGTTTTCCTTCCTTTAGTGGGCCTGAACAATCATTTCTGATGAATATTACGATCAAATCGGACGATTGTTCTTCTTGGAATTGTATTGTTAATGGCCACTCGAGATGTAGCGAACGGTTCCAGGCGAACTTCGGTGGTTCGCGTTCGCCATGCAAAGGCGGACTTTTGCGGAAGTTCGATTCGCCCCATAATGCTCTATGGAGCAGAACTTTGACCCTCTACATTACAGTCAGCAGGCATACTGTTGCCAATCAGACTGCACTCACGCCTGGAGCCCCCCCCTTATAAAAGGCAAGGTCCTTGTGCCCTTTTACTCACTTATCTGCCTGCACTAATTAGTTGAGGGACAGGTGCTATACACACACTCTGCTAGGGAGAGTTAGGCTCTTGTATATTACTCCCTCCTCCTACCCTCTACCCTCCTACCGGAGGAGGAGGGTTTCATCTGCCAGGGAATTATAGTATTTCAAAAGCGAATTTTTGTAGCCAGGCATGGCCCTGCCTTTTGTGTTCAACAGTTGTCCAAAGAGAACCACAGATAGCCAGGTAGATTCATCTCTCTCTCTCTCTCTTGTATTTTTGAGCATAAATGGATTGAGCATAAATGGTACATGCTAGGCTGGCTTCAGAATGTAGTGTTGGTGGTACAGTGCCTGGCTATCTGGGGTTCTCTTTGGACAACTGTTGAACACAAAAGGCAAGGCCATACCTGACTACAAATCCTTAAGCAGTGGCTGGATGGTGTAATGGTTAAGGGTTCTGCCTCTGCCTCTGACACAGGAGACCAGGGTTCGAATCTCGGCTCTGTCTGTTCAGTAAGCCAGCACCTATTCAGTAGGAGACCTTAGGCAAGTCTTCCTAACACTGTTACTGCCTATAGAGTGTGCCCTAGTGGCTCCAGCTCTGGTGCTTTGAGTCCGCCAGGAGAAAAGCGTGATATAAATGTTATTTGTCTTGTCTAATTTTTCTCTTGGATTGAAATGGTACATGCTAGGCAAGCTTCAGTTAGTAGTGTTGGTGGTACAGCGATTAAGGTACTTGCCCACCACACAGTGAGACCTGGGTTCAATTCCCAGCAACGGTATGTACGCTGGCTTTTGCAATACTATAATTCTCTGGCAGATGAGACCCTCCTCCCTCTGGAAGAGGAAGGAGAGAGGAGAGAAGGAGAGCAGGGTAGGCCTATAATTGAAAATTGACCTCAAAATAGCGGTTTATGTGAAATCTAGATTTTTGCCTGGGACTTTTGATGTGTATTTCACTCACTCATGTCTGCCTCCAGGTACTAGATCCCTTGAAACATGTTTTCTATCATTTTTCCAGCCGGTAGAATTTTTTATATTTTTCAAAGTTCGCCTCCCCATTGAAGACCATTGCGGTTCGTGAACATTTTCGCGAACCAAACCTTTCACGAAGATTCGCGAACAGGGTTCGCAAACCAAAAATCGGAGGTTCGCTACATCACTAATGGCCACCTTAACAGAGAGTTTCTGCAACATTAACATCACATTAACACTGCTAAAACCATGGCACTACCAAAACTACAATCACGTTTCATCTAATTGCTGTTGCACTGTTATGGATAAATGCACTTACCACATATTTACCTTACTTCAGTAAATAATCCTGATGATTCTCCCCCTTGGTACCTGATAGTTTATAAATTTTTTTTCTTGATAACTTTTAAATACTATGTACTGTGTTGATTTCAAAATGTGCAGTAAGGAAGAGAAATGTAAATAGGAAATTTACCAATAAATCTATGATAACGAAGGCTTTTTTTTATTTACCATTTTTCATCATACATATGAAGAACCACTGCCTTTCTTTATCCTCCCACCATGTTACAGCAGCAGCATCAGTTCCTCTGGAGCACAGAAATTAATCGCAAACTGTACACATCTCAGCAGATTTCAGTAGGGGATTTCTTTAGAGAGACTGTGCAGTCAAGTATATAATGCATGTTAACATCTCATCTTAGAGCATTTGACCTTGGTTTTGCTGAAATATTCAAGAAAGGTATTGCTTTCTTCTCTATTTCAAAGCTGTTTATCTGGCTGGCAAAATGAATGCTTTATATTGGAGCTTTTTAACATGTCTGGATAAATTCTGTTCCAATTGTTGTTTTGGCCACAAGTCAAAGCTAGCAGCTGTACACTTGTGGGTTCACTGAACTTTACGTGCTTGTTGGCTGGTTCCATGACTATAGGGATTAACCAATAATTAGAACATTCAGGTCATCTTGAGAAGAACAGAGTTTTCTCATGTTTGCAAAGGTCAGACGACCTCTTTCTCTGATTTTCCCAAATGTGAGGCCGTCAAGCAGAGAAAATGATGTCGCATAAGCAAAACAGGTTGTCAAAATGGTGCAATCAGGGTCATAAATAAGAGTATATGTATAGTACTGGTATATTTTTACTAAAATTCAAAAGAATAAGCAGCTATTTCAGCTTTTGCTTCAGCAGAAACACCATTATAGTTTGCCTTATTATAGCTTGCAGAGACCCATTATAGTGGGCTTTTGGGAGATTTCTGGATCCTATTACTGATACTGACATCACTGCATTCACTCAATACTAAACATAGTAGTAAGACTGTCAAAAACAGGATCATTATAATCTCTCCGAATCTCACACAACTGGTAGGGTTCTTCTTACTGAGTGGGTAAGATAAAAAAGCTTAAAGTGAACAGTAATTGAAAATAAACTTATGAGATAATTGATTGTATCTATCCTCCTACTCCTAAATTACTTTATGTAACATCTGCAACTATGGCGGCTGCGGACAAGCAGGGTATACTCGCAGCCACCTTTGTTCCCTGTTCACAGGCCTCATCCGTTCCGTCAGCGTCAGGCACACTAGAAACAGTACTGTCTCGTGCTCATAGGGTCGCTGTATCGCGCGGGCGCGCCCAGAGACAGGACCTTTATACTGGCTTCTTAAGCCTTCACTGGTCATTTGCAACTTGTCTGCTGTTGCGAATACACTCGTGTTAGCGCTCGGACCTTAGACTAGTATCCGGTATGCTTTGATCTGGGAGGAAACCAGGGATTTCACACAAGACTAGGACTATTATTATATTGTATTACTGATTACCTGTGTATGATTCTGGCTATACTCTGACCTTGCTATTGCTTATCGATTCTGTACTTCTGCCTATCTGACCTTAGTTGCTGAACCTCTGCCTGATAACTCACTATTTTTCTGCCTCACGTTTCTGTACTGTATTAGTCTCTCAGTTGCCAAACCTTGCCTGTCTGACCCCTCTGCTCACCAGTGGGCCCTTGCCACTGGTGAGGTGCTCTTCTGTCTAATACCCACCAGCTCCTCTGGCGAGGTTTAGTTTAAGTTATACAGCTCCTGTGACTGATAGTACCTTACCAGCTCCTCTGGTAAGGTCTAGTTAAACTATTCAGTCGCTTGTGCTGATAGTACCTTACCAGCTCCCCTGGTAAGGTTTAGCCAAACTTTGTTGTCACTCTTGCTGTTACTACTTTACCAGCTCCTCTGGTAAGGCCTATTATCTATACTACTGTTGTTACAGCTAGTACCCACCAGCTCCCCTGGTGAGGGCTAGCACTGTTGTTGCAGCTAGTAGCCACCAGCTCCCCTGGTGAGGTCTAGCACTGTTGTTTCAGATAGTACTCACCAGCTTCTCTGGTGAGATCTATACATTTAATCTACTGTTGCACCAAACACGTTACACCTCTGTTTCTCAGCCTTCTATACTTGCATTATTGGTGATACTGCAGATCACCACATAATCGGGTATAGAGTCTGTATTATTGGTGATTCTGCAGATCACACAATAATCAGAGGTCTGTGTGCTACACCAATCGTTACACTTTAGTTATGTTTAAAAACTTAAAAGGGTAGAATAATTGTTTTGTCTCAGCTACCCTGTGTCTCAGAGTGCTAACATATATGACCTACTGACCTTTTTGTATCCATCCCCTGCTTTAAGATGTCCAGTTTGCTGCCAGGGAAGCATTTTATGGCTGTAATTACTTATCAGCACTTGACACTATAATCCAACTGGATCCCGACTGGAGAAAACCTGCACAGCTGAGAACCCTAAGTGACATGATGAGATAGACATGTGTATGTATGTGTTTATATTCAGATATTAACTCTTTCAGGCAGAGAAATAAGAAAAGGAATACAGCATATTTATTGGTATACTTGCCACTGTACATACACACGTCTATCTCTTCATGTCACTTAAGGTTCCCTTTGATCTGTCGGTTCATATCTGGCTTAAAGGGATCATTTGATTGGCTCTACACACTGTCCTGAAGTGATGCTCTGGGAGTGTTGCTACATCCAGGGTCCCTTGTGTGGGACAACATATATTGCTTCACTGTCTTGCACTGAAGCTCTTTTTTTAAAATTAAATTAGGTCCATTAAACTGTCAAGGGATTTCTGGGCCACTTTCCATGCACTTTAACAATCTCAAAATCCAAACAATGTACTTCAGTTTCACAATATCTGTTGTCTTCAATGTAGTTTATTGAAAAACATTCAAAATCCCTAAGAAAAGAAAATATATGTCATGCATTTAATTTAATTTTTGCTTTTCTTGCCCCTCTGCACTAAACATCCTCACAGGCTTTCCTGATGGATTGATATGGCTCTATGAGATAGGACCTGGACCACTACTATGGAATACCCAGACGTTTCATGGTGTCCCAGAACCACTAGGAAAGTATAAGGGCTTAAAGAGACTCAGAGCTCATTAAAATAAAAAAATGTATACCTACCTAGGGCTCCGATACCGGGTCTCCGCTCTTCCATCAGTTGGCTCCAGTCTACACTGGAGAAGTGTGTTCTTTGCATTTCTCTCCAGCGACTGCTGGAGAGATACGTAGAGGGCGTGCTTCTCTTATTTCAGACTGGCTCTGACTGACGGAAGTGCGGGGACCCGGTATCAGAGCTGCAAGAAGACGGAGGACAGCGGCATGAGAGAGATCGGAGCGTATGGGGCTGGAGGAAGCCCCAGGTATGTATAAATCATTTTATTTTCATTAGCTTTGGTACACTTGAAAGAGACCAAAGTGTGTGCCTGGCTTAAGGGCCCTTTTCCACTAGAGCGATTGTGATTGCTGAATTGCAAAATCGCAAATCGCTAGTGATTTTTAAATCGCTAGAGTTGTTACTTTATCATATAAATCACAAGAAGTATTTTCCACTACAGTGATTCGATTTAGAAATCGCTAATCGCAAATCGCAATCGCTTGCTGGAGCGATTTTTACAATGATAATGCAATGCAAATGAAAATCACAAATCGCAATCGCATAACAGAATTAATTAAAAATCGCAATCGCAATCGCTGGCGTTTGTGATTGCTAGTGGAAAAGGGCCCTTAGGGAGCATCAAGAGATGATTTGCATTTTAGCAGTGATAAATCATGAGAGATCTTTCTTGCTCAATTGAAGCTGCATTATTGCAAATACCTTCTGTTTTAAGAAATTTATATTTAGCATAGCTTTTTTTTTAATCTTTGGTCTCTTCAAGCTTTTTGTACTTTCCCAGTGGTTCTGGGTCACCGCAAGCTATCTGGGTGTTCCATAGAGGTATACTAATTCATGCCATGGACTGCAGCAGTATGCAGGTTTGATTTGTGTGGTTCTGTAAAATGTATAAGCTATAGGTTATGTACACAGTATAATGACCCCTTTGTAACGTGGCTTTCTACACTGCAGTATTTAAAGTATGGTAGGTGTGTTGCGGTATAATGGCATGTTGCATGGTAATGTACTACATGTACTGTGTTACCACAAAATGGGGGTGTTAACAGTGACAGTGGAGCATACTTTTCATTGGTTGAATTCATCAAAATATACAACGCAATGCATGGATAACATGAAGTGCTGCTTTACAGTTCTATTGCATTGGAGGAGCTGCTGTTACAACGCAACGCCTACTGTGAACCTAGCCATACACCAGCAGTTCTGGATGTGTGCCTGGCTTTTAGGGGCATAAAGAGATTATTTGCAGTGATGCATCATGGGAGATCTTTCTTGCTCCCTTAAAGCTGAATTATTGCAGAGAGGGTCTGTCTCTGCTTGTCAGTTTTTCGGTGCGTCAGTTTTTCTACATGAGATGTCCGACAGTTTTGCATTGCTGTCAGTTGTTTTTCTGCATGTGAAAAATGCATTCAAGTGTAAACTTTTTTTTTTGCTTTTTACTAAGCAAGCTTTTTGTACTTTTTAAAGCGGACCAGAGTACTGTGTTTCACTTACCTGGGACTTCTGCCAGCTCCCTGCAGTCGCCCTGTGCCCGCGACGTTACCAAAGGATCCTCCAGCCCCCCGCCGCAGCTCTGCTTCTTCACCACCGACTTACAATTCGACGGCTACTGAGCCTGCGCGGCCATGGTCGTGCACATCCTTGCTCCCGCTTACATCGCCAGGAGCGTCCTGTACCTGCGCAGGATGCTTCTGGAAATGCGAGCAGTAGTGAGGATGTGTGTAGCCAAGTCCATGCAGGCACAGTGGCCTGCCGCCTCACAAAGGGAAACTTAGCAGCAGCGAGAGACCGGAGGATCATTTTGCTCCGGTGAGGGCACAGGACGTCTACAGGGGGCTGGTGGAAGCCCCAGGTAAGTTAAACTCCTTTTTTAACCATGCAGGTTTCCTTTAAGTCCCTTGTACTTTCCCAGTGGTTCTGGTCACCCTGAGTTATCTGGGTATTCCATTCTACAACTGTGAATGGTGATAATTGTCTCAGCTGTTTCAGTTCACTCCTTTATAAGTACAGTAACAGTTACAACAAACTCAAGTTCTCATTAAACAATAACTAAATTCACATGTAAACATAGAAGAAGGTGAAAGCAGCAGTACATAGAAAGTAAATATACTTTCCTGAATAATTGACTAGCAAATTGACTATTCTTTGCCTCACAGCTTTTGTCGGTTCATAAATACTTTGTTCTCCCTATTAATATAGAGCCCTCTCACTGTGCAAAAGCAATGCAATGTACTGTATATACTTTACGGATGATAGTTAAATCAAACAATGTAAATCCATCAGTGGGGACAGGACAGAAATATTAATAAATTCCCTGCAACATCATTTCAAAAGGCTTCCAAAGCTAAAAAAATGCCCACCATGTAACTAGTCGTTACTGAAAGAATAGCTGAAATGCACTCTTCTGAATGAGAGTCTTGATTTAATGAAGGGGATGAACAAACGTGAAAGGAATTTCAATGTGTTAATGCGCCGGGGTCAAGCATGGGGTCACATCATGCGTGACCCCGCTGCATGTGCAACACTGCTTTTACAGTAACAGAACAGTAATCAGGAGTACGGAGCACCTGGCAGAGCTGTATAGCTGCAGACAGATGCAGTGTACCTTGATAACTGCAGGGGGAGCAAAGGAGCACATCTCCAGTTAAAAAGATCGCCGGCCAAGGTAGTGTATGCACTGCATATCCTCCCTCCAGCTAATCCTACTCCCTCCAGTGTCCCTCTGCCTCTCTCCCCCACTGATCCTCGCTGCCTAAAACTAGCCCGCTGCATTTTTTAAGACTTATAATGCTAGTTAGCGTTATAAGTGTAAGGCACACTGCCTGCGCTATTTTTTAACACTTATAAAGCTAAATAACGTTACATAATTGAAGTCAATGAGGTGCCAATTGTATTCTCCTGGCGCTGTGTGCCATTTTTATCTGATCCGCATCTGACAGCAGGACTGGAGCAAAGGGGAGAGTAGCGATCAGGTAAGACCTTCCTTGCACACTCTGCTACACCTTTTTCCATACCTTCAGAATGTAAGAGGCACAAACTTTTCCTCCCCAATTTTTATATATGATATGTTTTTAATCTTCCAGCCTACCCTTCATCTTTTATAATATACCATTATGGGAAAAGTCGGATGTGTGTTTAGTGTGCACACTACTCTTCAGCTGTATTATTTATTACAGGGCCCAATGCAAGGTGTTTGCAATAACTAGGACTAGCCCAGGCTTTCTTAAAGGATACTCACACAATGATGTTTCTACTTTGAAGACAGCAACAGCCACAAAAGTTAAATTGCAGCATACATGAAGAACAACAAGGGAGGATTGAGCAGTGGAAGGCTTTACATCACTGATTGCAGGGCACACACACTATGTGAACAGCAGAGTGGCCAAAGGAAAAGACAAAGGGGCACTACAGCTTTTTGTGGGAGCCCAGATCACTCATGGTCAAGCGTCCTACCGGTCCGGATGCAAAGTGGCAGTAGTCTCAGTTTGCCTTTTCCTTTTTGCTCCCAACCAGTGAGCCACCCACGCTGTTCACATAGTTTGTGTGCCCTGAACTCAGTGATGTGAAGGCTTCCACTGGCCATAATAAACCGTAATTCCTAGGACAGTGCCTGCAGTCTGGAGTCTGGAGTCCTACCCTGTTGTTCTTCATGTGTGCTGCCTTTATGATTCCTCTCTGAGCACCTCTGGATCACAGCAGGTGTGATACAGCTTGGAACACCTGTTTGCTTTATATTTGTTTTACCCCAACACAGTGCCATAGTGTTTTTCTCCTTTTTTTTGCAAAGTTCAGTTGCTACTACTGTGCAATCATACCGTATATAAGGGTTAACAGGGTGTACATATTCAGTTAATAGGACATCATACTAGAAATACCTTGTAAGACTGAATAATTAGGATTGCATGGTGTATGAGTGGTTTTACTGACATGTGAACCAGTCATGTTTGAGGTGCTATACTGATAAGTGAGGCAAATAGTCTAGGTACAGCTCAGTTGCTTCAATAAAATACTGGCTGAATGGTGTAGCTCTATGGTCCTGTACTTTTAAATCATGCCAGTTAGGGTGCTAGCAATGCCTAGGAGATTATTATTGGAAAGTTCTTTGGTAGTGACAGAAAATGTACAGTCAGCATTGTTCAGTCAGTTATCCTGGCTAGTGAAGGTGTTGTTGGTCTGAGGGGGTAAAGGGGGGCTACGTGCTATATCATTATATATTAATTATCACTTCTTGACCCCATGTCTATTTGTTGTAAAGTAAAAAAAAAAAAAACCTTGCTAATTAAAAAGATCATTTTTTTCTTTCATCTGATGTGATCTTCTTCTGCATGCTTATTTCTTTAGTAAACTTCTGACTTCCCTGTTTCATCTGTCATCTTGCTTGAGATCTGCCCCCCTGACCAACACTGCCTCTTGGTACCACCTCCACACTTATGGATCAAGAACTCACTAAAATTATTTATGGTAAATTTCTTTGCAATTTTTTTAATTTCTTCAAATTCACATTAACCATGTTTACCTTATGATTAGTAATGATCAGGAACAAATATGTTCACAATAATTACAATTTTGTGGTTGTATAGTGCAAACTCTAAATTTCCAAAAATTGGAACTCATGCAGAGTTCTGTGCATAATTTTAGCAGTTCCGAAATTGGACAATTCAGGCAATCCCTAATCAGGAAAATCACATTTAGGATTTTTTCTGTGAGTGAGTACAATTGTTTGTCTCAGTAATTAGATTCCCTAAATGCACTGACAATAAAATATTGCCCAACAATGGCCCAATTAACTTACATTGGAGAGACAAAAAAGGGGAGACAAAAGGAAATGACAAAAGTGACTGGCTGAGAAATTCCTCCTTCTCCACTGTCTCACATGGACATTCATTGCTATTAAAGGAGTGAAAAAAGTTCGTGCTTGACTCTTTCTCAAAAATATGAAGATTCTGCCAAAACTGGTGAGCAATTCATAAAGAATGAAAAAGGGTGAATGAAGGAAAATAGCTAAAAGTTACTCTTTTCTATCCCCCTCATAAATATGGCAAGCCAAAAAAAAGGGAATATTTATTGGCAAATAATAGATAGTCACCTGTCACAGTCCATACAGCTTTGCAATAAACAAGAGTTATCATATTTCAGTGTCTGTTTTTTTTTCACAGCATAATATAGATCACATTTAAAAAAGTCACATTACAAACTGCCTTTTAACCACTTCCTGCAAAATTGACATTTGTAAACATCCTGTTTGTGCAACTTTAGGACGTTTATATAAACGTCCATTCTGCAGTAGTGCACACTCCTGCATGTGCGTGCACATTTTTACCCTACAGCCCATAGAATGAAGTGGTTAAAGGGGCTTACCATCTAATTTCCAAAGTTTATTCTATAGTCAGAAATGGGGGGGGGGGGGGGGGGGGGAGTCAATTATCCTACCAGTATGATTTTGGACTTTGGGATGAAAAAAATGATATAGATAGGAGTCAAGGGCAGCATTGCAGATCTTGGAATATGCAGCTGACTGTCAAAGATGTGATTTCCCGATAAAAGGAAATCATAGCAAGTACTGTATTTGAGAAAAATATATACAGGAAATGAAAATATCTTATCTCTGGAGGTTGCATGATAAGCTTTTAATCAGCACACAGTAAAATAACACTGAATATCATGAAACAATAGTTGTTTTACACAATAGCTGAAGGATTTCAAAAGCAAAAAGCAAGTACATTTTAGCTTTATGTAATTGTAGTGAGCTATTTGTAATGTTCAAGCATTTTTTTAAAGGGCCCAATAATACATATTATAGTTTTAGTTCATTTTTCTTTGACTATATGAGACATTAGCCGTGCAGCCCTGTCAAATATATGAAAAGTAAATTAAATTATCTTGGATATTTTAACAAAATATGTGTAGCTTGGAAAGTGTGTATTTAATGGTGTTTCCAGTCACCAATCATGTTTCTAGGCTAGGCTCACAGTGATGTGCCACATACAGTCAATGAAAAGTATGCTTCACTGACACTATTAATGAACACCTCATGTGGTAATGCACTGCATGCTCTGTGGTGGGTTTTGTATCTTCTCCCTGTGTCTGCATGGGTTTCCTCTGCGCACTACCGTTTCCTCCCACATGCCAAAAACATACTGATATAAGTTAATTGGCTTCCCACTAAAAATTGGCCCTAGACTACGATACATACACTGTACGGTACATACATAGACATATGACTATGGTAGGGACTAGATTGTGAGTCCCTTTGAGGGAAAGTTAAGTGACAAGACACTATATTCTGTACAGCTCTGTGGAAGATGTCAGTGCTACATAAATACTAAATAATAATAATAATTTACTATTACAGTGTGACTTCCTGTGTTAAAATGCTTTTGTTGCACCGCACTGTAACACCCCACTGTAAATTTTGGATTAGTGTGTTTATTACCATCCATTCTGGAGAAATTACCACTGCAACCCCATTATCTGGGATATATTATAAATCCAGTCTATTATTCAGTTCCTTGTTCTCTCTTCTACTACAAACCTTTTTTTTCCTAATTGTGGTCCATAATACATAAAAAAAATGAATTTCATCTTAATTAATCTATTTACCGTATATTCCTGCATATAAGACGACTCCCCTACTTTTCCAGTTGAAATACAGAGGATGTTCTCAACATAAAAGACTACCCCTCTTCCAACGCAAACCAAATAAAAATTAAAAAAACATCCTGTGCTGGTGCTATGTATGTATGTGTATGTGGTACCCAGTATATAACAGCAGTGGTGCTCATCCGGATTCCGGATATCCGAACTACCCAGATAATCCAAACTTTTTCCAATATCCGAACTTTGAATAGCAATTCCGATATTTTTTAGAATCCGAATAGACTATCAGAGCAAACTTGGATTTCCCACCTGAAATCCGAAATCCTGGCGGATAGTTAGTTCAGGTATCTGGGCAGAAGCCCAAATCACCTTCAATGGCCAAAATCCCTTTCGAAGGGAGAGAGAGAGAGAGAGAGAGAGACCTTCGACAGGATTTTTAGCCATTTTTCAGGTCACTTCCGGTGTTCTATCCAGATATCTGAATCCGGTTGGATACTGGGGTCGGATATCCGACCTGGATTGGAAAATTTTTATTCCAGATATCCGACCTGGATCGCATAGAGGGGTATCCGGATCCGAATTAGTTCCAGATAGTGAAAAATGGTATCTCAGCAGCACTGTATAAAAGTATATAGGCAATTGACTGGATGGATTGGTCAACTCTCCCTCTCCCGAAGTGGATTGGTCAGCTCTCCTTGTCTACCTGTTTATCAGAGCGGTGTTTAAGAATAGATTGCGATGTGCCCATAAACCATGCCCCTTTCACCCTTCTGGCCCACCCTTGTATCCTATTTACCTCCTTCTCTGCCTCTCTCTCAGCTCTCGCACATGTGCGCCTGCGCTGCTTCACTACAGTCCTCAGCAGCGAGATCTGAAAGTTGGTAATAGTAACAGGACAGGGCGTATCACCCGGCATCAATGATAACCGGCTTATAAGACTATGCCTGACTTTTCAGAAGATTTTAAAGGGTTAAAAAGTAGACTTGTACACCATAATATACAGTAATTCTTTCTGAGTCAATGCCCATGCTTCACAACCATACAACAACTGGCTTTTTTAGTAAGATTTGGTGGGGGTTAGCATCTGCCAGGCCCCTAAACTCTCTCCAGGCCATAGGCAACTGCCTCTGTTTTCCTGGGGATGGTCTGGCTCTGCCTACTTCAATTGCTTTGTCACAGCCTTAACCTAGATATTATTTTCCTTAAACTCACACTCTAGGCTACAGTTATGAGTTCATCAGCATATTCTGCCACCTAACTGATTTGGAACGTGATAGTACCAATTATTTACATTTTTTCAAAGTGCAGCTTCCAGTACCAAAATATAAAGCAACACTGACAATGCATCCCCTTGTCTAACTCCTGTGTTTGCTTCAAATGGATTTGCTGTTTTACCACTGACATTAACTGTAGCTTTTGATCCTTGAAAAAGTCACTGCAACCATATTTACAGGCTTCACTGAAATCCCTCTCATCCTCACATAAGTTATATATTTTTTTCCCTTTGGTCTTTGTCAAAAGCTTGCTTCTAGTCAACTAAGAGGTTATGCAAAATAATACTGTACTCCCAGCAATTCTCACAAGCTAATCACAGCATGTGTTTGTGATCAGCAGTGGATTTGCCCACATGGAGTCGACTTTGATAGTCTCCAAACACTTGTTTACCGTGATCTGCAAGTCTGTTATATCACAGACTGGAGAACACTTTGTAAATAATACAACAGAGTAATTATAACATAATTCATTTTTAGTTACAGTTTTGTTGTATTCCTTTTTTAAAAGTATTGGTACGGCTATACATCATTTAACCACTTCTCTACCACAAGTTATTTCCCCTTAAAAACAAGGACAATTTTCACATATCACGGTCCTCCCATTTAAAACAGAGACACATACAGTAGCTATGCCCCTGATCCACAAGTAAAGTAGCAAGGATGCAGAACTGGTTAAACAATCCTCTTCAATTCCAATTTGTATATTTTCCCCAAAGATCAGTTCCACCAATATTTAAGTCCTCCGCACATCTACTGTCACTTCCTGGTGATTTATAGTTCTTTAGTTTGTTATCACATTAATTTCAGCTTCTGTTAGCTCATGTACCGTCCGATTGGCAAATTACATTTTGTCTTTGAGGTTCTTCATTCCTGTAATGAAGGCACATCTTCTCTGTCATTGCATAATTTGATTACATTTAAACAGCTCCTTTCCATTTTGAGGAAGAAAGACCATATACCTAACCACATGCATACCTGTATTTTTCACAAAATTTGATGTTCTTTATATTTTTGTAAATTGTTATTTCCAATTTTTTCCTTTCTTCTTCCTTTCTAATTTACAGCTTGCATACTTCTATATTTGCCCTTGTTGGTTTTCGAAAGTACTTTGCTTTCTTTGTTCCTAAGTTCTGTAGCTTTTTTTTTACATTCCTTATTTTACAGGTCCTTATTGCTAGATCTCTGTCCATATCCTGTCATGTGACACATCCATCTCTGTCACATTTAAGGCCAGTACACATTAAATTAAAGTTGGCTGAGGCAGCCAATAACAGCCGTCTCTACCTATCATCTGGCCTGTGTAAAGCAGCCCCCGGTGGCCGCCCACCCAGAATTCCACCAGGCATATGTAATGATCCGCTCAGCTGTCTGCACAGACACACAGCTGTTTGACCATTCCTTAAGTCTGAGGGCTGCAGGTCTCTGGAAAAGAGACCCGTCTTTGCTTTGCATGTTTCAGACCTGCTCTGCTGCTGAGGAATTTGCATACATTCGTTATGCAAATTGCCTACCTGCCTCCTTTGAAGGCTGGCAGTATAAATACCATGTTCTCCCAGAATCCTTGGCTGGTCATCTTAATGGTTTGTTACTGCTAAACACTCCTAGAGTGTCAGCCTTGCCTGTTTGTCAAAGATTATTTTAGAGTAATTCTTGGGACTGTACTAGGCATTCCCTCTAGTGCAGTCAGATTGTATTATCTGTTTTGCCTGTCTTTGTGTTGCGATTGTCCTGTCGCCAGCGGTGGTCGTCAGAAAATCGTTCTGTCTGTCTGGGGGTGCTAACCAGAGCAGCGGTTGCTACTGGTAGCCCCTTCTGTTCATCTGTCTGGATCGCACTAGCCCTAATGGTAGTGGCAGTGCTTCCTTCTGTGACTCGATTGCCTTGTCGCCAGCGGCGGTCGACAGGGAATCGTTCTGCCTGTCTGGGAGTTTAGGCCAGAGCTGCGGTTGCTGCTGGCTGCTCCATCTGTCTGGATCGCGCTTGCCCTAGTGGTAGTGGCAGTGCCTCCTTCTATATCTCAGCCTTTGGGGTGTTACCGTATTTTTCGCCGTATAAGACACTCCAGAATATAAGACGCACCCAGGTTTAGAGGGCAAAAACCAGGGGAAAAAAAATGTGTACTAAACCTGGTGTGTCTATATACTGGAGCGTCTTGTAGATGTTCTCCCCCAATTAATGTCCTCCATGTGACCTCAGGTGTCCCTCAGGTGTTCCCCGGGGGTCCCCAGTGTGGTCCCCCTGTGTCCTTAGGTGTCCCCAGTGTGGTCCTCATGTCCTTAGGTGTCCCCCATGTGTCCCTAGCTGTCCCTCATGTGTCCCTAGCTGTCCCCCATGCTAGCTGTCCCCCATGTGTCCCTAGCTGTCCCCCATGTGTCCCTAGGTGTCCTGCATGCTAGCTGTCCCCCATGTGTCCCTAGCTGTCCCCCATGTGTCCTCAGGTGTCCCCCATGTGTCCATAGCTGTCCCCCATGTGTCCTCAGGTGCCCCCTATGTGTCCTCAGGTGCCCCCCATGTGTCCATAGCTGTCCCTCATGTGTCCCCATTACCTGTGGTCTGCTTTCTGTGTCATTTCTGTAGGGGCTTGTAGGATTGTGCTGCCCCTATGTGTTCCTGGCACCCTCGTGTGGTCCGCTGACTCGCGCCCCTGCCTGCTTGTGTCTGCTCCCGCTAATGTGCTCTACCCTCCCTGCAATTATGCTCTAGCCCCCGCTTGTTTCTTCCACCCTCCCTGCAATTATGCTCTAGCCCCCCGCTCGTTTCTGCCACCCTCCCCGCTTGCATGTACGCTGCCCCCGAAATCCAAATAGCCGCCGCAGTCTTACTGTATCAGTGGCTCCCGGGATTGCAGCCCTGTGGTCTCCAGTCTCATCGCTCTAGTGATGGCTTCTGCTGATGACGCGCATTGCAGAAGGCATCACTAGAGCGATGAGACTGGAGACCACAGGGCTGCGATCCCGGGAGCCGCTGATACAGTAAGACTGCGGCGGCTATTTGGATATCGGGGGCAGCGTACACGCAAGCGGGGAGGGTGTCAGAAACGAGCGGGGGGCTAGAGCATAATTGCGGGGAGGGTGGCAGAAACGAGCGGGGGCTAGAGCATAATTGCGGGGAGGGTAGAGCACATTTGCGGGAGCAGACACAAGCAGACGGGCGCGAGTCAGCGGACCACACGGGGGGAATCAGGAACACATAGGGGCAGCACAATCCACACAGAAAGCAGACCACACAGCAGGTAGTTACATGCAGGGAATCCCCGACGTAGCGGGTGTTCGTATCGCCGGGTGTTCGTAAGTCGGGGATTCCCTGCATTTGCCGTATAAGACACAGGCACTTTTTCTCCTCATTTTTGGAGGAGAAAAAGTGCGTCTTATACGGCGGAAAATACGGTAACCAGAGCAGTGGTTGCTACTGGTAGCCCCTTCTGTTCATCTGTCTGGATCGCACTTGCCCTAGTGGTAGTGGCAGTGCCTCCTTCTGTATCTCTGCCTTAGGGGTGCAAGCCAGAGTAGCAGTTGCTACTGGCAGCCCCACCTGTCTGTCTGTCTGTCTTGTCTGATACGAACGCTTGCTGTAGGCTCGATGAGGTAACCGTTTAGCAAGCGTTCGCGTTCTCTATTTCGTGTTTGTGTGTTATTGGTCAGTTAGGGTGGCACGCTTATCACAGCCTAACGCGCGGTGATCGTGCAGAAACACGTTCGCTGTTGCGAATGAGTGGGGTGTTTGCGTTTAGCTAGCGTTTGTTATTTTCCTTACTTTCTGATTGTTGTTTGCTGTGCCTTTGCTACTCTCATGCTCTGTCCTTCTCAGTCTGGTGTCTGTTGGCAATCGCCATTCTTGCGATTGCATTCGCGCTTTCTTTCCGTTGATGTGTGTTCATCGTCGCTGGGGGGGCGACTAGATTGGTGAACACACATTCTATCTGTCCCTGTGCTACTTCTCTTGAGGGCTATTCAGCCCTGCTTGATCCTGCTCGTACAATTCCCTTCTGGCATCTGTGGCCGTGCAGAGGCTGTGCTCGTCTGCACTCCACAGCTCCATCTGCTGGTGGGAATTACCCTCTACTGGTGCATTGCACCTAACCTGGGTTCTCCCAATTACACGTTTGTGGAGGATTTCCGCCGCGTCCGCGCACGTCTGGTGCGCTGACCACAGAAACGATTCCGCAAACGTTACAGAGTATCAATGGAACTAAGCAATGGCTGACAGCTTTGTTCCCCTCAGCCCTGCCTGCCATGTTGCGTCACATCTGCTCCAATCCATCACCCCTCGCCACTCCACATTGCCACAGAATGCATCATGTTTTTACAGCCTCGGCCCAGCAATGTTACCCAAGAGATTGGGTTCTGATCCTAGTCGGGCAACATCTATCTAGCGTGTGTATGGGCCTTTGATATTGACTGTTTATAACCAAGCTAACTTTTAACTATACTTTGAGTGTAACTCCACTTGTTCACTTTAACAGTCAGTTTCTTTTAATATACTTCTAGAGCAGATGACTGATCTGTTTCACAGTCCTACTTTTTAAACTAATTCCACCTTGGATACTGCAGTTTTGCAGCTTCCAGTCACCTCCATTATTTTCCTGCTGAATATTAGGAATATTAACAGAAATGTTAACAGTTGTCTGCCAGGAACTCGATGTAGCTTTTGATCTCATTTGATGTTTTATATGTTCTGATTCTCATGCTTATGGCTAACTAATCCACACTTTCACTGAGACAAGTCAATGAAAGCCTGGAGCTGGTCCAGAAAATGGTTGCTGGTGGAATGGTTGGTGGTGGTTTGTTTAGCCAATGCTAAATGATTTTTCACATCCAGAAGAACCACAGGTGTAGGGGAAACCTATAGCTTATACATTTTACAGAGCCAAACTAATCCAACGTGCATACAGCCTGAGATGATTTGCATGTTTGGAATATTCTGGGGTAATGCATCATGGGAAATTGTGTAATCTCGAATGAGAAAGGATTGTCATTTTAGAAGAGGACAGCCACTCACTTGCATAGTATTTATGGGCATTTATAACATAACAATCATCATTACAGATGCAAGACATTTTTCTTAGAAGTAAAAATTCAAAATGGAATTAAACTCAGGTAAATTAGGAATTAAACTCAGGTTTTATCCTCTTCTACAACTCCTCCTCACATTTATGTGTACAAGACTTCTCACGTGCCTCACCCCTCCTCTGGAATGCCCTTCCACAGCACATCCGCCACTCTCCCACCTTTGAAATCTTTAAACGCTCCCTCAAAACCCATCTTTTTCTGACAAGTATATTCTCTAGCTTAGGCCATGCACCCACTAAATAACCTAACTACGCACTGCCTGTACATATACTGTATACTTCCCCCACCTCTTGTTTCCACCCCATTCCTTTAGATTGTAAGCTCGCAAGGGCAGGGCTCTCACCCTTTTGTGTCATGGAGTGTTATTAATTTAATTGCTTGCACTCTGTTAGACATTTATACATTTTAGTCATCATGTTAAATTTGCTATTGTAATCAGCAGTTCTGTATTTTGTATCAGTGTTCATATTTGATGTACATCATTGTCTGTATCATTATGTATCCCTTGTTTGTTTTCTTACATTGTACAGCGCCACGGAATATGTTGGCGCTTTATAAATAAATAAATAATAATAATAAAAATAGTAATGATAATTATAATAATACAATAATTTTCTTTTTGTAGCAGCCTCAACTATTTTTCTCCTGTCTAGGATCTTTCTTTGTATAATGATATGTTCCCTGTTTGCCACCACGTGGGTTGGCATTAGCACATTTTCCATGCGGAGGTGCAGGCTAGGATTACCAAGCTGTAAGGCCCCAATGCAAAGGAGAGAAACACAATATGGGAAGAGGTAATATGCGGGGAGCACAGCATGCTTGGTGAGTGGACAGAAGCCCAGTGGCAGAAGAATATTGGTTATTCCCACAGCAGCAACAGTGAGAAAATGATAGAACAGAACTTAAAGAGACTCTGTAACAATTTTTTCAGCCTTAGTTCTTCTATCCTATGAGTTCCTATGCCTGTTCTAATGTGCTGGGGCTTACTGCAGCTCTTCCTAATTACACTGTCTCTGTAATAAATCAATGTATCTTTCCTCTGTCCTGTTTGTCGGGCTAAGGCTTTGATTGTGTGGAATGTGCAGGGCTGCTTGTGATTGGTAGAAGCGATACACACCCTCTGCAGGCCCCCTGCATACTCACACACTATGCTTAGCTGAGCCTATTAGAAGCTGGTTAGTTTGTTTGTAAACATTGCCTAAAACTGTTAATTACAAGCCAGGATTGCAGCAGACAGTGGCAGAAACAGCACAGAGGGGCACAGGAGAAAATAAGGAATAGAATGGTATGCTTTTTAGTGTAAGAATATTAGAGTACAGATTCTCTTTAAGGAGAAGAGAAGATTTATAGCAGGGCTTTAAAGTAAGAATTGCTCCTCCAGCTTCTGTGCCCTTTTCTGGCATTGAACATGCAAAATAAACAGTGCATGTTTAATCTCAATTTAAAGCAGGAGTCAGCTAACAGAAAAACAAAAAAAAACAACAACTTTCAAATAAAATAACATTTTAAATCCTTCCTTGTGCCCCAGATGTTCTTTGCTATTTCATTGACTTCAAGGTAGTGGAAATGGTGCACCATGTCATGTGCACCAAAGCCACCAATATGTATAGCCTTAAAGGTTACATAACTTAGTGACTGTAAAAAGTGTTTGAGTGCCTCTTAAAGAGAAAACTCCCCAATTTAAAAGTGTGGAAAAATAATAGTTCAGTTTGCTTTTTTGACAAGTTTAAGTCATAAACAAGGTAATTTTGATTGCTGAAAGGGTCTGCTTGATGCGTGCTATCTTCCTCAGGATCACTTTTACTCAATTTTAAGCAAGTATTCAGCTTTACATGAACAAGGACTTCCAAAATGCCTTATTTCAGAAGAGTAAGTAAATATACAAATCTTTCTTTTATTTCCTAGAAAGTCAGACACCCAGACCTCCTGGTTTATGGCACACTTGGGACTAAATATTGCAACTTGCAGACAGTTGTTTCAGGTTGTTTTGGCCTTCATCAATACAAGGTATGGATTGATGTGGCTTTGTGGCAGAACTTGTTATAAAGAGATATTTCATGATACCAAGTTAACAAGAAACTAACCACTAGGATTTTCTTGGAGGGCTTAAAGGTAATGAAAAACTCGCCTTTGAAAAAGGTATGCTAAGTTCAATTTGTCTCCCTAACACACAAGCCCATATGCAATTAACTTTTTTCCTGAGTTTTCTCCTAGGTGAAATTTTTAAACTTGTCAATAAAACACCTTTTAAGGCACCAAAAAGCAAGAAAAATACTCAGAGTACCTTTTCACCTACTTTTCAGTACTTTTTCAGTTGAAACGTTTTGGAAGGTTATTTTAAATAGAAGATGAAAAATTACGTCTTAGGAGAAATCTCTGGAGAGAAAAGGAATTGCATATGGGCCAAGGTATTTACAAGAATCATGTGAACTAGAAGTTACTCATACATCCATAACCACTAGTTTATAACACTTCAATAGCTCATTAATGTTACAAACTCATATAACTAGCCTACTGCAACAGACATATGTATGCCTGGCTTTTCAGAAGCATACAAGACTATTTTTGTATTCATTGTTGTGAAGTGATAAATTATAGAGTACCATCTTGCTCATGTGAAGTTGGATAATTTCAAATACTTTCTGTTTTATAAGACAACATTGTAATTGGTTTTATATGTGTTTCCTGTTGCCACGACTTTTTTATACACCTGAAAGCCAATACATATCACTACTTGAACTGAGTAAATAAGAAGGGATGATGAACATTTTCACGGACCCCAAAAAAAAGAAAAAAAGGAAAAGAAAATTTGTTTTAACTTTTTTCTTTTACATTGTGTGGGATTTAACATGCATAGAATGCTCCTTAGGTTTCAAAATCATTGGCGGCCATTATATTACAGTTATTGATCCTCCACCTCTACATGGCAAATGTTGTGCGTAACAAATTAGATTTTTATGTTGTCATTATTCTTGAGGTGTCCATGTAAAGAAAACGTTTGCTGTTCAACTTAAATTCTGGGGACTCCTAATTTATTCCAGGGATCTGCGCCAAAAAGTTTACTTAAATTAAACAATGATTTATTATTGACAGCAAGGCTAACTAATATAGTTGTGTTCAGAATCAGAATCAGAAGGTATCCCCTCGAGCGTGGAGCAGAAGGACCTGGAAGGAGTGGTACAGAAGATCTTTGAGGAAATTCTGAAAAGTAAAGAGCCAACAGAACATATGATAGAACGGATACACAGAGTGGGTAAAGAAAAAATATTGAACGGAACAAAATATAAAGATGTACTGTGTAAACTTCATTCATTCAAAATCAAGGAAGAGATTCTCTATAAAACAAGAAGTAACTTGGACTTTGGAGATTGGAAATTAGAATTCTTCCAGGACCTGTCTGCCCGCACCATATGGAGAAGACGACTTCTCAGACCTATCCTAGAAATGATCAAAAAAAAAGGAGGAGTATACAAATGGGGTTTCCCCATGGCGCTGATAGCAACCATAAATAATAAGACAGTAACTTTAAAAGACGGAGAACCTTTGGAAAGTTTTCTTAATAAACTGGAGCTACAAAAAATTGAAATAGAAGGATGGGAAGAGGCTTGAATACTTGAATATCAGTTCTGAAGGAAGAAGATGGTACTCTCCCCCCCGGAAGTTTCTGGATAGATATCCTTATGGTGAATTGATGACCATGGAGATATCACCAGAAAAGTTCCCAGAACGGATGAGTATTAGTTCTCATCCATTGGAACTTGGTTCAAAAGTAGTGTGTAGTATGTTGGTGGATGTGGGTATGTATGTGGGAAACAGGGAAAAAGGAACACTTCTCAGATTTGGAAAACTTCTCAGATGTGGATTGATGCTTGGGATCCATTGGTACTCTCAGGTCCTGTCACATAATAAAGGGGGGGGGGGGGGTGGCGTAGGTCTGTCTTCTCTAGTCTTTTTTTATTTTTAGCATATTGAAGTTAATAAAATAGAATCTTTTAAAAATCTTGACAATTAATGTTAATGGAGCAAATGTGGGAACTAAAAGGAATAGAATTATTACAGACTTAGTAAGAAATAAAATAGACATTGCGTTAATTCAAGAAACTCATTTTCAAACGGGGAAACTACCAAAAATTGTAGATAAAAGATATGTGTGGATTTGTAATAACAATACATTTAAGAAAACTTGTGGGGTAGCAATCCTGATAAATACAAAGATCCCCCTAAAGGTAGAAAAAGTTCTAATGGACGATTCGGCGCGAGAAATAATAATAATTGGTAAACTGGAGGGTCTATGGATAACAATCGCTAATGTTTACGCGCCGAATAATAAACAGGAAGACTTTGTTTTACTATTTAAAGGAAAGGTAATGGGAGTAGCTAGGGGTAAAATAATTATCGGTGGGGACTTAAACCTAGCCCTAGACCCTTTGTGGGACTCATCTAGAGGGACAAGTCAGTTAACAAGACAACCTTGTGCCCGACTGAATACCCTGATAAATAATCTTTCTCTTGTAGATATCTGGAAATTAAAACATATTGGGGAAAGAGACTACACCTACTTCTCCAAAGTATATAAATCCTACTCAAGGATTGATTATCTTTTTCTTCCTAGGTCACAGATAGACTTAGTGGAAGAGGTAATAATAGGACATTTTACATATTCAGACCACGCTCCAGTTATCATGTCATTAAAAATATCGGAAGGAGGCCTTAGTAAAAGAGGATGGAGAGTAAATACTGACCTATTAAAAGATGAAACAGTGAAGTTAGAAATTGCCGAGAAAATAAAGGAATTTGTGCACTTTAATATGACAGACGAAATCAAACCCCATGTGGTGTGGGACTCATTTAAATGTGTGATTCGGGGTGTTTTGATGGAACTATCTGCAAGGACCAAGAAAATTAAAGAAGGGAAAATTAATAGGTTATTAGAGGAACTACATAGTGCAGAGCAAAAACACAAGGAACAACTGGATAGTATAACATTAGCTAATCTGATTAGCATAAGAGCGGATCTGAACGAGCTCCTCAATGAGCAATGTGGAATAGAATTAAATGAGAAGCGAAACAAGATTAAACAAGGGGGTAATAAGGCAGGCAAAATCTTAGCCGATATCCTTAAAGGGAAAAAGAAAAGCAAGGTCATAAATAAGATCACAGAGGAGGGGGGAATAGAGAAAAGTTCAAATAAGGAGATGGGCAAAGCCTTCACTAATTTTTATACTAAACTATATAATCTTGAGGAACCTATAAAGAACTCATCAATTTTTATTAAAAATGTTAAGACTGGGGAACTAACACTGGAAGAAAGAATAGAATTGGATAAACCTGTAAATAGGGAAGAGGTAGAAGAAGCAATTAATAAATGTAAACTTGGCAAAAGCCCCGGCCCTGATGGGTTTAGTGCAGAAGTATTTGTAAAGGAAATAGTAGAGCTCTTCTGTTGGATGCTAAACTCGACGGAAGAACTTACCTTCTCGAGTACAAATAATAGTGCACTAATAACCCTGATCCCTAAAGAGACCTCAGAAATATCCAGATGTACAGACTTTAGTCCAATCTCGTTAATAAATACTGATATAAAAATTTATGCAATGATCTTAGCAAGTAGATTAGAAAAAATCACTGATAAATTACTAAGCAGCTCACAGTGTGGATTTAGGAAGAATAAACAACTCAAAGACAAGATATATACCGCAATTGATATTATTGAGAAATGTAAAAAGGATAAGATAGAGGCTATATTAGTAACACAAGACGCAGAAAAAGCGTTTGATAGAATCTCGAGATCTTTTCTTTTTGACATTCTGCAGAAATTTGAATTAGGTGAGGCGCTAATCAAAAGAATTAAAAAACTTTATGCTAATCAAACAGCTCAAGTAGTAGTAAATGGCACATTACATGAAAGATTCAGTATCACAAACGGGGTTAGACAGGGCTGCCCACTGTCACCAATTCTTTTTAACCTATGCATGGAAGCGTTACTATCAACAATTCAAGCAGACAATGAAATTCGGGGTATTCAGTCGGGCCAACTACATATTAAGACACTTGCGTACGCTGATGATGTATTATTGATCCTTAGTAACCCAAAAAGATCTTTACAAAGATGCGGAAAAGTGTTGGAAGACTTCAGACTTTGTTCAAATTTTAAGATTAATGAGAAAAAAAACAATATTCTAGACCTGAGCTGCACACTAAGGATAAAGAAGGAGATTGAGAAAGAAATACATTACACATGGAAAAATGAAGTCAAATACTTGGGAATTACACTATGTAACAGGTTAGATAACCTTCTTGCCGCTAACTATAAACCCCTGCTGACTGATATAAAGAAGAAGTTGAGGGATTGGAACAGACCCGGCTTTAATGTATTGGGGCGCACTGCAATCATTAAAATGATGATATTACCCAAGATCCTGTTTATAATGCAGTGCATTCCAATACATTTACCGGGCTCATGGTTTAAGGCCTGGCATAACATCTTTCAGGACTTTATATGGGCTAATAGTAAGAGAAAGATAAAGTATAGTATGATCAGTAAGAAAAAAGAGGATGGGGGCCTGGCAGCACCAAACCTCCTGTGGTATTATAGAAGCATCCATCTTACAAGAGTAACTTCATGGAGATTAGAAGATGGCAAGGCAGATTCCAAGTTACTGTGGACCGCGTTAGAGCAATGCGAAGTAGCTTTTGCAAAAATATTCTCATGGATTCCGGAAAATATTAAAGAAGTTATTAAAACAACAACGAACATATTAATCAAACCAACATTAAATACACTCCTGCAGACGATAGAAACGTGCGATAGATCAACGGGCATATCACCTATGATATCTCTGAAAGACAAAAGGGAATTCCTGCCTGCTTGCAATCTAAACTGGTTTAATAAGAATAAGATCGCTTATGATACTAGAATCATAGATATTGTGGGTAACAAAGAATTAAAAATTGCCGGTTTGAATTGTGAGCAGGCAGGGAAAGGATATTGGTGGCTAAATCAGGTGAATAGTTATCTTGGCAGATTGGAATCAACGGGTAAAAAAATTAAGGAAAAATTAAATATACTAGAGAAAAATATCTACTCTAGAAGGTGCCAGAAAGGTATGATCTCCATCTATTATGACTTTTATGCTGGCCTGCTGAATCCTGGATTGCCTTCGTTCTGTGGTAGCTGGGAGAGAGACTTGGAGAGAGACTGTACGCAAAGATGGCGCAGTATTTGGCAAAAAATGAATGCAATTCATGACACAAGTTTACTGTTAATACAATACAAACTCTTAAATAGATGGTATATGACACCAAAAAGGTTACACAAAATCTCTAAGCGAAATAGCGATAGGTGTGGAAGATGCAACAAGGATTTAGGGGACGAAATCCATATTTGGTGGGGGTGCCCAAGGATCCAAGAATTTTGGGAAAGGATTGAGCTCTTCGTGAGAGGTAAATCTGTAACGAATGAAGAATCAGAATCAGAATCAGAATCACACACACTGTAGTTTTAAGCAAAATCTGATGTATTTAACCTTGGTTTATGGGGATTCCTTACTTTCAACTCTAAAGAATTTGACAAAGATGACATTTTGCATTCTGTATGATGAAGGTTGTAGAAAGAGAATCTGTTCTGATTAAAGTTTGATTCATTTTTCCCCTGCAAAATTGGCTCCAAATAACAATTATTTGGCAGGTATCCGTGGCGGCCATTCTAAAGACCTTTATTTGAAAAAGCTAGAAACCATAAGTGATTTTTGGCATTTAAAGTGTAACTGTCGGGCATAATATCAAAAATCAATTCTTTATTTTTATCTGGTAAATAAGTAATAAGGATGCTAACCAGGCAATCCAAAAGTTAAAATCTATATTACTTTTCTTGTTTATAAAAGATCATTCCCCAGTTTACCTGACTCTTATTTGGTACGTTGCCGCACAAAGGAAGTTGCAGGGCATGCTGAGTTGTCTTTTTTTTCTTCTTTATTTCCCCTCAGATTTAATTAATGTACAAAAGCAAAAAAAGACAACCCAGCATGCCCTGCAACTTCCTTTTTGCGGCAACGTACCAAATAAGAGTCAGGTAAACTGGGGAATGATCATTTATAAACAAGAAAAGTAATAGAGATTTTAACTTTTGGATTGCCTGATTAGCATCCTTGTTACTTGTTTAACAGATAAAAATAAAGAATTGATTTTTGATTTTATGCCCGCCAGTTACACTTTAAGCATGAAAAAAGCCCCTGCTCAATTTAGGTATTTTTTGAGGAATATTTTGCCCTTAATTCACCTCTGACATGCCACATTACAGATTTTGGTATACTTTGTACAACTTTTTAAAATACATTGTGGCTGCTAAAACCTAAGACCCCTCTTGGGGGTGCCTAACCCTAACACCACTTCCTGGTGATACCTATTCCTAAACCCCAGCAGCTAACCTTACCACCCTTCCTAAACCTTAACCCCACCCCTCTAACACAAAGCCACGATATGCAGCAAAGAAGTAACCATTGGACCTATGGAGGTGCCACATTACCGGCAAGCACATGAAATTTCCACACCCGGAGGCACCCATTAGAATCCCGGGCACCAGGGTTTTGCAGAAATGCAAATTTCAGCATTGCATAGCAGGTGCTCCACATTACAAAAGCTGTGATTTATGACAAAAACTGTAAATTTTGGTGCCCGCAGGTGCCTGATAGTGGACACCACAAAGTCTGTTGCTTGGCACTAATCGCAGCTTTTATAATAGGCGCCTATGGTGGCACCGTTTTTTCCATAAGGGATCCTGCGCCCTTTTTACCTGATTTCGCTTCCTACTACTGAGATACTTATTTTAATGTTTGCTTCAGGTACATTTTAAGAACATTGGCCAAATGAAGTCAAAATTATATGTACCATTGCTATTTGGTGTCTTTTAGCCCCTTATACTCTCCTAGTGGTTCTGGGTCACCATGAACTATCTAAGTATTATGTAGTATTGGTCCAAGCCCTATCCCATAGGGCTATATCTATGCGTGCCATATACTGATGACCAAAAAGTCTGAATCAGCTGTATGCATGTTGGATTGGTGTGGCTCTGTAAAATGTATAAGCTATAAGCTCACTGTACACCAGTGGTTTTGGATGTGTGCCTGGCTTTTAGGGGCATAAAGAGAGTGTTGCATAATTGGGAAACTACACATGCTCACTTACGAGGTGAAAAACTTAAAAAAAGTTAAATACCTATTGCGTTTTATTATCCTTAGGGAACGCCATCCGCGCCCCCGGTTTCATTCCGCTGTGTCTTATGTCTACCTTCCAGTCTCCGGCGGGGTCCCAGCCTGATCCTCCGGGTCGGCCTCAGCTTCCCCCATGAAGATGGCCACCAGGTCCTGCCACGCCTGCGCTGTTCTCATAGCCGCAAGTGCAGCTGCACAGCTCCGAGTCCTCCTCCAGCTCTGACCTCGTTCCCGGCAGTCTTGTGTACGTAAAGCATGCAAGACCAATAGTCTGTTGTTTGGCGCTATTAGCAGCTTTTATAATAGGCGCCTATGGTGGCACCGTTTTTTTTCCATAAGGGATCCTGCGCCCTTTTTACCTGATTCCGCTTCTTACTACTGAGATACCTATCTCAGTTTTATTTTAATATTTGCTTAAGGTACATTTTAAGAACATTGGTCAAATGAAGGCAAAATTATATGTACCATTGCTATTTGGTGTGTGGTTTTAGCCCCTTATACTCTCCTAGTGGTTCTGGGTCACCATGAACTATCTAAGTATTATGTAGTATTGGTCCAAGCCCTATCCCATAGGGCTATATCTATGTGTGCCATGTACTGATGACCAAAAAGTCTGAAACAGCTGTATGCATGTTGGATTGGTGTGGCTCTGTAAAATGTATAAGCTATAAGCTCACTGTACACCAGTGGTTCTGGATGTGTGCCTGGCTTTTAGGGGCTTAAAGAGAGTGTTGCATAATGGGAAACTACTCATGCTCACTTACGAGGTGAAAAACGTAAAAAAAAGTTAAATACCTATTGCGTTTTATCATCCTTAGGGAGCGCCATCCGTGCCCCCCGTTTAATTCTGCTGTGTCTTATGTCTAACTTCCAGTCTCCGGTGGGGCCCCAACCTGATCCCCTGGGTCGTCCTCAGCTTCCCCAATGAAGATGGCCACCAGGTCCTGCCACGCCTGCACTGTTCTCATAGCCGCAAGTGCAGCTGCGCAGTTCCGAGTCCTCCTCCAGTTCTCCAGCTCTGACCTTGTTCCCGGCAGTCTTGTGTATGTAAAGCATGCAAGACCACCGGGAACGAGGTCAGAGCTAGAGGACTCGGAGCTGCGCAGCTGCACTTGCGGCTATGAGAACAGTGCAGGCGTGGCAGGACCTGGTGGCCATCTTCATTGGGGAAGCTGAGGACGACCCCGGGGGATCGGGTCGGGACCCCACCGGAGACTGGAAGTTAGACATAACACATGACGGAATAAAAGGGTGGGCGCGGATGGCGTCCCCTAAGGATAATAAAACGCAATAGGTATTTCACTTTTTTAAAGTTTTTTGCCTCGTAAGTCCTTTCAAGTTAAATAGTTGCAAATACCTTGTTTTAAGAAGGCACAATTATATTTATAGTGGTTCTGGGTGTTATGTGGGTTTATGATTGATTGTGCTATATTTGTACAAACTAAAATGTGCGTGTTTTAATAACAGTGGTGTCCTATTTTAAATCTTTACAGTACCTTAACTTTGTAATGAAGGTCTGATATATTTAGTTTAAAGGGAACCTGGAGTGAGAGAGATATGGAGGCTACTATATTTTTCTTTCCTTTTTAACAATACCAGTTGCCTGGCATGCTGCTGATCTGTTTGGCTGCAGTAGTGTCTGAATCACACACACTTGAAATAAGCATGCAGCTAATCCAGTCAGACTTCAGTCAGAGCACCTGATCTGCATGCTTGTTCAGGGTCTATGGCTAAAAGTATCAGAGGCAGAGGATCAGCATGACAATGTGTATTGTTTAAAATTAAATAAAGTCAGCTGCCATATACCTCTCACTTCAGGTTCCCTTTAAGATACAGTTTAGGCAAATGACACCTCTATTTTCACCTGTTCCTCATGCGTACAGCTTTAAAGTGTTCTGAAAGTCAGCATTTCTACTTTGTTCAAAAAAAATCCTGTCCCAGGTTTGTTTTTAGCAGAACATCACTGAAATGGTTAAACAAAGCACTTTGTCCTGCTATTCAACTTCAAATTCTTGAATTTTTCTTGAATGATTCTACCTGGGTTATTGTGGATCCATTTATGGTTAAGGGGAGGTGCTGGGGGGGGGGGGGGAACTCAAAAAGTCTATTATCATCTCCATGGTTTTGAGAGCGTTTAGTTCCAAGTTGTTGCTGCTGCACCAGGAGGAAAGCTGTCCCACCACCTGCCTGTATGGGAGAGTTGACCAATCCAACCAGTTAACCACCTGTATACTGTTATATACTGGGTACCAAATACAGTACAGCACCAGTATCTGTTCATAGATAGCACCAGTATATGAAGTTTTTTTTATTTTTATTTGGTGTGTGTTGGAAGAGGGGTAGTCTTATACAGCGAGTGTATCCCAAACTCTATATTTTAACTGGAAAAGTTGGGGGGTCATCTTATATGCCGGAATCCTACTAATATAATAAACGGGAAAGTTCGGATGTTTGGATGTTTGGATGTTTGGATGTTTGGATGTTTGTTACTCGATCACGCAAAAACGGCTGAACGGATTTGAATGAAATTTGGCACACACATAGTACATTAACTGGAATAAAGTATAGGATACTTTTTATTCCCATAACCAAAAAGAGACAGATACAAATTTCACTGGAAAATGTAAACTGCAGACGTTCTTACACTGTTACACTGGAGGTGTGTTTAGCTTCTAAGGGTAGAATGGTTAATTTGCATATATTCAGCAGTGATGCACTGGGAGACATCTCAAGCTCACTCCAACCCGAATTATCGCAAATTCTTTCTGTTTTAAGAAAGCAAACTTTTGTTTTTCTTAACATCTTAGTAAGAGGGCTTTTAGGACCAGCTTGTAGTCCTTTACACACTCTGATGAGTTCTGGGTCACCATGAGCTTGCTGGTTAGTCTGTACCTCTTGGTGTTACAAGCCCTACTGCATAGAGCCAAATTAATCCATGCCATGCACTGATGAGGATCAAACAATCCAAAACAGTCTGTATGCATGTTGGATTATTATGCCTCTGTACAATAAACTAGCTGACACATCATTGCATTCCAGTGGTTCTGGAGGTGTGTTTAGCTTCTAAGGTAACAATGGTTAATTTGCATATATTCAGCAGTAATGCACTGGGAGACATCTCAAGCTCACTCCAACCTGAATTATCGCAAATTCTTTCTGTGTTAAGAAAGCAAACTTTTGTTTTTCTTACACTGTTAATGGTAGGGTTCTCAAACTTTGCACAGTTGGTCGATTTTCAAGGGGAATATTTCTGCCATTCTTGCACTGTTAATGGCACAAGCCTCAAACCTGCCATTCTTGCACTGTTAATAGCACAAGCCTCAAACCTGGTATAGTTGATCATTGGGTGACTGGGGTTCAATTTCAGAAAGGGGGTGGAGCCACAAATAGACAATCAGATTTGTTTCATTCCAATGCAAATTATTGTTGCCAAACACCGCAAAGCTCACAAACTTGGCAATTGAGTCATTGATTAATTGTGTGTTCGGGTTAGGAAAGTGGGCACAGCCAACACCAGCCAAATACATAAGCAGGCAACACAGGGTCATAAGTGGGCGGAGACAAATACAAATTTTACTGGGAAAATGTAAACAGCAGCCATTCTTACACTGTTAATGGTCGGGTTCTCAAACTTTGCACAGTTGGTAACTGGGTGACTGGGATTAATATTCATAAAAGTGGGTGGAGCCTACAAAAACAATCAAAAATTACCTATTGATTTTTCAGGGGAAAATTTCATTGATTCCATTCTCGCACTGTTAATGGCACAAGAATCAAACCTGGTACACTTGATCATTGCGTGACTGGGGTTTAAATTTATATAAGGGGGTGGAGCCCCAAGCAGCCAATCTGATTTGTTTCATTTTAATGCAGGTTATTGATGCCAAACACCACAAAGCTCACAAACTTGGTCATTGAGTAATTGAGTAATTGTGTGTTAGGGTTAGGAAAAGTGGGCGCAGCCAACACCAGCCAAATACATAATCGGGCAATGCCGGGTCATCAGTAGGCGGAGACAAATACAAATTTCACTGAGAAAATGTAAACTGCAGCAATTCTTACACTATTAATGGTAGGGTTCTCAAACTTTGCACAGTTGGTCTCTGGCTGACTGATAATAATAGGCAGCACGGTGGCGTAGTGGTTAGCTCTTTCGCCTTGCAGCGCTGGGTCCCTGGTTCAAATCCCAGCCAGGGCACTATCTGCAAAGAGTTTGTATGTTCTCTCCGTGTCTGTGTGGGTTTCCTCCGGGCACTCCGGTTTCCTCCCACATTCCAAAACATACAGATAAGTTAATTGGCTCCCCCTAAAAAAATTTGGCCCTAGACTACAGTACTTACACTACATAATATAGACATATGGCAATGGTAGGGATTAGATTGTGAGCTCCTTTGAGGGACAGTTAGTGACAAGACAATATATATATATATATATATACACTGTACAGTGCTGCGTAATATGTCGGCGCTATATAAATACTAAATAATAATAATAATATTCAGAAAAGTGGGTGGAGCCTACAAAAGCCAACCAAAATCCACCTATTAATCTTTAAGGGGAAAATTTAATTGATGCCATTCTTGCACTGTTAATCACCTGTACCTGGTACAGTTGGCCATTGGGTGATTGGGGTTTAAATTCAGAAAAGGGGTGGAGCCACAGTCAATCTGATTTATTTTATTTCAATGCAAATTATTGATGCCAAAGACCGCAAAGCTCACAAACTTGGTCATTAAGTAATTTTGTGTTAGGGTTAGAAAAAGTGGGCGGAGCCAACACCAGCCAAATACATACCTGGGCAATGCCAAGTCATCAGTGGGCGGAGACAAACACAAATTTCACTGGGAAAATGTAAACTGCAGCCATTCTTACACTATTAATTGTAGGGTTCTAAAACTTTGCACAGTTGGTCACTGGGTGACTGGGATTAATATTCAGAAAAGTGGGTGGAGCCTACAAAAACCAATCACAATTCACCTATTGATTTTCAAGGCAAATATTTAATTGCTGCCATTTTTGCACTGTTAATGGCACAAGCCTCAAACCTGGTACAGTTGATCATAGGGTGACTGGGGTTAAATATTTAGAAAATGGGTGGGGCCACAAACAACGAATCAGATGTGTTTCATTTCAATGAAAATTATTCATGCCAAAGACCACAAATCTCACAAACTTGATCATTGACTATTGACAATTGTGTGTTAGGGTTAGAAAAAGTGGTCACAGCCAACAGCAGCCAAATACTTACCCGGGAAACATTAGGACATCAGTGGGTGGAGAAAAATACAAATTTCACTGCTAGAATGTAAACTGAAATTTGGCACACACATAGTACATTACCTGGAATAAAGTATAGGATACTTTTTATTCCCATAACCACAAAGGGGGCGGAGACAAATACAAATTTCACTGGAAAATGTAAACTGCAGCCATTCTTACACTGTAACACTGGAGGTGTGTTTAGCTTCTAAGGGTAGAATGGTTAATTTGCATATATTCAGCAGTGATGCCCTGGGAGACATCTCTAGTTAACTCCAACCTGAATTATCGCAAATTCTTTCAGTTTTAAGAAAGCAAACTTTTGTTTTTCTTAGCATTTTAGTAAGGGGGCTTTTAGGACCATTGTAGTCCCTTACACACTCCAATGAGTTCTGGGTCACCATAAGCTTGCTGTGTAGTCTGTACCTCTCGGTGTTACAAGCCCTACTGCATAGAGCCAAATTATTCTATGCCATGCACTGATGAGGATCAAACAATCCAAAACAGTCTGTATGCATGTTGGATTATTATGGCTCTGTACAAATTAACAAAATGACACATCATTGCATTCCAGCAGTTCTGGAGGTGTGTTTAGCTTTTAAGGGTAACAATGGTTAATTTGCATATATTCAACAGTGATGCACTGGGTGACATGTTAAGCTCACTCCAACCTGAATTATCGCAAATTCTTTCTGTTTTAAGAAAGCAAAGTTTTGTTTTTCTTACACTGTCAATGGCAGGGTTCTTAAACTTTGCACAGTTGGTCACTGGGTGACTGGGGTTAATATTCAGAAAAGTGGGTGGAGCCTACAAAAGCTAATCAAAATTCACCTATTGATTTTCAAAGGAGTGGAGCCACAGCCAATTAGATTTATTTCATTTCAATGCCAATTATTGATGCCAACGACCGCAAAGCTTACAAACTAGGTCATCCTTGAGTAATTGTGTGTTAGGATTAGAAAAAGTGGGCAGAGCTAACACTAGCCGATTACATACCCGGGCAACGCCGGGCGACCAGCTAGTATACGGTAATAAAAACCAGTTTAAATTAAATACAATTACATCTTTCAGGGCAAGAAAAACTACACTTTGGAAGCGTATAATTTTTAGACAGACAATATTACTTATGCACAAAAGCAAATATGATAACTGTATGAATAATAAAAAGTAGAAAAATACATTGCTATTGAATGTTATGTCAGAGTTTCAGACCACTTTAACTATAGACTTAAAGCTTAGAATAAGTAACAATACTGAAAAATATTATAGATTTAAGATGTAACCAATATGAGATTTTATTTATTTTAAATAAAACCAGGAACACTCTGTTTAGTAATTAGTATACAACAATGGGCAAGCCTTTCAAAATATCACATACAGTTACAGACTGAACACATTATATAAACTATTTAAATATTGTAATGATTTTTTGATCACACTAAACTGCAAATAAGACTCCTTGGCATCCAAGGCAGGGAAATTAGAATGAAAACTAATAATAGTAATAATACAGCAATATGTTCTTTCTGAGGCTATGTGGACCTTGATAAAAAGCCCCCTAAGACTATTTTGAAAGCTTGTTGGCTAACAGCAGGGAGGAGAAAAACCTTGATTATTGTTCTTCTTGTCTGCAGAACCAATTGTATGTGATTTAGAAGCACACAGTGTAAAAGGGATTGCCAGAATTTTATCTGATTCTGACCAAAATCAATTTACTGAATACTACAGATATAACATATGGCGTTCCCTGCAGGATGGGCCCGAGTTTCATGACATGTTTCAGCCTGTGTACTGGCTAAGAATAGAAATTCAAAGGGCATTTGAAATTGTATTACAAATATGCCTGTGTAAACCGAAAGATGCAGGAAACAGTTGGTACAACAGGCTTTATTTAACTAGCTCTGTAAAGTCAGGGCTAAACTAGTCTGTAATGGTTGCAAATGAAATAATTCATAACACAGTTCACAGCTGTTTTCTGTGTGCATATAAATACCGCCACTACCGTAAAATGCACTCTAAAATCTATTACATTTACATGCTACCAGATGAGCGACAGGTTGTAATTATACATAGTATCGTCAAGCTTAATAAACATGGATTGTTACATATATGAAACCTTCTGTTAAATACTGCTGGCAGTAAGTACCGCATATAAACTTTCTCCAAGAACAAGTTATCATGATAGAGCTCTTTCTACTCAATGTTATACATTGGGGAAAAGAAGGTAGGGCAACCTATCTCCAGGCTAGACTTATTTGCATAACCTAGCTAATTTTTGAAAAGAAAGAATCACACACAGATTTTATGTAGTAGGAACTTAAAATAAGCTTTGTAGTATAAGTAGTGCAAGTTACAGTTTTACTGTACGTAATTGTAATTTATCACTTTTATATGTCCACATAGCAAGACCCATAATACATCACCTTAGGCCAATGGGAAGAGTCATGCAAATAATTTCCTTTTGCCTAGACCTTCTAGTTTGTGGCATTACATATGGCCTTTAAAGCGGACCTGAATGCAGAGTACCCTCTCTGCTTTAAAACATATGCAACAGCATAATAACCTTTAAACAAAAAACATTTCTTTGTTACAGCTGAAACAAACCCTAAAATATATCTGCACCGTTTCTACTTCCTGATTAATGGAAGCAGACATATTGTTAACATCCTGTACTTTCAAATGAGCTTATCTGGCTTATCTGCCGTGGCAGTCATGTGACACAGAGCATAGGTCAAATTACAATCAAAGTCAACTTGAGGTTAGGCAGAAATGAGGGGGAATAAAACAGGCTAAACTCTCAAAATACATACAGGGTGCAGTTCTCTATGTTTTCCTTCTGTCCTGTGCAAGAGTTCACGTCCAGTTTAAAGAAAACCTGAAGTGAAAATAAACTTATGAGACGATTCATTGTATGTGTTTTAATAAAGATACATTAAACATAGAACTGTGTATGTTTATATGCTTAGAATAAGGTCTTAAAAACAAAACACTTAAACTAAACAGCAGCAGTGGCAAACCTGCCTTGCTAAACTATAAACAAAGAGAAGCAAGGACCCTTTGAACTTTTCAGCGCTACAGTCTTATCTCGAGCGTTTTGTCAGTATTTCTCAGCTTTTTTGGCTTCTATTTACTTTTTTTTTCAGAAATAGACTGAATTGACATGCTGTTTGACAACTTCATTTACATAGATATCAGCTTCAGTACTAGAAAACAGAAACGGATTTTAGATGGGGTAGGACCAGTTCTATATGTACCAATGTTTACCTCATTGTGTCACATGTCAATTCAGGAAAGTCCTAAATATATCATAAATGTAATTAAATGGACAGTGTTTTTTGTTTTGTTTTGTTTTAACCAGTTGCAGATCTTTGGTACGTATATATACGCCCCCGTGTTTACCACTAGCAGATCAGAGGCATATATATACGCACTGTTTACTTACTGCCGCCAATCGCGATTCCCGTGCCGTTCGCCATCGCCACATCCCTGTTCTTCTGTGATCAGAGCATGAGAACAGTCCATTCTCAGCCCCGATCACTGTGCCGTTATGAATGGGAGAAAGATGCCTTGTCCTTAAATGAATATTAATTGTGAGCAAAAATTCCCTCAATTTGCAAATTAGCCCCACCCTGGGTCCCAAAGCTGGGACTGTCAAACTTCAGTTTTTAGCACCTTATCCAATCAAACAACAGCTATGATATTTGTTCAGTTATTTTCTGTCTCCCCTCTCCCCATAGAAACTAAAAAAACTTGTGTGAATTTTTTTTTGTCATCATTAACCTCTTGCCTACCGCTCCACATCGATAGGCATGAACACGGCGGCAGCCCCAGGACCACTCCACGCCAATTGCCAATAAAGTCCTGGGGTGGGGTTTTGCAGGAGATTGCGCACCCCGATGCATGTGATCTCTGCTTTAATGACAAAGCTCCACTCCGTCATAAGTCTCCCGCTAGGAGACTGTTAGATGGTGAAACCACTGTCTATTTGCTCTGTACAGTGCTGCGATCTATGGCACTCTACTGGGGACAGCCGTGTGACATGGCTGACCCCCTGGGCAGCAAGGAAGGGATCCGCTGTCATAGGCTGAAGCCTTCTACAGTCGATTGCGCTGATTGGCTGGCGGGGGGAGAGAGGGATAAAAAATAAATAAAAAAATAGGCAAAAACATCCTGGGGTGATCATAGCCCACCAACAGAAAGCTCTGTTGGTGGGCAGAAAGGGGGGGGTATCACTTGTGTGCTGAGTTGTGCGGCCCTGCAGTGAGCCCTTAAAGATGCAGTAGCCTTAATTGTAAAATAGCCTGGTCTCTAGGGGGGTTTAAGACCATGGTCCTTAAGTGGTTAATCAATAGGCCCAAATATGGAAACATATGCTTTTGTTAGAGAAATAAGCTACAGTACACATATCTTTTGCTATGTCTACAAGGGGCCTGATTCACAAAGCGGTGCTAACAGTTAGCACCCTGGTGAAAAGCCCTTTATCATGCCTAAACTCAGTTTAGGCATGATAAGTTTAGGTGTAATAAGTTTAGGTGTGATAAGTTTAGGCATGATAAGTTTAGGTGTGATAAGTTTAGGCATGATAAGTTTAAGCGCCAACTGCGTTAGCACCGCAGTGCACAGCTGATCAAAAGTTTTGCGCTAGCAAAGACTGGTGCACTTCGTATAAAGTTTAATGGCGCTGCTTTGCGTGCGGGACTTTGCAAGCAATCTAAAGTTATCTAAACTTAGCATGCCTAAACTTATCACACCTAAACTTATCATGCCTAAACTTATCACACCTAAACTGGCTTTTCACCAGAGTGGTGCAATGGTTATCATGCCTAAAGTCTCTAACTGGGTTAGCACCGCTTTGTGAATCGAGCCCAATATGTACCAACTAATAAAGTCAGTGCTAAGATAATGCTAATCACTTTCTAATCTCTTGTGTCTTCCTCTAATGAGAAATGTTGAAGCCCACCATAAAACATATTTATATCAAGAAAATTGCGAGTTAGCATCCATTAGTGAAACAGCTTGGTTACATGTTCCTGGATGTTGCTGTTGTTTCCACTGTGAATGTTTTATGCCATTACATCCTCACCACTTTATCCTTTCTTTTCTTCATAGAAATGAACATGCACACTTGACCTAGCTGTACTTCAGAGTTCAGTTTTGGTACTGCCATACTCCAGAGGGAACACGTTGTTCCGCATGTTAAAAATGTCCAACTATTAGTCTGTACTGACTAAAAATCTGTTTTTTCTCAGGAAATGCTCTCTGTTTCTGTGTTGGAGAGCACAATCTAGCTGTGCTGCCATTGCAATTTTATCTACAACTACAATTTAGTGCATGTAACCTATTTTATATCATTCAGTGTGTGCTCACTCAAGATATTCTAATAGCCTAGCGCAAATACAATACTGGACAAGAGTTTTAGAAAACCCCTATATTTTCCAGTTTTTTTTTTTTTTTTTAACCAAAAGTAAAGCAGTTCATGTCCAATAAATACTGTAACTTTAAATTGTACAAAAGAAAGTGGTGAACTGATAGAGTTTATAAGGAAAAAATAAGGATAGCCAAAATGTAATATAATGTAAATTTATATAAAACTGGTGGAAAATCTGACAAGAATAGTCCTGGCAGACCCAATGCCACAACGGCATTATGGTGACCATACACAGTACAATAAAAATGTTCAATTTTCCCGTTTAGTTGATCTAAATTATCGAATCGAATGAAAGTTGAAAATATATTTTTTTTTTATCAAGAAATTCGAACCCGTTTTATCCCGTTTTTTTTGTTAGAAAAATCTGATCGGACATACTGGAAAAATCTTTATATTCGATCTAACGGAATAATCAAACTAAATTATCTAATAAAAAAAAAAGAAAAATTGTACCATGTATGGGCACCTTTAGAATACAGGTTTCAGAGACTCAACAGCTAGTGTGATAGGCAACTCATGGAACTACAGCTATAAGCCCAGCTTAATAGTTGTTGTAAGAATCACGTCTAAGTTTCAACTACAAGGAGAAGACACTGCGAATTAAGTATTGATAGGATGAGTTGAAGCAAGACAGTCATTCCTAAGGTTTAAGAATAAGGAAACAAGGCTTGACTGGGCCATGAAACACCACCAAAGGGCTACTGAAGACTGGGTGAAGGGGTTTGGACCAATGAATTAAAATAGAGACAGCTTCAGTTTATTACACAGGATTTTTATACAAGTTGATAAAAGGATGGTTCTTTACTGTTTGACTTCAACTGTCAAACATGAAGGGGAAAGTGTGGTTGTCTGGGGCTCTGTCGCTACATCACAGCCGATAACTTGTACAGAGTGAGAGGCACCCTGAATTGCAATGGTTATGACAGCATGTTGCAGTACCATGCACTGCAGTACCCTTTGAAATGTACCTAGTTAGTCAGAGATTCATTCTACAACAAAATACTGACCCAAAACACAAGTCTAAGCTAAGCGATCACTACCTTAGGAAAAACAAAACAAAACTGAACACTGAAAATTACCTCACAAGATCTTCCAGGTGTTTTGGGGTAAAATAAAGTAATAGGGAAATGCATACCAACATGCTTGTGTGGGCTTGCATCATTTTATTTCAGCCTTATTGACTTTAACATCAGCTTGCATAGAACATAAACAAATGCTTTAGTGCGTTAAGTTGGATGAGAAAAATATATTTGTATGTGAATGCAGATGTCATTGGGCATCATAAATGCCTAATATTCCTAAAACCACAGTGAATTGTGTAAACTGGGGTAACCAAAAACAATGTAGTTGTTCCTCTAATGCAACTTGATCTAGTATTAAACTAGAATGCTGCTGCTTACTCAGTAGGTTTCAATATTTAAATAATATTCTTCATATATATATATATATATATATATATATATATATATACCGTATATTTCGGCATGTAAGATGACTGGGTGTATAAGACGACCCCCTAATTTTTCCAGTTAAAATATAGACTTTGGGATATATTCGCCGTATAAGGATACCCCTTATCCAATGCACACCAAATAAAAATTTTAAAAAAATCATATACTGGTGCTAAGTATGGACAGATACTGGGTCTGTACTGTATGTGGTACTACACAGTATATAACAGTATATATACGATTGACTGGTTGGATTGGTCAACTCTCCCTCTCCCTAAGCAGATTGGTCAGCTATCCCTGTCTCCCTCTCCCTTTCTCTGTCTATCAGAAAGGTATGGAAGAATAGATTGTGCTGTACCCATAAAACACGACTCCCTCATCTGTCTGGCCTATTTACCTCCTTCTCTGGCTCTCAGATCTCGCACATGTGCACCTGCGCCACTTCACTACAGTCCTCAGCAGCAAGATCTGAGACTCGGTAACAGGATAGGGCGTACCACCTGGCATTAATGACACCCGGCATATAAGACGACACCCAACTTTTCAGAAGATATATATATATATATATATATATATATATATATATATATATATATATATATATATATATATATATATATATATATATATATATATATATATATATATCTCACACACTCAATGACAGAGAAACTGTCACCTTACCTTTTTCCTTTTTGTTAGAAAATCCTTAACTGGCATTTTCTTTTTTTTAAGTAAAAAAGAAAAAAATGTAATATCTTCACATTATTATGCTAAAGCTAGAAATATGGCTTGATGAATAATGAATTAACAGTTGCAACAGATATATTCCAGATACAACATTTACATAAAAATCAAATATTTTTCTTGAGATTTCTTTATAATATAGTGTATTTCTCTCCCATGTCATACTGAAAATACAAAAGAAAGCCTTTTGCTATTTTTATAACATTTGTAAAAACATTCACATAATTATTTAAAGTACAGTTTTTCAAAAACCGATTCATCTGGATTGGACATTAAATAATAACTAAATAAATACAAATATGTTACTAAATAAAATACCATAAAAAAAAGTCTTTATTCTGCAATTTTACCACAGCATTTCATGGGTTTCTTGCCAACTTTCTATACATACATAGTATAGCAGTCATAAAACATATTTGTTTTACTGTATCTCCAATTAATAATGTAGTAAATATACCCTTAACAGTTTGTCTAGTATATACTTTATGCATGTACTGTTTTAGAGTTTGTAGAAAGGTACATATATCTGTCTTTTACTGTCAGAGCTGCTAGAATTCCACTTTATATCAATCTGTACAGTCAGGGGAACAGTGTCAAAAGGAAGCATGTTTTACATGAATAACACAATTTCAACTTCAAGCTGTTTTTGAGGGTAGAATGGAAGTTAGAGCTGCTATATCTGGCTGGGCTCTGTGTAAGTTTGTACATTGTTTTATGGAGCCAGCTCTCATTAACACACTAGATTACTCTTTTGAACAGTTCTAAGCAACATTATTACTCTTGCAATAATTAGAAATGTCTCTATATATTACTATCACTTACATAATAGTTTTTGAGAACTGTATTGTTGACTTTAAATATTGTTGAAATAGCTGTATAGGTTTACAGTTCGTTCATGAAAAAAGCACCAGGCCTATTTTTGGCAGTTTCATTAAGTCTCGTATCTGTGCGTCATGTAACTTTTTATGTTATTAGACTGCGAAAATGCTATTACTGGTTACTGTAAAGTTCTATTTATCAATTATCTACAAAGAAGCATTTCAATGAGAATATAATTAGCCAGGCTGTACTAATTAGTCTATTTGACTATAGCAGTTAAATTGATTATGCAGATAAATAATTACTTCTACATGTATTCACATCTGTTTACAAGGCAGACTTAATTTGATGTGCATGTGTAATGTACCTGTTGTATATTGTTGAAGGTTTAGGTAGATTTCATGAAAATCTGGCATAATGTGGGGTTTTGTCCCCATCTACAAGTAGTTAAAAAAATTATACAACAGTGCCCTGCCTTATTTAACCCTCCTGGCAGTTTATAACAATCCGCCAGGGGGCAGCAAAGCCGTTTTTTTTTTTTTTTTTTTTTTTTTTTTTCATGTAGCAAGACAAGGTCTCGCTACATCATAACCACTGCTCGGCGGCATCTCCCCAGCCCAAAGAACGGGATCTCCTGAAAGGCTTTCCCCGTCGCCATTTTGGTCTCATCTGACCAGAGCACCTTCTTCCACATGTTTACTGTGTCCCCCACAAGGTTTGTCGCAAACTGCAAATGGGACTTCTTATGCTTTTCTGTTAACAATGGCTTTCTTCTTGCTACTCTTCCATAAAGGCCAACTTTGTGCAGTGCACCGACAAATAGTTGTGCTATGGACAGATTCCCCCACCTGAGCTGTAGATCTCTGCAGCTCGTCCAGTGTCACCATGGGCCTCTTGACTGCATTTCTGATCAGCGCTCTCCTTGTTCGGCCTGTGAGTTTAGGCAGACGATTTTGTCTTGGTAGGTCTACAGTTGTGCCATACTCCTTCCATTTCTGAATGATCGCTTGAACAGTGCTCTGTGGGATGTTCAAGGCTTTGGAAATCTTTTTGTAGCCTAAGCCTGCTTTAAATTTCTCAATAACTTTATCCCTGACCTGTCTTGTGTGTTCTTTGGACTTCATGGTGTTGTTGCTCCCAATATTCTCTTAGACAACCTCTGAGGCCATCACAGAGCCACTGTATTTGTACTGACATTAGATTACACACAGGTGCACTCTATTTAGTCATTAGCACTTATCAGGCAATGTCTATGGGCAACTGACTGCACTCAGACCAAAGGGGGCTGAATAATTACGCACACCCCACTTTGCAGTTATTGATTTGTAAAAAATGTTTGGAATCATGTATGATTTTCGTTCCACTTCTCACGTGTACACCACTTTGTATTGGTCTATCACGTGGAATTCCAATAAAATTGATTCATGTTTGTGGCAGTAATATGACAAAATGTGGAAAACTTCAAGGGGGCCGAATACTTTTGCAAGCCACTGTAAGCAGAGTTAATGAATTCCTCTCTGACTTTAAAAAGGAGAAGACATCTTGAGATCTACTTTAAGATGCTACAAAAGAGACAATCCCCTAACAATAGTGTAGACTGGTTTGAACAACAGACTTTAATAGTAGAGTCTGAAATGTAGCTCTTAATTTTTTTTGTGTGCATTTTCTATGAGCATTGCACAGTTTGACTTTGGGCATACTTTGCTGAGATGGCCACTCTTAGGATAGTTGGACACTGTCTTAAATGTTTTCCACTTGTAAATAATATTTCTGACTGGAGAATAATGGACTTCAAATTGTTTGGAAATGGCCTTGTAACACTCTCCAGATTGCTGTGCAGCAGCGATCACTCCTCTTAGATAATTGCTAATGCCTTTCCTCCTTGTAGGAAATGTGTTAACACACACCGGAATTCTCAAGACCAGCAAAGCACCAAAACCTCTGCTTTTACAGATTTGGTCACACTTGCTGATTATCAGTCAATCAAGAGCATTTGCATAACAGCAACTGGCTGCTACTTACCCACCTAATTCCTGTGGAGATTGTACTTGATTATTTCACACACAGCCTTTGTTGCATAAAAAATATGGTGTAATAGGTCAGATGTTGCTCTTCATGTTGTAGACTAAGTAAGAAGACTTTACTTGGTCATTCTAACCAGTCAGTCGTCATGATGATCTTACAGACAAAAACACATTACCAAATCGCTACTGGTTACTAAAGACGGGCAATGAGATGCAAATAATTCTATCTTGCATGTAAATTTTATGCATCTTAACACTGGACTAATCAAAATACACTGGAAGTGAATTGTAAGCTATGATTAAGGAGCCGTTGCTCCGATACGTGTGAGCTTTTCCTTGCAAACTTTGATGTTGGATTGCAAATAAAGGTCTTTTTTGATTATATCCCTCCATCTGGTGCAGCGGGATTTTTTTTGGATTCTCTGGACACTTTGGCTTGAACTTCCCTGCTCCCATATGTGCACAGATGTGAGTGTAGCAGCCTGTTCACTAGCTCTGAATTGTATGTGTTCAATATAAAGCTGCATACAAGCCACACTAAATTTTATTGCAAGTCAGAGTTCTTTGCATCGGAAAGACCATTTTTTAGCCTGTTGCAATATCCAATGCCATTCATTGGTCCAGTTGCAATAACAGTGACACCACACTAAGGGCTTGATTCACTAAACCATGATAACTCATATCACGGCCGTTTTCACGCGCATTTTTGCGTTGCGTGTGATCATGAATTATCGCACACAATCGCGAATTATCACATGCAAACGCACATTTTCATGATAATTCGACATTGCGTGTGATAACTGTAAAAAAAACAGCCGTGATATGAGTTATCACGATTCAGTGAATCAAGCCCTGAATGTGCTGTGCTGTCTCGAGAACTAATTGACACTTCAGTGGCTGGCCAGTGGCCACTATGTGCACAGCTGTACATTATTCAGCCTGTTGCAAATGGTTTGGTTGCATGTAGGTACTAACATTGATGTTGGCAGACTGTTTTGGATATCACTTGTCATTGCAGGTGGGTTGTGACAAGCTGTACAATAAATCTGTTGATTTGTGTGTTTTGTTGTGTACATGTTTTATCCACTCCCTTTTTGGCGTGTTCTCTGATGTTTCTGCAACCTATTGTGTCACACATTGCTTGATCCACCACTCTACGCACAGTACACTCCAGGAAGTAAGCGTATGGGATCAAGTCGCTGATGGTGCCTTCACTGCGACTCACCAGGTTGGTCACCTCCTCAAACGGCCGGATGAGCCTGCATGCATTTCGCATGAGTGTCCAGTTGTTGAGCCAGAACATCCCCATCTCCCCAGATTGTGTCCTTCTACTGAAATTGTAGAGGTACTGGGTGATGGCTTTCTCCTGTTCTAACAGGCGAGAGAACATGACCAGGGTCAAATTCCAGCGAGTCGGGATATGCTATCGCAAATGAGTTGCTGGCAACTTGTTTCTCCACTGAATCTCGGCAAAGTGTGCCATGGTCATGTAAGACTGCCTGAAATGCCCACACAACTTCCTGGCCTGCTTCAGGATGTCCTCTAAGCCTGAGTACTTTGACACAAATCTTTGAATGCCTAGATTCAGCACATGTGCCATGCCATGCAGAATACATGTGTCAGCTTTCCCAAATTCAAAGCGGAAATGAGATTGCTACTGTTGTCACACAACACGTTGCCAATCTCCAGCTGGTGCGGGGTCAGCCACTGATCCACCTGTTTGTTAAGAGCAGCCAGGAGAGCTGCTCCAGTGTGACTCTCCGCTTTAAGGCAAGACATGTCTAAGATGGCGTGACACCGTCGTACCTGCCATGCAGCATAGGCCCTGGGGAGCTGGGGCTGTGTAGCTGGAGAGGAGATTGCAGCACCAATAGAGTTGAACTGCCACTCAGCCAAGGAGAAGGAGGAAGATGACAGCGAAGAGGATGTAGCAGGAGGAGAGGAGGTGGCAGGAGGAGAGGAGGTGGCAGGAGGCCTGCCTGCAAGCCATGGAGGTGTCACAAGTTGGTCCGCTGCACAGCCACGTACTGACCGCTTGCCATCGGTCACCAGGTTGACCCAATGGGCTGTGTAATTAATGTACCTGCCCTGACCGTGCTTGGCAGACCAGGCATCCGTGGTCAGGTGATCCCTTGACCCAACGCTGTGTGCCAGAGATGACACCACTCGCCTCTCAACTTCATGGTACTGTTTGGGTATCGACTTTTTAGAGAAATAATTGCAGCCTGGCATCTTCCACTGCGGTGTCCCAATGGCCACAAATTTATGGAAGGCCTCAGGGTCCACCAACTGGTATGGTAACAGCTGGCGAGCTAACAGTTCCACTACGCCAGCTGTCAGATGCCAGGCAAGGGGGTGACTGGCAGAAATTGGCTTCTTCCGCTCAAAGATTTCCTTCACAGACACCTGGCTGCTGTGGATACAGGAGCAGGAGCCGCTCAAGGTCAAAGGCGGAGTGGAGGAGGGTGGCTGTGAAGGTGCAAGGAAGAAAGAGGCTGAAGATGATGCACCTGAAGGAGGAAGAGTAGAAGGAGGGTGGCTTTTCTTTTGCGTGCTGCTTTTGCTCAGGTGCTCTTCCCATTGCAGTTTGTGCCTTTTCTCCATGTGCCTTTGTAAGGCACTTGTCCCTATGTGGGTGTTGGCCTTTCCACGGCTCAATTTTTGGAGGCAGAGAGAACAGATGGCATTGCTCCGATCTGAGGCAGACACATTAAAAAATTTCCAAACCGCTGAGCCCCCCTGGGGTGATGGCACTATGGTGGCATCAGCAGCTGATGTTGAAAGGCATGATGGCTGACTGTACATAGGTGGCGATACATGACGCCGGACACTGCCACCAGCTGTTTCTGATGACGAGCTCCCCCTTCTTCTTTTAGGAACTCGTCTCCTCCTACTCCTCTCTGACTCTCCCTGTTTATCTCCTCCAGGGGTCTAGTCCTGGGAAAAGGGGTGAGTGGACTCACCCAAAAAAAACCTGCACCCAAAAATGGGTGTGGTCAAGCATATTGTGGGCGTTGACATGGGTGGGACCAAATATACATGACCTTAACAGTGTTGTAAAAGGTCTGCCGGGGAAGTTTGAGCTCTGCCATAGTGTATCCCCCAAAATTAGATGTAATCTGACAGCATTTCACCAAAAAGACACGTAATCTGGCAGAAGTTTCTCCAAAATACAGATATGGCAGTGGTTCCCCCAAAATAGACAATCTGGCAGCAGCAGTTCCCCCAACATACACACAATCTAGAAGCAGTTCCCCAAAATACGGGAAACCTGGCAACGGATCACCCAAAATACACGTAACACCCAAAATACATATAATCTGGCAGCAGTGGTCCCCCAAACATACACAATCTGGCAGCAGTTCCCCAAATACATGTAATCTGGCAGCAGCCATTCCCTTAACATACAAATAATCTGGCAGTTGTTCCCCAAAATACACTTAGTCTGTTAACAGACATTCCTCAAAAATACAGATAATCTGACAGCAGTTTCCCCAAAATAGGTACCACCAGTATAGGTAGCCAGGTCTACAGGTGTCCCCAGTATAAGTAGCTATGAGTATAGTTGTCCCTAGAATAGGTAGCCAGGTGTATAATGTCCCCAGAAAAGGTGGCCAGATGTATAGATGTGCTCAGTATATGTAGCCAGGTGTATTGGTGTCCCCAGTATATGTAGCCAGGTCTATAGGTTCCCCCAGTATAGCCAAGTCTATAGATGCCCCCAGAATAGGTAGCCAGATGTCCCCACAAGGATCGGATGCAGTGCAGAGAAGAGGGATTGGTGGGCTCGGCGGGGAACGTCTCCTCCCCCCCTCAGGGCTCCCCCTTTCTCCCTCTCCCCCTCCAGAACCAAAGTTTGCAGGTGGCTGGCAGCGGCAGGACTTACCTCCTTCCAAGCGCTGAGTAAGTAGCGATGTCCGGTTCATTTGAGCCGGTTCTTTCCTGTTAGTTGAGTGATCCGGCTCTTCACACTGAACCGAATCAGTTCAGTGGATGAGACAGGAACTGCAGCTGCACACTGTGTTCAGCTGCAGTTCCTGTCTCATCCACTGAACTGATTCGGTTCAGTGTGATGAGCCAGATCACTCAACTCAAAGGAAAGAACCGGCTCAAATGAGCCGGACATTGCTACTTACCCAGGGCATGGAGATGGAAGTAAGTCCCGACTCTGCCCGCTGCCAGTCGCCCGCAAATTTTAGTTCTGGGGGGGGGGAGAGTGAGGAAGGTGGAGCCCCAAGGTGAACAACAAGTAGGTATATGCAGTGATGAGTAATATACACCTGTCACACACACAGGTAGTCACTGAATGTGCTGGGCCTGCCGGTGGCACACACAGTAGGAATTACCAAGGCTGTCTATGCAACACAAGTGTCAGTGGGACACACACACACACAAAAATAGATCACAAGAACAAGATTAGCTCTCAAAAGAGCTGTTGAGGGGTGCTTTTTTAGCAATAAGAATCAGTAAGGAGCAAGCTAACAAGCCTACAAGAGCCTAACTAAGCTTTCCCTATGAGAGTCTGTAGCCGCTTTCCCTTCTCTAATTAATACAGGCACACAAGTGAGTCCAAAGCCTGACGCTGCCTGCCTTTTATAAGGAGGGGGGGTCTCTAGGAGGGAGTGTAGCCTGATTGGCTACAATGTGCCTGCTGACTGTGATGTAGAGGGTCAAAGTTGACCCTCATGATGCACTGTGGGGGCGAACCAAACTTCCGGAAAAGTTAGCGGTTCTCCACGATCGCGAGCCCCGGAAGTTTGCTGGTGAACCGTTCGCCAGCGAACCGTTCGGGCCATCTCTAGTCATGTTGTTCCAGGATATGGTCTCACCCAAAACTGGGTGTCCTCTTACCCAATATGTATGAAAGTGTAATAATGTGAATATGACTTTCTCTTCTACCGATACAGTGGTTTGCACATTGGTAGATGAACTTCTTCATGGTGTTGCAATTTTGTGTGTGTGTGTGTGTGTGTGTGTTGTGTGTTGTGTGTTGTGTGTTGTGTGTTGTGTGTTGTGTGTGTGTGTGTTATCATCATCATTCTGCAGCTTAAGAGGAAGACAACGTCTATACACTACTTACACACAAACAAAATTATATTGAAATGCCATTGTAACAGTATTAATGTAAAAAATGTAAAACAGCAATGATATTAACAATGTTGGAACATATGCAATTGCTAAGTGTTTAAACTTAACCAAGTATACTGGACCATAATTTCTCTTTGTATTAATAAGGACTTGGGTTTTTACTGTCCTTATCATGTTCTTATATTTTCTTTTCCAGGTGTGATATGCATTCTGCTTGTAAGATTATTTGTCATATTGATTGTGGGCAGCTGGATAGAGTGTGCTCATGAAATATGGGGATGGCAACACTCAAGATTTTCACAGGATCAGTAGCTCTGCATTTCAAAAAAATCCTTTTGCTTGATCACAAGGTACAGACAGAACTAGACCGATCTTACAATAGCTTGCTAACCAAGCTATAAAAATATATAAGGACAGAAGGATCAGTTTTTGATTGAAAATTTGGTACATGGGATTTTTAGACCATGTTAAAAATTGGGGAAATTGAAGAAATCACAAAAGCGTTATGAATATACCAAGTAGATATCAAAGCCCTGCAAGAGCCAAGGGCCATTATTCAATAAATTTCTTTCCTGAGTTTTCTCAGAGGAGATATTTTCAAACCCTATCAACTAAATATAATTTAGGCTCCCATAGTAGGTAAGAAAATACTCATAGTATGTTTCATATTACTTCTGTACCTAATTTTTAGTTATTTTTCAGCTGCCAGATACTAAAAGTTATTTTATAAATAAGAGGAAATGTATTTCCTGGGAGAAAATGGAGAAAGATAGTTAATTGAATAGGGAAATAGATGTAAAATGTATGGAACACATTTTTCAACTAAATGAAGCAAGCTGTTCTGGGATTTGTACTAATCATATAGAAAATCTGCAAATTAAAAATCAAAGGCTGTTTTTTTTCAATACATGTCTTCCAACACGGTTTATGTTCCATCACACAATAAAAATATAGTTAAATTGGAAGAGTTTTATAGTGAGCTAGGAAGGATATGTGAGCTGAAAAACATAATACATTGATAATAGTCTTGCAAAATAAAATATATTCACATAGAGATCAAGAGAAAACAGACTGGAAAATATTGCACTATAATAGAATGTTGTGTTGTTCTGCGCTGCTGGCTTAACTTGTAGGCAATGGTGGATTTTTGCTTTTTGTATAAAGAAGGAAATCACTGCTCAAGTGCTCCTTCTGACTAGAGATGTCGCAAACCTACGTTTTTTGGTTCGCGAACCACGAACGTGAACTTGCGAAGAAGTTTTTGAACCAGTGAATATCGCGAACCGCAATAGACTTCAATGGGCAGACGAACTTTCAAAACTACAAACACTAATTCTGGCCATAAAAGTGATGTTTCAAGGGGTCTAACACCTGGAGGGGGGCATGGCGGAGTGGGATACAAGCCAAAAGTCCCCAGTAAATTATGGGTTTGACGCAGAGCAGGGTTATACTCCCTAAAAGGCAGAAATAACATTGCATTCTTCCTAAATTAGAGGCATAAAGTGCTTTAAATCATGTTGCTTGTGTATACATCAATCAGGTAGTGTAATAGTGTACTGCTTCACATTGAAAGACCAAACTCACTGTGTAACGCACTGCAAACAGCTGTTTGTGTAGTGATGGCTGTGCTGGACTGGTGCGCACCATGGCGAGATTGCTCTTGTCAGGTAATGTCTGACTGCCTTATCAAGTGTCAATGTTTCTTTCTCTACCATTGTTAAAGCTTACATTGATTTTTCGAAATTACTTTTTCTGCTGTCTGTTCAGTTCCTTCAACGAAAATCTGTTATGGAGGGCAACTCTGCTATTCATTCAACTGTGTGATAAACTTCCCATATTACTTTCTCAGTACCATGGTGACCACGGGTAATGGCCTGGGGAATCATGGTTCGATTCCGTTCCGGAGTGGGAGCCTGAGAAACGGCTACCACCACACATCCAAGGCAGGACCCAATGTGCTGTATTAGCAATGTACCTGCCCTGACCATGCTTTGCAGACCAGGCATCTGTGGTCAGATGGACCCTTGACCCAACGCATTGTGCCAGAGATGACACCACTTGCCTTTCAACATCAAAGTACAGTTTGGGTATCGCCTTTTAAGAAAAATAATTGTGGCCTGGTATCTTCCACTACAGTGTCCCAATTGCCACAAATTTTCGGAAGGCCTCTGTAACGATCTGCTCAGCTGCCTGCATGGGCAGACAGCTGTTTGTCCATTCCTTAAGTCTGAGGGCTGCAGGTCTCTGGAAAAGAGACCTGCCTGTGCTTTGCAAGTTTCAGACCTGCTCTGCTGCTGAGCAATTTGCATACACTTGTCATGCAAACGGCCTAGCTGCCTCCTTTGAAGGCTTGCAGTATAAATACCATGTGATCCCAGAATCCTTTGCTGCTCATAGAGGTTTGTTCCTGCTGGACTCACCTGGAGTGTCAGCCACTGCTATCTTAATATAGCTAATTCTTGGGGAGTGCTCCTTGCATTCCTAGTTAGTGCAGTCAGTTTGTGTATAATTTGTACTGCCTATTCTGTCCTGTCTTGTCTGTCGCGATTTCGCTGTCGCCAGCGGTGGTCAATAGCGGATCGCTCTGTCTTGTTTGGATTGCACTAGCCTCTAGCGGTAGCGGCTGTGGATCCTTCTGATCTGAGTTCCTGGAGTGTACGCTGGAGCAGCGGTTGCTACTGGCTACCTCATCTGTCTGTCTTGTCTGTTTGTGCTCATTTGTGTTACTTGTGGCTAGTTAGGGTGGCACGCTTATCACTGGGCACCTATCGCGCGGTGATCATGTCTTAAACGCGTCGCTGTTGCGAATGAGTGTGGTGTTCGCGTTTAGCTAGCGTTTGTTATTTTCTTTATCCTCTGATTGTTGTTTGCTGTGCCTTTGCTACTCTCGTGCTCTGTCCTGCTCAGTCTGGTGTCACTATTTGGCAATCGCCATTCTTGCGTTTGCGTTCCCACTTTGTTTCCGCCGTTGTGTGTTCACCATCGCTTGGTGGCGACTAGTTTGGTGGACACACATTGGTTCTGTCTCTGTGCTCTCTCTTTAGGGGCTATCTTGCCTTGTGTTGCTTCTTTCGTACAATTTCCATCTGGCATTTGTGGCAGTGCCAAGGGTTTATTCCTCTGCACTCCACAGCTCCATCTGCCGGTGGGAATTCCCCTCTACTGGTGCTTGCGCCAAAAGCTGGGTTCTATTATTTTAACACGCTTGTGGAGGACTTCCGCAGTGTCAGCGCACATCTTGTGCGCTGACCACGGAGATATCCCACAATCATTACAGCCTCAGAGTCCACCAGCTAGTATTAACAGTTATATATATTAGTAGTAACAGCTGTCGAGCTAACAGTTCCACCAAGCCAGCTGTCAGACGCAGGGCAAGGGGGTGACTGGCAGACATTTGTTTCTTCCACTCAAAGATTTCCTTCACGGACACCTGGCTACTGTGGGCAGGAGTAGGAACGGCTACCGCCACACATCCGAGGAAGGCAGCAGGCACAGCACACAAGTGAAAGGTATTCAGGGACTGCTGGTATAACAATGTGCAGTCACACAGGTGCAGTGAAAAGGTTGCAGTGACTGCTGGTATAACAATATGCAGTCAGTCACACAGGTGCAGTGAAAATGGAAGCACTCACTGCTGGTATATTAAACAGCATATGGTCACAAAGATGCAGTGAAAGGTATGCAGTGACTGCTATATAAAGCAGTGTGTGGTCACACAGATGCAGTGAAAGTTATGCACTGACTGCTGGTATATAAAACAGTGTGCAGTCACGCAGATGCAGTGAAAGGTATGCACTGACTGCTGGTATATAAAACAGCGTGCAGCCACACAGATGCAGTGAAAGGTATGCACTGACTGCTGGTATATAAAACAGCGTGTGGCCACACAGGTGCAGTGAAAGGTATGCAGTGACTGCTGGTATATAAAACAGCGTGCGGTCACACAGATGCAGTTAAAAAGGTATGCACGGACTGGTATATAAAATAGCATGCGGTCGCACAGGTGCAGTGAAAGGTATGCAAAGACTGGTATTTAAAACAGTGTGCGGTCACACAGGTGCAGTGAAAAGGTATGCGCGGACTGGTATATAAAACAGCGTGCGGTCACACAGGTGCAGTGAAAAGGTATGCACAGACTGGTATATAGAACAGCTTGCGGTCACACAGGTGCAGTGAAAGGTAAGCATGGACTGGTATATAAAACAGCGTGCAGAAGTCACACTAGGCACTGAATGTGCTGGGCCTGGCACAGTATAGCAATTATCAAGGGCCAGCTGCGACAGACAGGGCTGTATATGCAGTGTCAGTGGGCCACAGAAAAAAAAATACATCACAGGAACATTAGCTCTCAAAAGAGCTGTTTTGGTGGTACTTTTCAGCAACAAATATCAACAAGGAGCAAGCTAACAGACCTCCCAACTATCACTTTCCCTATCTCTCCAATGTATCTCCCTTCTCTTACTAATATCTCTCCCTTCTCTTACTAATACTGCAGCACACAGAGTGAGAACATGACCGATGCTGCTGCCAGGAGGGAGTGCAGTGATTGGCTGCCATGTGTCTGCTGACTGTGATGTAGAGGGTCAAACTTTAGCCCAATGATGTAGTATAGGGAGCGGGTCAAATTTGCATAAAATTCACGATCCGATACGAACGCAAAAACATGTTGTTCGTGCGAAAAAGTTTGCATGCGAACCGTTCGGGACATCTCTACTCCTGACAGCTGAGGGTTGCTAGGGAGACCGAAACAAGAAAAGTGGGAGCACTTCAATGGTGCAGTATTGCATATCGGCTTACAAGCCTTAATTCTAGTGGACCTTTGGGCTGACCACAGCTGGGTGCACTTCCTGAGGAGGGGTGGGTGGAACCTCGAGATAGATGCCAATGACATGACTTTTATGATGTGGTGACATCATTGGCATCTATCTGGAGGCTCCACCCATCCCTCCCCCTTGATCCCCACAGGAAGTTGTCCCAGCAGCCATGGCCATTCCAAAGGTCCACTAGGAGTTTGGCTTGTAAGCCCATATGCAATTTATTATTTATTGCATTATATCTGAGCCCCCTCCCCAAAGTAGTAAATACTACAGTGTTAATATAGCTAACAGTGGTGGTCTTCTTTACTGTAAACAGACTGACACTGCCATAGCAAATAGTGCCAAAAAGGTCATACCAGCCAGAAATGAATGACATTGATTATGAAGTTATCTGTACACAAATCAGTTGTTGCTCTGCAGGCAATATGTAGTACCAGGGCTTTAGTTTCATCTGAAGAAGGTGCTTGCTTATCTTTATACCCTGTGGGTTTGTATTTTTCTTTTGTTTCACTGATGTTGAATTTCCTCAGGGATGTTTGAACACAGAGAGTCTGCTTTCTACAGTAAAATAGAATGCTCTGTAGACAACATCTCCATGGTCGAGTTAAACTTCATTTTCCATCACTTCATTTTACACAAGCTTCAGCATACTCTGAAGCAACTATGTGAAGCATTTTATTATGGTAACAATTTCACATTGGAAACTGTAAAATTAAGGCCCCGTTCACACTTGCGTTTTGGCAAATAAACGGACCGGATCCTGATCGGATCCTGACCTGATCCTGATCAGAACCGTACGGTTCTGATCCGGATCCGGTCTGTTTGTATCAGGCATGCATCAGGCTGCCATCCGGATCCGTGGGCCAAAAATAGCGAAATTTGAAAAAAAAAATGTCGGGGTCAGCAGAAGGTGCACCTGGTGCACGTGTAGCATCAGGTTCCTCCGCTGTAGGCCTCACCTCCACCTCCGACATTCTGCCAAACAGCTCCAGCACGTCTGTCACTGCTGGTCCACTCCAGACATGCTTGGCCCATGTGTCCCCATCCGAAATGGCCGCTTGGATACGCATAGGAAGTGGGGTAGAACGTCAGGTTTTTGTAGGCAGTGTGTTCTGTGCCTTCCGTTCCCCATTGGTTTCTGTGCTCCTGATGGTGCTGTCAGGCTCAGGTCCGGCTCCGGTCCAGGTGCGTGGGCCGGAGATCCGGACCCAAAAAATAGCGCATGTTGGAAAAGAGTCCGGATCCAATCCGGCTCCGTACTGTACGGAACGGACGCGTGTGAACGTCCGCATAGACTTTACATTGCTATGCGGAACGTACGTTCCATTTGTACAGTATGCGGTCCGGATCAGATCCGGAAAATCCGGATAGCGAACGCTAATGTGAACCGGGCCTAACATTTTATCAGACATTCTTTCTGACCAGGGAACAGTTGTTTAAAACTATTAAAGTGGAAGTAAAATAAGAACTTGCTCTCTGCACTATAAGATTCGCAACACCATAATAACCTTTAAACAAAAAACATTTCTTTGTTAGAGCTGATACAAATCCTAAAATAAATCTGCACTGTATCTACTTCCTGATTCATGGAAGTAGACATATTTTTAGCATCCTGTGCATTCAAATGAGCTTATCTCCCATCTCTGCCATGGCAATCATGTGACACGGGGAGAGATCAAATTACAACTAGTTATTCGATACAAATGAGAGGGAATTAAACAGGCTAAACTCTCTAAAAACATATAGAGTTCATTTCTCTATGTTTTCCTTCCGTCCTGTGCAAGAGTTCAGGTCCACTTTAACAGCATAGTATTTGTAAATAGAAAAGATATATTGACTAAATGAAAAGTTGAAAACACAAATAAAATCAGAAATAATTGATTTTTTTCTTCTTTAGAGATTTCTTCCCAACTTTTTTTTTCTCTATAGCCATGTTGGTTATATACTCATTCTGTCATTATGGTGGCTTTCTTTTTCTCCTTCCAACTTATGCACCACAGGCCCATTCTAAACATTTCAGTATTTTTCATTTCCCGATGTTTATTCTAGTTCCAGTGCTTCATTCACCTTCCTTCTCAATTTAGAGATAATGGGCCTGATGCTATTCAAGGTGATAGGTAGCTTGCAAGATGCAAGCTACTTATCACCTTGCCATCGTACGAGAATTACCGGCAAATCCTATTGCCAGTTTCACTCATGCGAAGGCCGATTGCTAGAGAGCATTACTCAGGTGAAAGCCTGAGCGATGCTCCCATGTTACTGGTGATGGGAAGCTAGGATTTACCCTGTTGTGCTGTCCTTCAAAACCACAGCCTCGCTCCCCACACATGCGCACACCCGCCAAACATTCGCCTCCATCTTCTGCTACTGCATCTGCGGGTCTCCTTTAATAAGGAGACCTCCAGAGCTCCCCGCCGGCCGCCGCCAATCTCTCCAACCCCCCACGTACCTGCACAGATAATGTGAAGCAATTTCCCTCCCGCCGCTGAACGCCCGCCGCAAGTCCCGTCTTGCAATTACAGTATAGGAGTCACTGTAATTAATTTCGCTATAGCAGAGTCCCAGCAAAGCATCTTTGAATCAGCTGCAGGGCTCCCCATTGGTTCAGTCTGAGCCATTTTCATTGGTCCCGACCGTGTGTGTGAACTAATGGGGAGCCCCTGCAGCTAATTCAAAGATGCTTTGCCGGGACTCTGCTATAGCGAGAGTAATTACAGTGACTCACACACTGTTATTTGCAGAACGGGACTTGCGGCGGGCGTTCAGCGGCGGGAGGGAAATTGCTTCACAGTATCTGTGCAGCTACGTGGGGGGTTGCAGAGATGAGCGGTGGCCGACGGGAAGCTCTGGGGGTCTCCTTATTAAAGGAGACCCCCAGATGCAGCGGCTATGACGTGCGTTAGCATGTTTAGACCTGCTTTTTTGCAGGTCTAAGCTAACGCTCATGTCTGCATGCAAAATGCACCCAGATAGGGTGCAAGGAACTTGCTGGGTGATAATATTGCCCAAGTGAGTTTTTTTAACACCCTGCCTAGGGCTAAATGTAATTGGATCAGGCAACTTAATTGTCGCCTGATTATTGGACTCACCAGTGTTTAATGCTGGCAAGTCTGACAATTGCATCAGGCCCAATGCATGAATTATTAAAGTTAACCCCGTAATCTCCTCCCAAAAAAGTTAGATACTTACCAAAGTAGAGGAAAACCCCCTGGATAGTCCAGAGGCTTCCCATCTCCTCCTTGACTCCACTATTGTTGAACAGGGAACCTCTGAATATATCTGGCAAGAGCTTGTCAGATATGTTCTCATCGCCGCATCCCCTTTGTGTACAAGTGGGGACATACTCATGCATGCACCGTATGGCACATAAACGAATGCGAGTGCATCCTTGAACTAGATAAGGGTCTGTGGCTATGATGAATGGCAAGTGGTGCTGCAATGGCTAGGATTAATCTATAAGCAATAGGTGGTAAGAAAAGAGTTGGGTGTAGTGGAAGGAAGGTTAGCGTTCAATGTAGGGGCAATGAGATCACTGTTAGGTGTAGTGGCATTAGCTTAGTGTTAGGTGTAGCAGGAGTAGGAGGATTTCTTTGAATGGAGGGATAAGGAAAGGAGTATGATATGACTTTTACATGTTAAATAGTATAATACCGGTAACCTAAAATTACCAGTATTAATGCTACCACTCATGCAAAACTCATTAGCGCAAGTTTGCAAGTCTCCATAAAAACTAATTTATTTTCCACATTGTCAACTTAATTTGGGCCATACGTGATGCTGGTTAAATGCCAGTACTGTTTGTCTCTCCGTTATTTCAACCATATTCAAAGTTTCAATCATTCATGTACATATGTATCATTAACCTTCCAGGCGGTAAGCCCGAGCTGAGCTCGGGCTATGCCGCGCAGGAGGATATCTCTGCCCCTGGTGGGGCGATTCGCCCCATTTAAAGTGCTGTGCACACAGCTAGCACTTTGCTAGCCGCACGCACAGCTTGATCGCCAATTGCCCGCACGCAGCGGCGGAAAAGGGCCACCCGCCAGAGCCCTGCGCTGCCCGGACCAATGAGTTCCAGGCAGCGCTATGGGCTGGATCAGAGGCGGCTGACGTCCATGACGTCATTGCGATCGTCGCCATGGCGACAGGAGAAGCCAAACGCGTTCCCCTGTTTGCTATTGATGCTGGCGACTATCGCACTAGAGGGACACATGCGCCCTCTAGTGGTGTTTTATGTAGCTACCACTCTGGTAGCTTTACATGAAACAAACATTTTTATTTTTTTTTTAAATGGATTTCTGCCTATTTGGCAGAAAAAAATCAACCGCCAGGAGGGTTAAATCCACTCCTGCTGCCTTTTTCTCAGTTTTAGGGACTCTACTAGAAAATTGTATTTCATCTCCAATATAAGAGCTATGACATAAAGGGCCCAATCCAATTCACCTTTTCTCCTACATTTTTTCTTTAGTGATATTTTCACATCTTATCAATAAAGGCCCTTTAAGCCACCAGCTAGAAAGATAACCCTTTTGACAATACTTTTTTACCTACTTTGCTAAATGCAGAGTTCTGAAAAGTTATTTTAAACAGAAGATGAAGAATTATCTCCTAGGAGAAAACTTAGGGGAAAAAGAGAGTTGTTTTATAGGAAAATAAGTAATGCTTACATAAAATTTTACAAAAATGAGGTTTTACTTGTTATGTTTTGATGCATTGAAAACAAAATACAGAGGCAAAATCACGTTTAGGACTCAATTACAAAGCAAGGATCCCTACATCGCTGTTTTTTTCTGTACAGCAGTGTGATTATATTGGCTACTGATGGCTGCAGTCATCTGAAAAGGCAATGGAAGGGAGCACACTTGACATTCTAGGGCTTTGGTAGATCAGGCCTTTTATGTAGCTTAAATTGCTTTTCTACTAACCGCTAAAATCGGCACAAAATTATGCAAAAATTCTAAACAGTAATTATGCGTGGTCGTACGATCGTCACTGCGATCATGCAAGCTACAAACTACAAAGCTCCCAGTATGAAAGACCACAGAGAATTAGATGTACAGTATTCCTGAACATACTATATACTGAAACAGCAAAACTTCAATTTCCCTATGTTAAATTAAGCAGAGGCATTTTTTTCTATCTTGGTACATTACTGAAATTCAATATAGCCAATATATATTACTGAAATTATATATTGCCATACAAGATATATATAAGCCTAGGTTTTTATCTGAACGATTCTCTTTGTTTTTTGAAGTATGCCACACTTTGTAATGGTGTATTCAGGTTGGTACAGTGCAAAGCCTAATATCAAATAGAGTTGGGAGTTTACTGCATAAGGCAATGAATAGATAAGTAATCCCCCTCCCACTCAAAGATATTAGATTAAAGATGACTGAAAGGGCTTGCACAAAGGCACATTTCCATTAGCACAAAGCCTGTGTGAGTGTTATATTGGGTTTATATGACAGAAATAAAGAAATGAAAAATTTAGTACAACCCAAATAGCTAATATAAGAGCTAAGTGAAGAGACTTTTTTTTAAAGGCCATGCAACATGCAAACAGGTCACATAGTAAAAAATTACTCTTAAATCTTATTGAAAATCATTTTAAAAAGCCAAACAACCCAGTTGTTTGTTTTCTAATTAAATGACCACCAGAAGAGAAAATATCTGAGTATATTATGTATTAAACACTAATGGGTACCTGTTTACATAAGACATGTACTGTCAAGAATCATTGGCATTTTATTGGCCATATGTAGTTCAGGGTGTGTTACTTGTAAAAAGTGTAATGCACATAGGAAAAATTGGAATGTGTGATTTCATGGATATCTCACTCCCACTAGGGTTTAAAAGAGATTGATCTAGGGCTTATGTCAAAGCTTCAGTATACAACAGGTGCAAGAAAAGAACTATGGATGAGTGGCCTATAGTCTGATAATGATTTCTCAACTTGGATTTGTAGCTACTTTAGGAGCACCTGTAGTGTTAGGTCTTGCAGATGGTGACGCTGTAGACTAGATATGATTTGCTTTTAAAAAATGAATGTTTTTGATACATTTCTGTTGTTGTTGTTGTTTTCTCCTGAAACAATTAGTGAATTTGTCTGTGGGAAGAATTCCCTAAAGGGACATTGTAGTGAGAGATATACAAACGGCTGTTTTTTTTTTTTTGCTTTGTATTTTACATTTTAAACCAATTATGTGACTGTCCTGATGATCCTGTGTCTCTAGAACTTTCACCCGCAGATCCCAAATGAGCATGAACATCATGTGCTGTGATCGGTTACGGACGGCAGTAATTGAAATCTACACCCTGTTTGGGAGTTACTATGGCATATGTAGAGTGGTGAGTGTTTGGCTCTCACCGCTGATTTGGGTCTGTCTCCTGTCACTCTAGTCGCATAGTAATGACTCCCTCTAGTGGCACCTGTGCGCCACTACAGACATCATTACAATGCGACTACAGTGACAGGAGACAAAACCAAAGCAGCGGTGAGAGCAAAACACTCACCTCTCTACATATGCTATAGCCGGCGGGCCCAAACCACTTTGCTCCAAAGACCCGGACCTCAGCAAGATTCCCGATGGCATGGATCGGTAAGCTTGAAGCACACACTGATCTACACATGCCAAGGAGGGGACAAACATCAGCTCTGCATGCCACTGCACTGTGACTGGCTGAAAATAACACACACAGCCTATGAAGGGCAGGGGACAGGGAACAGCCGTTACCGCACAGCTCTGCGCTGCCTATGAGCGGTATACACATACGGGTTGGGAGAGAGAAAGTTAGTGTGCGTGACTCAAGTATAAGCCGAGATCCAAAAAGTTGGCTTATACTCGAGTATCTACGGTAAATATGACAGCTTCCATGTCCCTTTCATTATAATGTCCCCTTAACAACAAAAATAAGGGCAGCTGACCACTGACATTTTTATCTGTTCTATCACACATTACTCAGCTTAGACGGTGATTTCCTGCACCAAAGTATTTAATGTTTAAATCATTTTTCAATTTTCACATTTTCGTAAAAAAAAAAAAAATCAGTGTACCAACTATTTGCAGGTTGGTATTGCTATAAATAATGGCATGTATGAGGCTACTCCACCTGAACAATAACAACCCACATAGTTCTTGATATGGGCTGCTCTGCAAGAGGAAAACGGATATCTATTCTCTTGCAAAGCACCCCTGTCTATGAAATGACAGCGAGGACTACCCCCCACACTTATCGGTCTAGATCTTGGAGAGTGGTATCATGGAATATCTGCCATCCCCCAACAGTTTGGAATGAGTATGATTCAGGTAGAGTTAATATAGTTATTATTATAACTATATTATAACTATTTTAAACATGTAAAGTAAAGTCCTTACTATAGTTGCCTTTTAAGTATGCACATGTATTTTCAGGGTACAATTGAAACAAAAACAAATGCTTCTAATCTTACAAAGCATTACTGCACAGAAAAATGTTTCAGCTTTCTTAAGCTATCTTCTACCTATCTTGGTTTAACTAATCCTTTCAGAAGTTTTGAAAACATACACAGTTTTTAAGGTAATTTTAATATTCCTACAAAATTATTACATACATTTCTGCTTTTATCAGCATATATGTCAAATACTTTGTTTACAATTTGCTGCAATGAAATTGAAGTTCAGCAAGCTTCAGAGAGATTAAAGACACAATTTGACAGGCTGACATTATCTATCTGCTGAATGTGCCAATACGGGTGACCTGTTTTCTGTGGGTTTTTTTTTCATCACTAAAGAGTTGAGCATGAAATCTGAGCATTTTTTTTTCTGCTCAAGAGGAATTTATATTAGGGTGTAACCAGAACTTTGAATGGGGTTTATTAGATGTGGGAGGTACTGCTCAAACAAGCAACACCTATTAGGGGAAAGTTGTACGCTTGCAAGACTAGGGTTCCCTCCTCCTTATTTCTTGTAACTGCTATTTTCATATCGTAGCACATTGTATATTGTCATGCTTATGTTGTACTTCTTTGGTTTTAGTTACTCATATATTGTAATTTTACTGTGCTCTGCATAAGATAATGGTGCTAGATAAATAAACTAAATAAAAATTACTTAATTGATTTAAGGTGCTCATTAATTAATTAATTAGCAACTCCTGAATCTACTTAGTACCTCAGAAATATCCAGTTCAATCCTATTTACTTGTTGATTAAACCATTTATACCCCCCCCCCCCAAAAAAAAAATGCCCCCCAAATAATTTGCTCAGCATAAATGCGAATGACACTAATAAACAAGACTTATAAAATCTTGCATATAAAATGGATTCTTATTGATGCTCTTTAATTGATCTTTTCCATGGAAAAATCTGTTTTTTTTTTCTAAAATGTGCATGCTTGCTTATCTCTGTTCGGTCAAGAAAAAACTATTTGTAATCATGCTAAATTTTCTAGCTATCCATATTTGACATTCTGACTCTTGAATAAGGGTGAGAGAGAAATGCATTGAAGAGCAGTGATGTTTTTTTTTTTTTTTTTTTGCCGACACCAAGCCATATGCATACCCAATCTAAATTACCATATCTCTTTATTAGACTGTATACACTCACCTAAAGGGTAATTAGGAACATCTGTTCAATTTCTCATTAACGCAGTTATCTAATCAACCAATCACATTGCAGTTGTTTCAATGCATTTAGGGGTGTGGTCCTGGTCAAGACAATCTTCTGAACTCCAAAATGAATGTCAGAATGGGCAAGAAAGGTGATTTAGGCAATTTTTAATGTGGCATGGTTGTTAGTGCCACATGGGCTGGTATGAGTACAATCTGCTCAGTTACTGGGATTTTCATGCATAACCATTTCTAGGGTTTACAAAGAATGGTGTGAAAAGGGAAAAACATCCAGTATGCAGCAGTCCTATAGGTGAAAATGCCTTGTTGATGCTAGAGGTCAGAGGAGAATGGGCCGACTGATTCAAGCTGATAGAAGAGCAGCGTTGACTGAAATAACCACTCGTTACAACCGAGGTATGCAGCAAAGCATTTGTGAAGCCACAATATGCACAACCTTGAGGTGGATGGGCTACAACAGCAGAAGACCCCACCAGGAACCACTCATCTCCACTACAAATAGGAAAAAGAGGCTACAATTTGCACAAACTAACCAAAATTGGACAGTTGAAAACTGGAAAAATGTTGCCTGGTCTGATGAGTCTTGATAGAGCCAGAATTTGGTGTAAACAGAATGAGAACATGGATTTATCATGCCTTGTTAACACTGTGCAGGCTGGTTGCGGTGTTGTAATGATGTGGGGTATGTTTTCTTTGCACACTTTAGGCCCCTTAGTGCCAGCTGGGCATTGTTTAAATGCCACAGGCTACCTGAGCATCGTTTCTGACCATGTCCATCCCTTCATGACTACCATGTACCCATCCTCTGATGGATACTTCCAGCAGGATAATGCACCATGTCACAAAGCTCGAATAATTTAAAATTGGTTTCTTGAACTAGACAATGAGTTCTATGTACTAAAATGGCCCCCACAGTCACCATATATCAACCCAATAGAGCCTTTTTGGGATGTGATGGAACGGGAGCTTTGTGTCCTGGATCTGCATCCCACATATCTCCATAAACTGCAAGATGCTATCCTAACAATATGGGCCAACATTTCTAAAGAATGCTTTCAGCACCTTGTTGAATCAATGACACAAAGAATTAAAGCATTTCTGAAGGGGGGGGGGGGTATTAGTATGGTGTTCCTAATAATCCTTTAGGTGAATGTATTTTACACCTTCTAACTCCTGTATGCCTGTCTGGGAACCTCATGTTAACAAACATACTATTTTGTTAATTTCATTAGCAAGCCTGGCAGAAATCTTTGGTGTCACTCCCATGTACTATCTATTGTTAGAAGCACTGTGGAGCGGCTGTGTTTATTATACACCTAAAATCAAGCTAAACCAATATTTTTCATTATTTCCTGCAACATGCAGACCCAATCTGGAATCACTGATTTTTTTCACTTTATCTTGACTTTTTAATGAACATTTTGTATATACTAAAACAGGGGTAGAGGTGCCCAATGCATGAATGATAGGTTAATAAAGCTGCTGATCTTTTAAACACAGAGGTTATCTTACCTCTCTTGAATAATTTGGACCAGTCTATTAAAAAAGGTCTTTTATCTGACCACATAAAGTTGACAATGCAATTTGGAGGTGCTTACAACCACCTATGCAAATAAAGGATGAGTCTAAAATACTTTGTTCAAAAAATTGGTCTGTAGAAAGCCACATACACGCTTCAGAGTAAATGGACTGCTAATTGTCCAGTTAGCTATCAATTGAGACATATGTGCAATTTTAACTGTGAAAAGTAGTAGAATAGATCTGGGGATTGAGGATATTTAAAAGAGAATGTATAATTATACATTAGGAACTCTGCTTTTGAATGTCATTAGAGATGACCGGAAAAGTTCGCCAGCGAATAGTTCCTGGCGAACATCTGCTGTTTGCCATTCGTGTTTAATGTGAATTTTTTTTTAAATTTTGTGTTCGCATATTTTACATTGAAGTCAATAGCCACCGATTTTAGCGGTTAATAGCAAAGCAATCTTACATCAGAATCAGAATCAGAATCAGAATCAATTTATTTTTGCCAAGTAAGTTTGCACCTACAAGGAATTTGTCTTGGCAGTTGCTTAACAAACACAAACAAAAACAATACAAGGACAGACAGTGTGAATATTACAAGTTAAGGACATTATAAGTATAGTGGCAGTAAGCAATGTGAGAATTGTTCATGTTTAGTTCTGTGCTGATTACTTTCAGTCCTAGCAGCTCTAACGTGGTTCAGCATTAAGTATGGCTACCGCTTGAGGAAAAAAACTGTTCCTGTGTCTAGAGGTTTTGGTAGCGATTGACCGGAATCTTACTCCTGAAGGCATGCGCTGGAAGATGGAGTGAGCTGGGTGAGAGGGGTCAGAGGCAATTTTGGTTGCTCTCTTTCTGCACCTGCTAGTGTAAAGATCCTGCAGGGAAGGTAAGCTACAGCCAATTATCCTTTCCGCTGATCGGATGATGCGCTGCAGCCTCCCCTTTTCTAATGCTGAGCAGGAGCCGAACCATACAGTCATAGATGATGTTATGGTTGATTCGATGATTGCAGTGTAGAACTGCACCATTAGATTTTGAGGTAGGCCAAACTTTTTCAGCTGCCGTAGATGGTACATTCTCTGTTGTGCTTTCTTGACAATAGTGGCAGTGTTGTTGTCCCATTTTAAGTCGTTTGAGATCGTGGACCCAAGAAACTTGAATGACTCTACTTGGGTTATTGTGGATCCATTTATGGTTAAGGGGAGGTGCTTGGGGGGAGATCTCCTAAAGTCTATTATCATCTCCATGGTTTTGAGAGCATTTAGTTCCAAGTTGTTGCTGCTGCACCAGGAGGAAAGCTGTCCCACCACATGCCTGTATGCAGACTCATCCCCGTTTTGAATGAGACCAACAACTGTTGTGTCGTCTGCAAACTTCAGAACCTTAACAGATGGATCTGTGGAGATGCAGTCATTGGTGTAAAGTGAGTACAGCAGTGGGGAAAGCACACAGCCCTGGGGTGCACCAGTACTGACTGTCAGAGAGCTTGATGTGAGTTTACCAAGTCTAACACGCTGTCTTCTGTCGGTTAAGAAGTCGGTTATCCATTTGCAGAGGGATTCAGGTATATGTAGCTGGGAGAGCTTGCTGTGCAGCAGTGATGGAATTATGGTATTAAATGCAGAGCTGAAATCTATAAATAAAATCCTGGTGTAGGTTCCTGGGATATCTAAATGCTGTAGTACATAATGCATACACATGTTCACGGCATCGTCTGCGGATCTGTTAGGCCTGTAGGCAAATTGCAAAGAGTCCAGCAGGGGATCTGTGATGGATTTCAGATAAGTCATTATCAGTTTTTCAAATGCTTTCATGACCAGTGATGTCAGCGCAACAGGCCTGTAATCATTTAAACATGCAGGTTTTTTTTTTTTTGAATTGGTACAATAGTTGCGCTTTTAAAACAGGCAGGAACAATTGAGAGTTCTAGAGATGCTTTGAATATGTCTGTAAATACAGGCGCTAATTGGTCGGCACAGAGATTCAAGCATTTCGCAGACACAGTGTCTGGTCCCATTGCTTTCCTGGTGTTTTGTTTTTTAAAGAGTCTGTTTACATCTGATTGGAATATTGTTAGAGCATGCACATCTGGGGACAGGTCAATAGATTGTGTCTGGCCTCCTGTGTTGTGTAGTTGCTGAGGCACCGCAGGGGGTGGAGACGTTGGCTGGCAGGAAGAGTGTTCAGTTTGCCTGTGGCAGAGATGCAAATTGACTTGTTGTGTTTGGCTTTTGTTGGTAGTGTCAAACCTGCAATAAAATGTATTCAGCTCATTTACAAGCTGCAGGTTATGTAGTGAGGGGGGAGGAGATTTCCTCCTGTAGCTGGTAATTTCATGTAGAGATTTCCATATTGTGGATGAGTCGGCGTTAGAAAATTTTTCCTCGAGTTTTTGTGAATAATCTTTTTTTGCGTCGGTAATGGCTCTCTGCAGTTTGTATTTCGCAGCTTTGTAGAGGACTTTATCGCCTGTACGATGTGCCCTTTCTTTGTCGAGGCGCAGCTTCCTAAGATGTGATGTAAACCAGGGTTTATCGTTATTGTACCTGGTGCACTTTTTTGTGGGGATGCAGGACTCTTCACAAAAGGTAATATATGATGTCACAGCGTCAGTGTATTCATTTAGGTCACTGGAGGATTCTTTAAATAAATTCCAGTCAGTTAAATCAAAGCAGCTCTGCAGTTTTTCTACAGCTTCACTAGTCCATTTCTTAACTGTGGTCACTACAGGTTTGGCAGTTTTTAGTCTTTGGATGTATGTTGGGATAAGCTGTATAACAGCATGATCAGAGTTCCCCAAAGCTGCCCTGCTGACAGAGTGATATGAGTCCTTAGTCGTAGTGTAACAGTGATCAAGTGTCTTACCTTCTCTAGTTGCGCTTGTGACGTGTTGCCTGTATTTGGGGAGTTCTTTGGAAAGGTTAGCACTGTTGAAATCCCCTAGTATGATAAAAAAAGGAACTCTAAATTGCTAGGAACTCTAAATTTGCAGGGTATGTGGAGTGGGACAGTGGGTACAAGAGGTAAAAAAAAACAAAAAGACCTTACAGTTTTTGAGAACATCGATTTTAAAGTTTCATAGGAAAAATGTATACATTTAAATGCTGCAAATGACAGATAATGTAGCAAACCTAATGGTAGTGTAAATTTACATACATCAAAAGAAATAGCACTGAATTTCATGATGTTTTTTCCAGGGGATCTGTACGCACTGTGTACGGACCCCCTGGAAACCCCTCTGGAGTTGCAACGCTTTGGCCAGGGATTGCTATACAGCCGTGATGTGGCTGTATAAATATCCCTGGCAACTTTACCTACTTTTTGAAACTTTTTTTTTTTCAGAGTGTGGGAAATAAAAAAAAAGAAGTATAGCAGAGCTGGCAGCGGTGAGCGGCGGTGTGAGGCATCAGGTGCATGGAGATCTTCAATAAATGTAACAAAGAAGAAGCTCGCAAGATAGAGAATGTTGGCATGAGACCATTTCCAAGGATATTGGCATGGGACCATTTTTTTAAAGTACTGGTAATTATTTCTGATGAATTAAGATTATTTAAATACTTTTTTTGTGTTTTTATTTAATTTAATCCTTTGTGGAAATTGGTAAGGGGTACTTTGTACCCCTACACTCATTTCTCCTGAGAGAGGGGGTGGGCATTTGGGGGTCCCCTTTTTAAAGGGGACTTCCAGATGCCACATGTTCCCCCCTAAGGAGTCCTCCCGAGGTACCAGAGGTGGGGAAGAGCCCCTTGTCCATGGATTGGACAAGGGCTCTGAGGGGGAGGCTTGGCCACCCCTCCCAGAACCCCCCATACCATAGACCATGCGGGCTGGTATAGCTCAGGGTGCAAAGCTACACTCGGCCAGGGCTCCGCATTCTGGCTATCCCAGCTAACCACATCATTTTTTTTCATTTCCCACACTCTGAACAAAGTTTCAAAAGACAGGTAAAGTTGCCAAGGATCCTTATACAGCCATATTGCGGCTGTATAGTGATCCTTAGCCAAAGCACTGCATCTCTGAAGTGCTTTCCAGGGGGTCCGTATGCACTGCGTATGGACCCCCTGGAAACCCCATCAGAAAATTCATTGCTCTTTCTTTTGATATATGTAAATGTACACTACCATTAGGTTTGCTACATTAACTGTCATTTACCGCATTTAAATGTATACTTTTTTCCTTTTGAAACTTTAAAATCGATTTTCTCAAAAACTGCAAGGTCTTATTGAAAAATGTGGTGTTTCTTGCATGCAAGGAGGCTTTGCTATTAATTACGATTATGGCCGTAAGTACATAATCGTAATGAAGAAGGATTTCGCGAAATTTCGCGTAAGCGTAATTTTCGCGTAATTTTCGCATTACAGTCGTATCATGCCGTAATTTCGCATTAAACGCTACCGTAATTTCGCGTTAAACCGTAACGCTCTGTATAATATAAAAAAGCCGCCGACTTTAAGGGTTAATAGCAAAGCCCCCTTAAATGCTAAGAGCCTCAAATTTGGAGAATATATTAAGGAGATCAGGAGGAATAAGAGGAAAAATTTTTTTTTCAAAAAGACCTTATAGTTTTTGAGAAAATCGATGTTAAAGTTTCAAAGGAAAAATGTAAACATTTAAAAACCCGCCGACTTTAACGGTTAATAGCAAAGCCTGCTTAAAGTTTAGGAACACCAAATTCCCAGGGTATATTAAGGGGATCAGTGGGAATAAGAGGAAAAAAATTTTTTTCAAAAAGACCTTATAGTTTTTGAGAAAATCGATTTTTAAGTTTCAAGGGCGAAAATGTCTTTTAAATGCGGAAAATGTCAGTTTTTTTTGCACAGGTAACAATAGTGTATTATTTTCATAGATTCCCCCAAGTGGGAAGAGTTTTACTTACTTCGTTCTGAGTGTGGGAAATATAAAAAAAAAAACGACGTGGGGTCCCCCCTCCCAGACCTCTTTAACCCCTTGTCCCCCATGCAGGCTGGGATAGCCAGAATGCGGAGCACCGGCCGCGTGGGGCTCCGCACCCTGACTATACCAGCCCGCATGGTCCATGGATTGGGGGGTCTCGGAAGGGGAGGGGCAGCCAAGCTTTCCCCTCCCCCTCCGAGCCCTTGTCCAATCCAAGGACAAGGGGCTCTTCTCCACCTCCGATGGGCGGTGGAGGTGGAGGCCGCGATTTCCTGGGTGGGGGGTTCATGGTGGAATCTGGGAGTCCCCTTTAAAAAGGGGTCCCCCAGATGCCCACCCCCCTCCCAGGAGAAATTAGTATAGAGGTACTTGTAGTACCCCTTACCCATTTCCTTTAAGAGTTAAAAGTAAATAAACACACAAACACATAGAAAAAGTATTTTAATTGAACAAAAAACATAACCACGAAAAAAGTCCTTTAATATTCTTAATTAACCATTAATACTTACCTGTCCCTTTAAATAAATGATCCCACGCAATATCCTCGGAAATGTTCTATCAGTTACAATGTAACAAAGTTATTACAATATAACAACTTTGTTACATTGTAACTACGCCGCACCCGACGTCACTCACCGCCGCCGCCGCCGCGTCTGCGCTGCAGGACCCGACAGAGCTCTGAGCTATAGCTCAGAGCTCTCGAAAGCATCTTTGTATTTGGGCTCCAAGGAGCCCCATTGGTCCTTAGCAGACCAATGGGGTTCCTTCTGATTTGAAGGAACCCCATTGGTCTGCTAAGGACCAATGGGGCTCCTTGGAGCCCAAATACAAAGATGCTTCTCAGAGCTCTGAGCTATATAGCTCAGAGCTCTGTCGGGTCCGTGCAGGACGCTAAGTCCCCGCCGGCTCCGCTGCCCTCCCCGCCTCTCCCACATGTCACCCACATGTCACCCACATGTGGGTGACATGTGGGTGACAGATGTGGGCGGGGTGGACAGCGGGAGCTGCGGGGACTTAGCGTCCTGCACGGACGCGTATGCAGCGGCTGAGCGGCGAGTGGCGTCGGGTGCGGCGTAGTTACAATATAACAAAGTTGTTACATAATAACTTTGTTACATTGTAACTGATAGAACATTTCCGAGGATATTGCGTGGGATCATTTATTTAAAGGGACAGGTAAGTATTAATGGTTAATTAAGAATATTAAAGGACTTTTTTCGTGGTTATGTTTTTTGTTCAATTAAAATACTTTTTCTATGTGTTTGTGTGTTTATTTACTTTTAACTCTTAAAGGAAATGGGTAAGGGGTACTACAAGTACCTCTATACTCATTTCTCCTGGGAGGGGGGTGGGCATCTGGGGGACCCCTTTTTAAAGGGGACTCCCAGATTCCACCATGAACCCCCCACCCAGGAAATCGCGGCCTCCACCTCCACCGCCCATCGGAGGTGGAGAAGAGCCCCTTGTCCTTGGATTGGACAAGGGCTCGGAGGGGGAGGGGAAAGCTTGGCTGCCCCTCCCCTTCCGAGACCCCCCAATCCATGGACCATGCGGGCTGGTATAGTCAGGGTGCGGAGCCCCACGCGGCCGGTGCTCCGCATTCTGGCTATCCCAGCCTGCATGGGGGACAAGGGGTTAAAGAGGTCTGGGAGGGGGGACCCCACGTTGTTTTTTTTTTATATTTCCCACACTCAGAACGAAGTAAGTAAAACTCTTCCCACTTGGGGGAATCTATGAAAATAATACACTATTGTTACCTGTGCAAAAAAAACTGACATTTTCCGCATTTAAAAGACATTTTCGCCCTTGAAACTTAAAAATCGATTTTCTCAAAAACTATAAGGTCTTTTTGAAAAAATTTTTTTTCCTCTTATTCCCACTGATCCCCTTAATATACCCTGGGAATTTGGTGTTCCTAAACTTTAAGCAGGCTTTGCTATTAACCGTTAAAGTCGGCGGGTTTTTAAATGTTTACATTTTTCCTTTGAAACTTTAACATCGATTTTCTCAAAAACTATAAGGTCTTTTTGAAAAAAAATTTTTTCCTCTTATTCCTACTGATCTCCTTAATATATTCTCCAAATATGAGGCTCTTAGCATTTAAGGGGGCTTTGCTATTAACCCTTAAAGTCGGCGGCTTTTTTATATTATACGGAGCGTTACGGTTTAACGCGAAATTACGGTAGCGTTTAATGCGAAATTACGGCATGAACGAAACGCGAAATTTCGCGTTGAAAATTACGCTTACGGTATTTTCAATTACGATTTTAATGGCAATTTCGCTACGCTAATTTCGCATCGTAATCGCAAATTTCGCATGCGTAATTATAGTAATGCGAAATTACGAAAATTTCAGCTCAACTCTAACCGTTAAAGTCGTACTCAATGCCAAGCAGCTGCAGCTAAAGCTAACAAAATTTTGGGATGCATTAAAAGGGAAATAAAAACTCGAGATGCTAGCATAATATTGCCCCTGTTTAACTCTCTAGTAAGGCCACATCTGGAATATGGAATTCAGTTCTGGGCACCACATTACAAAAAAGATATTGCAGTTTTAGAGCAGGTGCAGAGACGAGCAACAAAATTGATGCGTGGGATGGAAGGTCTCACTTATCGAGAAAGGTTAGATAAACTGGGTTTATTTAGTCTAGAGAAAAGACGCCTTAGAGGGGATCTAATTAACATGTATAAATACATCAGAGGGCAATATAATACCTTGGCGGATGAGCTTTTTGTCCCTAGGCCTTCTCAAAGGACTAGAGGACATGATCTGCGCATGGAGGAAAAACGTTTTAACCATTTATTTAGGAAAGGGTTCTTTACAGTAAGAGTGATTAAGATGTGGAATGCATTGCCACAGGAAGTCGTTATGGCAAACTCTATACCTGCATTTAAAGGGGGCTTAGATGCTTTCCTTGCGTTGAAAGACATCCATGGCTACAATTACTAGGTAATGCCTAATGATGTTGATCCAGGGATTTTATCTGATTGCCATCTGGAGTCGGGAAGGAATTTTTCCCTTTAGGGGCTAATTGGACCATGCCTTGTAAGGGTTTTTTCGCCTTCCTCTGGATCAACAGGGATATGTGAGGGAGCAGGCTGGTGTTGTACTTTATACTGGTTGAACTCGATGGACGTATGTCTTTTTTCAACCAAAATAACTATGTAACTATGTAACTATGTAAAGTCGGCGGCCATTTACCTGCCATATAAGTCTATTGAGCCCGCTGCGAACAGCCAGTTTGCAAACTTTTGCGGAAATTCGAGTTCTAAATTCTCAAACCCAAAATGTTATTCAATCCAGGAACTTTTCTGGAGTTCGGTTCGCCCCCATAGTGCATCATGAGGGTCAACTTTGACCCTCTACATCACTGTCAGCAGACACATTGTATCCAATCAGGCTACACTCCCTCCTGGAGCCCCTCCCCCCCTTATAAAAGGCAAGCAGTGTCAGGCATTTCACTCACTCGTGTGCCTGCAGTAATTAGTGAAGGGATAGCTGCTGCAGACTCTCCTAGGGAAAGCTTAGTTAGGCTCTTGTAGGCTTGTTAGCTTGCTCCTGGCTGATTGTTATTGCTAAAAAAAAAGCACCCCTCAACAGTTCTTTTGAGAGCTAATCTTGTTCTTGTGATCTATTTTTTTGTGTGTGGCCCACTTGCATTATATACAGCCCTGTCAGTCAGTGTCACTGTGCCTGTCTATGTGTGACAGGTGCACATGTAATACCCATCACTGCATATACCTACTACCTGTTGTGTTCACTTCAGTGCACCCACCTACCTATGTGAGCGCACAGTGTCACTGTGCCTATCCGGTATCTGTCTGTGTGTGACAGGTGCACATGTAATACCCATCACTGCACATACCTACCTGTTGTTCACTTCAGTGGACCTACCTACCTACGTGAGCGCATGCAGTGTGATACACCACTCTGTGCATACTTGTTAACTGCCCCTGTGTGACTGACTGCACATTGTATTAGTCAAGTCAGTGCATACCTTTCACTTCATCCCCCCCCAATATGGACAAAACATGGCAGAGGCAGGCCACCTGGCAGGTCTGTTTGAGGTCGTGCTTTCGTGATTTCGTGCGGCCCGCGACCAAAGTACAGTGTTCAGAAGAAGGCACGTGCCATCAACCCCCAATATTGTCAGGACATAGTTGACTATTTAACACAGAACACCTTATCTTTCTTCCTCCTCTTGCTCTGATTCTGGCACCCCACTTAACACTCAGTCGGCCGCCACCACCAAAGTGCCATCACCCCAGGGCTCAGCGGTGTGGAAATGTGTTTGTGTGTCTGCCTCAGATGAGAGCAATGCCATCTGTACTCTTTGCCACCAAAAATTGAGCCGTGGAAAGACCAATACCCGCGTAGGGACAACTACCTTATGAAGGCACATGATTACAAAGCACAAAATGCAATGGGATAACCACCTGAGGGAAAGCAGCACACAAAAGCAAATCCACACACCGCAGTGGAAGATATGCAATTATTTCTCATAAAAGGCGATACCCTAACTGTACCATAATGTTGAAAGGCAAGTGGTGTTATCTCTGGCACACAGCATTGGGTCAAGGGACCATCTGACCATGTGGTCTGCAAAGCACAGTCAGGCCTGCCCAAAGACTAAGTCACTCCCCACACACAGCATCTCTGCCTGCACGCCGTGTGACTGCCAGCCCCAAGACTAAGTCGCTCCCCACACAGCATCTCTGCCTGCAGGCCGCTTGACGGCCTTCTCTGCCACCACCAACAGGGTCCAGGACTCCAGGCAGATTCCTGAATTTTTAAGGCCCCTTCATGATCATTACCTTGCAGCGGTGAAGGGGCTTACGTATCACAATGAATTAACGCCTACCGGCTATATGAATGTCTCGGGGGATGGGGGGCACACCCAAGATAATAAGGTCGTTGCTTCATTGTGGACAGAATAGGTGTAATTTTACTATTTGGCCACAAGATGTCCTCATGCATTTTCTTCCTGCAGCATAGCAGTCAAACTGGAAGTAATGTGTGTAAGTGTAATTTCATTTTGTTACATTGACCAGAGGCATCTCATTGATGCCAGTGATCAATGACAGGAACACTTAGATCGGTGATTGAGATCTGTGATCCCATTCACTGATCTCCAAGCTAATGGACGGTGACTAGAATGTGCACGGTCGCACGCAGAATGGCAATCGTGATGAGGGCTGTATAGCTATGGCAGGGAAAAGTGGTTGAAATACATAGAGAATAAAGAAATTACTTTTAAAAATATTGCCTACAAAAAGCTTAATTTGTGGCAAAAAAAAGATATAGTTTATTTAATTGTGATAGGTAGAGATAAAGTTATTGGCAAATGAATGGGAGGAGCACTGAAATGTGAAAATTGCTCTGGTCCATAAGGAGAAAAAAACCTGAAATGGTCAAGTGGTTAAACAGCAACATAAATCATAATAGGAAGTTTCAGACAATGAGAAACACGTTGAAAATGTGACAGTGTTTCAGTAACTAGGCAGCCTGGTGACAGTGGAAGGTGGTGCCAGTTCTGATGTTAAAAACCGCATCAATAAGGCAAACGCAGCCTTTTTAAAATTGTATCAAATATGGATACACCATGATATCTCCTTAAAAATCAAAACTTAAAATACCTGTATTTCAGAGCAATGTGAAGGCAGCCCTCCTGTATGAATGGGAGGTGACAACAGAGATAACAGGAAACATCTGCAATTGTGTCACTGCCTAAGAATAATACTTTACATCTGGTGGCCAGATATAGTTGTGGGAGAGAGACAAAAAAAGAACCAGTTGATTTACATATCAAACCAAGAAAATTAGGTTTGGTTAAGCCAGACTCTTCACAAGAACAACACCATCGATAAAGAAATCTTAAGGTGAAATCCCCAGTTTAGAAGAAAAAGAGGGATGCCAAAAGCAACTTGCAATAGAAGTGTAGAGTGTAGAGGGGGGAAAAATGAACAAAAGACCATCATGGACTGACATAGGGAAGATTGCTCAGAACAAAAAATGGCGGAAAGCATTTATTGAGGTCCTTTGCTCCGGTGGGTGACAAAGGAATTAAGTCAATTAAGTTTGCACAGCAACTATAACACTCACATTTTATATGGAAGTTAGCAGAGAAACTACCTCTAAATCCACAATGTAAGCAAGAGAAACCAAGAGCAGCTCGCTTATATATTAAAACTCCAAAAATGTTATGAAGATTCTTCTTAAAATGTGATAGCAGTAAAAATAGCATAATACTTATCATATCCACCAGACACAAATGCAACAAGATATTCAAGGTCAGCGGGAAAACTACCTATAGTTCTCTCATCTCACAATTTTGTCCTCTGTAGACTAGCTGATGTAAAAAACAATGGTGAGCTGAGCATCATCATCATCAGCATCAAAAACCTGCCCACAAGACCTGCTGCAAACATCTTCAGCTCTGCTGCTTCATTTGTACATTTGTAGATGCAAACACATTATTTTCACACAAAAATAATAAAAAAAATACATGTTGACACTGAATTAGCGCTAACATATTAGATTTTGGAGATGGGATTTCACAAGTTTTTCTGACAACCTTTTTCACAGCATAAGGTGACCTTGGAGAATGTGACCTGAAAATAGGACTCTAGTTCAAATAGTCAGCCTACATCTATCACTTTCTCTTCTCCTGGTAGGAAATCTTTGAAGCTGATAATTGCTCAAATTATAGATAAAAGTGGAGCTTTCATCAGAATAACATAATCTACATACATTTTACATGTTTTACCAGTTCCATCTTTTTCCTCATCACAAGTCTTTTAAATTCTTGTACGCATCAACAGTATTAGCCATACTGAATTTTAAACAGAATATTCTGGGTCAATTAAAAAAAATAGATAACCCAGCATGAATAATGTCTTTATTGAGTTCAGAATGTAAGCTTCCATTTTCTTTAACTAAAAATCCCTCTAATAATTTATGATAGCGCAAATTAATTTAAGTAATGCACAAGATGATGGTTTTACCCTTGTAAAGCTGTGTTTTCTGGGTGCACTCCGGAATATATTAAATGAATGTAAGCACACTGCGTGCCTTCAGCTCGTATGATGATCAATATATCATTTGGATTAAGAGAACTCAGGGATTTTAAAGATAACAGCTGTAGATTCACTATTTTATTTTCTTTCTGCAGATACTATACGTTGATTTTTTTTTTCATTATTATCAATATTATTATTATTTCTGTACTATTTTCTACTGTTGTTACTATAATATTGTCATCATTTTTAATTTATGAAGTGCCAACATATTACATGACAGTAAATATATGGTGCAAATAACAAACCTGTATAAACAATTAACTATGACACAGCAGGAAAAGAGAACCCAGCCCAATCAAGTTTACAATCTACTGTAATTATCATATGTTATCCCCCTGATAGCTTATACTAATCAGGGTAAATGGGACTGTTATAAAGAATTAAAGAACACCTAAACTGAGTGGGATATGTAGGATGACATATTTATTTCCTTTTTAACATTGAATATTGCCTGGCTGTCTTGCTGACTCTATGCTTCTAGCCATAGACCCTGAACAAGCATGCAGGTCAGATGTTTCTGACTGAAGTCTGACTGGATTAGCTGCATGCTTGTTTCAGGTGTGTGATGCAGACAATACTGCAGCCAAAGAGACAAGAAGGACTACCAGGCCACTAGTATTGCTTACAGATAAATAAATATGGCAACCTTCATGTACCTCTCATTTCTTGAATACTCAGTATGGCACATCACAGTCCTTTGCACAGATCTTCCACTCATTATTAACATAACATAATAGCATGATGATGTCGTGCTTGGAATTGTTTCTGCCAACATACAGAGTACACATTACAGAGAAGGAGGAAGACACAAACAGATTGACATATGTGCAACATGACAGATTAACATTAATAGCAGCAGTGGAACAGCATAGCAGCAATAAAACCAAGGGCACAACTAGAAACCACTGGGGCCCCCTGCAAAAATTTGAATGCCCCCTCCCCCCTCTGTCAGACCACAACCCCCCCCCCCCCCTCCTGCACCAACCCCCACCCTTTCTTCTCTCAAAAAGGAAATAAGGCAAAATAATTATATATACAACACACACACATACTGTAGACATAGACGAACAAGGAAGGATCCGCAAGCCAGACAATGGATGATAAAAAAAGGTGGTATTTATTATTAGAAGCTCCACATGACAAAGTGCAATAAAACCACAGGTTCAACTCTATATTCATACTATAGACATACACATACATCATACTATACACATACAAACCACATACACCACACATACTACACATACACACACACCACACTACACACATTGTACACACACATACACACCACACACGCAATCCCCCCTGACAGGCTGTGTGTCTCACAATTCGCAGTGGCAGCATGACATCTTCTCCCTGGCCTCAATTTCTTCCGTCCTGCATGCTTGAGGGGGGACAAGGAAGGATCCAAGCAGGACAATGAGGAGGTAGAAAAGAAGGATGCCTCCAGGTCCTAATGCCGCCACTGCACACTACAGCAACAGTGTGCTCAGAAGCAAATACATTATTTGTCTAATGTGTCCGCATGCTCATTAATGCATATGGGTGGGTGGTGGGCCCCAGAGCCACGGGCCTCTTCTCAGGCTTCTCCTCTTCCACCCCACCCCCGCATCTGCATCCCTTGCTTTGCAGGTGTGGTAGTTATGCCAGTGAATAAAACACAGGATACAATATATGTTGGTATAAAATAGTGGTAGTTCAACAAATATGTAGTCACAACACTGGCAGTGGCACGATCACAGGCTGGGGGGAGGGGGGCTGGAGAGAAGGAAGGGGGTTTATTAATGGAGTAGGGATGTGGAGAGAGTTTAGAGAGAGTAGTGGTTGATGGCTATGGGGAAAAAAGTATTTCTGTGTCTGACAGTCTTGGTGGAGATAGCCTGGAGTCTCCGGCCTAATGGTAGTTGCATGATCAGAAAATGACTCACCCTATACTAAAACCTGCACTCAGGTCCTAGTCAAACATTGGGGTTATTTCCAGGTCACCCCCATCATCCTCAACCAAATATCTTTACGTTTCTGGGTATCTTCACTCTCCCATGATATCCAGTAAGCCTTGCTCACTCCACTTCCAGATACTTTTATGATAGTAGCTCAAAAGAAAAAAAAATACCACAGCATACTACTGCATTGTGTATAAAATAAATAAAAAATATTGCACTCACAAAATCCTCGATCAGTTTAAAAACATAGAGTTTTGTCCCACGGGCTCTGCCCCACTTCTTCAGCCATTGGAGGGCTCCTTTGTGTATTGCAGCTTTTTGCCTACTATTGGATTCCACTGCTGCTCATCTCAGCCTCTGTCCCAAGGCACGATTGCCTCCCTTCATTCCTGCATTCTCGTGCGTACCGCGTGGCCCCTTTTGGGATCCGTGGAAGGGTTATCCTACCCTTTAATCATAACACTATGCCAAAAATCTAAAACAATTTATATGTCTACTACACAATTCACTAAAGGCCATTTTGAAAAAAAAAAAAAAAAACAAGCAGAGAAATACCAAATTCGTTATATATGTTTTTTTTTCTTTTCAATTCACTAAACTTTTGCCAAATAACCTTTCCAAATAAAGTCCATCAGTTTGGAAAGGTGGGGATGGGGTGAGGAAGGGAGGTGGTTGCCATTCTCACCTCCCTGATGCTGGTTAATGAGGCTGCTCTGGGGTTGGGGATTGCCAGGGCAGTTTCTTAGGCAGTGCAGGCAGGGCAACCACCCTGGGTGCAGACCGGAAAGTAGAAGAAGGGGGACGCAGGCAGAAGGAGATAATTGCTAGGGAGCTGATGACGCTTGGTGCAGCCAAATAGAAGATGAATATTAACTTACTTAACTCCTACTGGGCTGCCTGCGTTCAACATCAAGTCATCATCACATCACCACTGCATCACCACCTGACGTCACCATCATCACTTCACCACCTGACACTGTAGCGGTAGCATCCTGACACTGTAGCATGAACCTGACACTATAGTGTCACCACCTGCTGGGCACTTCTCACATCCAGGTATCAGCAGCACTGTCAGTGCAGAAGCTGGGACCATCCTCTAGTGCAGCAGTAAGGTGCTGTGTGTTGTCTCTTCATCTCTATGAGGATAAGCCAGGAGGCACACAGCCGTCAAAGCTGTTGACACATGGATGTGAAGAGACAGCACAGCGCCTGGGAGGAGGCAGCCCCCACACTCACCCTGGATTCTTACCAGGAGTGATCCCCAACCCTCAGTGCAGCCTTATCAGCAAGGATCAGCGATGGGAGAACAGCAACCCTCTCCCTCCCCTTGCCTTCCACCAGCCATCCCGCCAGGGAGTGAATCAGCATCAATGGGGTAAGGAGTTAGACAGGATAGCTTCTTCTAAAATTAAAAAAAATGTATAAAAATTGGTCAGGAAAAACTCATTAATTTAAAAAAAAATCTCACTTATAGAAGAAAATGCTTATAGGAAATGTTTGGTTCATTAGTGGCTAGTATATTTATGATTAGTGTCCATACAGTCTGTTAAATGCCACCTAATTACCAGTATTGGCTCCAAAATATATGCCTGTCAAGTATGTTTGTGACTGGGGTCCATACACTCTCTTCAATGTCTCCTGAGTATCAATTTTGACTTCAATACATATGCTCAGCAACTGTTCTCTTAATTACCAGGTAAACATTTCACTGCCAAAGTTCCTTTCAAACTGTTTTGCAAATAGTCCAACACAACACCGCACAATCATATGTCAACCTGCCAGCGGCCAGTGGCTTCCACAACAAAAAGTGGTGGCAGAGTTCTGCTATGGGGAGAGTTCTTGTTAGGCACAGATAGGGGATTTTTTGTGAGGCAAAGATATGGGAAGGCACTGTTAGGCAATGATAGAGGAGGTTCACTGTTAGGCATAGATATGGAAGCATTTGTGTCATAGTTAGGGTACAGAGGGGATAGTGGAACATTTGTAAAATTACTGATATTCTCTGGTTGAACTTGATGGACGTATGTCTTTTTTCAACCCAAGACACTATGTAACTATGTAACTATGTAGAATATTGGTAAAATGGTCAATATTTTACTATAATGGATATTACAATATTAGTAAAATTACTTATATTCTACTATAGCAGATTACTGCTATAGCAGATTTTACAATAGCAGATTACCAAATTACCAATTTATCCCTACCACTATTTTGCACCTTTTTTGAAGACACATAAGGACCAGCTGCTAGTTTTTAAGGGACAATATTATAAATGTCTGCATCATCGGCTCTGTCATAACAACATGTTAATTCGGGTGCAACATATCAACATTATAGTAGACTATGTGACTAGTAGACTATCAGTAATAGTATCAATATTCTACTATTGGCCTTTTTAATCCTATCCTCACACTACCCCCCCCCCCCCCCCCCATCTATGCCTACATACTTACCCTCTACCTATGCGTAACACTAATCTACCACCTCTTTTAAATACATCATTTTTATATGCTTTGCAAATTGCTTATGGAGCAGTGTGGCAAGGTATTTGGAGGAAAGTGAGTGGCAGATATGGACCTCCCACAGTGTACTGTGGGAGGGTTAGAGGCAGCACATGGAGTTACAGACAGTATGCCTTGGGACACGTGATCTGGCTAGGGAAGGTGAATTGTGCTAAGAGGAGATGAGTGCGCATAGATGAACTTGGGAAAAACATTTAATATCTTTGGTAACATAGCCAGTATCCATGGAAGGGAATTTGGAAATCCAACATGAGTTTAACTGAACTATGCTACTAGGAGGTGGGAGTTCCCTTGCAACCCTTGTTGCAATAATGTTGGAGTTCCATCATGGCCAGTCAAGCACACAGTGTTCCAAGATTTTTAGACAGGGAATTGTGATTTGTTGTATTTCAAAAAGTGTGTTGGTGTTAAAGTCAAATACACTTTATTGAATGGTAATGAGTCTCAAGTAAATTTGTTATTAAACTAATCTACCCGCTACCTATGCATAACCCTGACACTATCACTATCCAGCACTGTTAAAAGTACTCACGGTTGCTCTCCAGAGTTCTTGCTACAAAGTAGCTAAACTCCATTGTCGCTATCCCTCCAGCCACCACCGCTATTTGGCATCAATGCCACTAACTAGAGCTCAGCTATGCAGTAGCTATTATCTGGTACATGTACTGATAAGCACTGCGGATTCCCAGAATTTGGGTACCCATTATCTGAACTCCACCACTGCTTCTGACACAATCAACGTCTCTACCTGGAGTTCAACTGACAACTACTAGTACCTTTGTTTAAAGGTCCAGTGATCAACCCAACCAAGGGCCCACCACTGGCAGACCGGTAAAGGTTTTTGACCAGTGGAGAGAAGGGGCTCAGGAAACTTGTAATAAGATCCTATAATGAGAATGCTTTTCCTGCCTATTGACTTGGAATCATCTAGTAATGTTGTGCTATTTGTGCTTTTGTGCTATTATTACTTTCTTCTATAATCTAAAATTGTAATTCATTTTTACTGTATACACTGTTAACGTGTGAACAAGTTTTGTTAACCACTGGGAAGGATGGAGGAACCCACCACATACCAACTGCTTCCACAAGGGTAGAGCTATATTTATTTTATACATTATAAATTAACAAGTAAAGTGTATATGCTCATTTTTTTCAAATGGTTCACAAGGTAAACATGTTCGCTGTCAGAACTGGTAACTAGGATAACAAGACTCTCCCATTATTTTTATTTACACTTTTTTTTAACATAATGTTTGCAAATATGGGTAAAATAATAAACTACATCAATTAGGCACGCTTGTTTAAAGCATGCTTGATTTCATTCTTCCATGTATACTTTCAGTAGGTACAGACTTATAGTTGTAAGATTCATTGAAGTGTGTAGACAGCAGCAAAGTGCACTTTTTTTACCATGAATAAAAAGCCATTGTGTGAACTCTCAGGTGGGGCGTACTTAAGCTATAGCTGTGCTAACAGCATGAGACTTTTTTTCAATGTTGATGCATAATACCCATTTGTAGTGCAGTTCTTTGTGAGGCATAAAGCAATAGTACGACTGTGATGAACTTTAAACACCGATTGCATCAAAATGGGACTGAGCTACAGAGAAGAGAGACAGTGGAAATGTATTGCATCTTAGCAGGTGGGATCACATCCTCCTAGCTTAATCAGATGGACTGCACAGTCTTTAAATAAAGGTCCAGGATAAAAAAAACAGCATGTTTACTCTGGGCTGAGAAAGCAGTTCTTTTTGAAAGCTGCCACTCCCTTGAATGACACTGTACAAATACTGGAAGATACAGGAAAGTCGTCATCTATACCCAGGTTATTTTAATGACAGGAAAAATATAATAATAATAATAATAATAACTATTATTATTATATGAATATTCAAAATGTTCATTTTTTTCACTCTCAAATATGGCGACACAGTAAGTGTAAATGCTCATTCATGCCGTGCAGGCACAGAGTGACGAAACATCAGTGACGTCCCACAATGCATCATGGCAGAATATGCTAATCATCGTTTTGATGTCCCTTAAAGCTAAACACACCTCCAGAACCTCTGGAGTGCAATGATGTGTCAGCTCAGAAGCTCACTCCAACCTGAACAATTACAAATACCTACTGTTTTAAGAAGGCAAATTTCTGTTTTTCTGTTTATCCCTTAGCAACATCAGAAGTCTCCTGCTTTCAGGTGCTGTGGAGGAGTTTCCTCATGGGGTTACAGTCAAATTGATCTGATTGCTCATGTGATGTCCTTTACTGTATGTCTGACAATAACTGACATTTAGGGGGTGGAGACTGAGAGCAAAAATGTATTAGGAGGATTACCATAAACATTTTCAATGTTTTTTTTTATGTTGTAGAAACATACAGTTATACAGTATCTACATCCTGCTGCAGCACCATTATTTTTTGACTATCCAACCTATCAATGGGCAGGAGAACCAGACCTTCTGAAACAGCCAATCAGACAGCCTCTTCTGACAATCTGTGATAATAAGTGACATAAGCTATCTGTGTCACAGTACATCTATCCAAACTTTGTTAGCAGAAGGTGGTAAACAAAAATAAAATTAAACTAAAACTTTAAATAAAAAATAAACTTATCCCAAAAATAAAAATAAAGGAGAAGCATAACAGTTTGCTTAAAAAATTATATTAAGAATAATAAGACTAATTTTCATAATTTATTAAAAAAATATAAATAAATGCACATGTGTCCAGCAGTGTACTGTAAATCAAGGGCATTTAGCAGTATGTTTAGGTTATCTTAAATTGTAGCAACTACAGTACATTCATTTTTGGAAACAAATATACTGAGGATTTTAAAGGACAAAGTAAAGTAGGCTAATTCAAATAATTTACAAATAAATGCATTTAGGTGTCTGACAGAGTAAATTAAGCACAGTTAGCAGTATTTTTAGAGTAGAGCCACCACAATGCATTGATTCATGGAAATCGAAATATTCAGGATTATTTGGGGACAGTTTAATTACTCACATGTTATAAAAACCCACATTTAGTATCCCAGCAAAAAATATAAACAGGATAATTAATTTGTATCTTGGCAATAGATAATATATCTGATAACTTTGTTAAACGTAAGAAAATTATTTAGAAAATATGTCAGATTTTTTTTTCAGAAGGAATTGCAACCAAATGAAATTCTTGTTCTATTCAAACTACCAGTGCAACTTTTGTATAAGTATACAAAGCAATAAAAAACAAGTTATTAGCAGGTAAATGAAAATACTGCAAAATACGGTAGCAGTATTTGTTCTCGGTACCAAAGCGTGAAATACCACAAGGCATCAAGTAGCAAAGGTAAAAGTAGAGAGGCTGTTATAAAGTGGAAACATAAAATTATTATTATTATTATTATTACTACTACTACTATTGATTTATAAAGAGCCAACATATTTCATGGCGCTGTACAAAGTAAAAAAATACAGTAAAAGAAAGAAAAATAAAAACAAAATGCTTGAGTTTGTTGTTGGAAGATGGTGCAATGCTAGGGGCTGCAGTGTTCTGGTTGGAGGATGTATTGTCAAGAGCTACACAATAATGAGAGCAAATGAAATGTAGTGCAAAGGACTACAGGGTAATGAGAGGTATGCCAATGCCATGTGGAGGCTTCAGGGCATTGTGGGGGGAGTTAATGTATTGTAAAGATGCCTTTACATCTTTTGACTTGGCATTCGATCGACCATCCAATTCAATAATTATTGTCAAATCAGCTAAAAATTGGTGCCACCAAGATCATGCGCGATCAACGATGCGACACGTTTTTTGCCAAAATTGGCAGCATGTATCGATCAAAAATGCTGCAAGATGTTATGCCATCATGGTAGATAGGGTGCATGTTGGAAATTGCTACATTTAAATGAGTGACAAATTTCACCAAAACCCCTGCTGCTGTTCTCCAGTGTATAAGTGTATCCCCTGTGTGTGCATTTTTACATTATCTATCCTGTGTCGCCCACGGTGGGGTGTCCATTCATCTTAAAGCGGAACGAAACCCTGCATTTCTTCTTTGCTCTAAAACATTATTTACAGCATATTATATACTACCAGCATTTTAACTAGAACAGCATTCAAAGGGTTAAACACAGGACAGAAAAGCTCAATCTCGGGAAAGCTGGACGCATCTGAACTAGAATAATGCTATCTTGTATTTAATTGTATCAAGTGAGGAATGTAAACAAACACTTCTCTGACACTGCAGACTCTCCTAAACATAGACAGACAGTCAGAAAGCATTTCTGCTTCTATTTCAATATAAAAAAAAAACAGTTAAGAATAAAATGCAAAGTCAGCTCTCAGAGCAAAAAAGTTTACTTTGGGAACTTGTAATTTCTAAATGAATAATAATACTTATGCACAAAAGAAAATTTAATAATCATATGGCATATAAAAACTAGGAAAACATGTCTTTATTGAATATTATGTCAGGGTTTTATACCGCTTTAAGGACCCTTTCATTAGAGGTATACATGTCCCTCACGCAAAGCAGCGTGTGACGTCAGGGGGGCAGTGGGGAGGCGGCAGATGCAGCGGGCGTGGCAGACTCGGCCGATTTTCATGCTGAAATCGATTGGTCTGCGGTAAATGGACAGCTATTCAGATTCGATCAGAGAGAGATTTGTCTCTTGGTTAAATCTTCTCATCATTGCTAGATATATGGCTACCTCAACTGTTGCTGTGTAATTCAGGTGTGAGGTGTGGAATTTAATGAAGCGTGATGTAGAAATTGCATTGTGTTTACTGTAAGGGTCACTTTCCAAGCTGCAATATAGTGTATGTGCAAAGTACAAGCTGCTGTAAAAATTCTGTTTTTGTCACTATGCTGTAGTAATGGGAATAGATATTTACTTATAGTTTGCTTACACTCTGTATCATGTATTCATATCATGCATCATATCATGCAGATCAGAGGAAAGACTCAGCAGACATTTCCTGCCTCTGCATTGGGCATGATTTCCTTTTGAAGGAAGATCAATTGGCTGAAAGAGCGTGATGCTCTTTGCAAAAGCATGGGTGAATAGCAATACATATATTTCTATACCTTTTGGTTTGTTGTAATTTATTAAACAGTAGATTGAATATATCCATACAGTATCACATTTTGAAGTACATTACCAAGGTGGTGTGACATCTGGATCTCAGAAGGGTGTAGCGTTCTTCAGAAAGTCCAGATTGTAGGGCAAAATGATTGTTGACCTTCCTCCATATCTACAGCATGTGTGTAACTTACTTATGGCTGGTGCACACTGCAAGAGCTTTTTAAGCATTAGTGACTTGAAAAGCTCTTGCTAATGCCATGCTCTGGAGGATTTTTGTAAAATCACATCACTCAGGTGAGAACACATACATAGCATTACATTAGCAAGAGCTTTTCAAATCACAAGCACTTATATAAAGCACTTGTAGTGTGAACCAGCCAACAAGGATGCACTTGCTACAAGTTGTATTATGGCTTTTAATATGGAAGATTAAATAAAGACAAGTATTCTAAATGTAAGATATGAATGCTCCTGGGTCAAATCATAAATGTGCTGTAATAGTTAGATGCATTAAAGAGACCCTGTAAAAAAAAAAAAAAAACTTCTGGGGGATATTTACCTTGTGAAGAGCCCCAGGGTCGGACAGGGCTCGGGATTTTGCCCGGCAGGCCTCCTCTTAGTGACCCCGGGGGGCCCCGAGCACTGCAGCAGGGGGCACAGCACAGGAAGGAGGCGGTGCGGCGGTCACAGAGCAGCGGGGAGAAGGGCAGTGTCCCCCCTCCATCACCTGGGGGCCCCCCTTCCATGCTTCCCCCTCCAGATCAGAGTGTATGTAGGCAGCGGCACCGAGCGGGGAACCAAACAACTTACTACTTCTTGGTTCCCGCTCTGCGTGCCACTGCTCTAGTCTGGTCTTCTCTGCTGTGCTGTCCAATCACGCTCTCACTGTGCTTTCTGTGAGAGTATAATTGGACAGCACAGCAGAGAAGACCAGACCAAAGCAGCGGCATGCAGATCGGGAAGGCTGGAACAAGGAAGAAGTAAGTTGTACCCCCTTTACTGTCACTGCCTGCCCTGCACAATATTTTGGTCTGAAGGGGGGAGTGTGGAAGGGCTGACCTCAGGTGAGGGAGGGGGGCACTGCCCCCCTCCCCGCTGCTCTGTGCCCACTGCTCCCCCTTCCAGGCTACAGGGAACACCCATAGACCTGGCTACCTAGTCTGGGGACATTGTTGACAAGAAGCAGAATCAGGCACCCTCCGTCATTCAGCTCATTTATTGTAAAACAGCTTGTGCAGTATAAAGTATCAAATAGTTGTCACCTGGTATTCCATGGCGATACTGTGTGGGGTAGGGTGGAGGTGGGTGCTCAGGGCTGTAGTAGGGTCGGCGACGGCCATTTCGCGTCCACCAGGACGCTTGGTCACGCTGCGTTCCACAAGAATGGCAGCCGAAGCACCACCGGCATATGACGGGGATAAGCCCTGTCCCTTCCGGTTGCGCATCGGCGCCAGTGCTAGGAGGTGATTGGTCGGCTGGCAGAAGGAGCTCAGTTCGTAGTACGCATGCGGGGCCTGGTGACGCGTAATAGGTGCGACCTCAAGGTCGCACGGCCGACCAAAAACAAACATTTACATTAAAAGTCAGCTGGCTAGGGCGTAGCGATATAAGCCACGCCACCCTATTTTACGCGTAGAATATCTCTTGCACTGATTGACATTCAGCCACTGACATGTGCCTCGCATATATAGTGAGAAGGAAGCAAATCATGGATTGATTGTTGACAAGAAGCAGAATCAGGCACCCTCCGTCATTCAGCTCATTTATTGTAAAACAGCTTGTGCAGTATAAAGTATCAAATAGTTGTCAACTGGTATTCCATGGCGATACTGTGCGGGGTAGGGTGGAGGTGGGTGCTCAGGGCTGCAGAAGGGTCGGCGACGGCCGTTTCGCGTCCACCAGGACGTTTGGTCATGCTGCGTTCCACAAGAATGGCAGCCGAAGCACCACCGGCATATGACGGGGATAAGCCCTGTCCCTTCCGGTTGCGCATCGGCGCCAGTGCTAGGAGGTGATTGGTCGGCTGGCAGAAGGAACTCAGTTCAGAGTACGCATGCGGGGCCTGGTGACGCGTAATAGGTGCGACCTCAAGGTCGCACGGCCGACCAAAAACAAACATTTACGTTTAAAGTCAGCCGGCTAGGGCGTAGCGATATAAGCCACGCTGCCCTATTTTATGGAAGTTATGCGACCTCCATGTATGCCCAAACGGTGCATACCACCAAGCCTCAAAATACATGCATACATAGGATCCAGGCACCATCTTATGGCCGAAACAATTAGTGCACTATTGTGTGCTGTGTAACCACAAATATACATAGTGACTAAAACCAATAAAAACTGGGGCAAGGTAAACAGGAGACCATACAATTACAAATATCCCAGAGACACTTCATCCCAAGTAGCCTGAACATTTATATGCAGTATTGCTGGCTACATTAAGATAATACGGGAAGTATTTCACAGTATCACCATCACAGTAAGGGAAGGGTGGAGGAGGGCACAACACACCATAAACGACCTCAGTTTACAAATATAATACAAAAAAGTATATAGTATCAACATTACAAAATCTTATGGACCAGATTTCGTCTAAAGGGGCACCTCAGGGGTCCAACATACAAGAAAGTTCTATTTTATCATTTAAACCAAGGGGACCCATAGCATTAGTTTGTAGGATCAGCCAGGTCTCCCTCCTCAACAACATGTTCTCTCTATCACCTCCTCGTCTCTGTGGCTCAACTCTTTCCAACACTGCAAATTTTAGACCCCTACAACTCCCCCCATGTTCCTCATTCATATGTGTCACAAGTCTTGTCCCACTCTTCTGGATTTCACCGAACTCAAGTGTTCTCCTATCCTGACCTTTAATGGACGAGTTGTTTGGCCTATGTAATAGCGGCCACATGGGCAGAACATCACATAAACAACGAAATCGGTAATACAGGAAAAGAAGGCCTTAGCCTGGAACACCTCTTTCCCCACCTGTATACTCCTTTGGAGCAACATATGGGGACAATGGACACAATATCCACATCTGAAGTTCCCTTTCGGGATGATTCTATTCAACCAAGTCGTCTACTTAGGGGAAATGAACTCACTCCGAGTGAGCATGTTCCTCAGAGTAGGTACCCGTCTAAAAGCTACTCGTGGCAATCCTCCCACTTTCCTCGACAGGTCAGTATGCTTCATGATAACGTCCCAGTGTCTAAAAACAGTCTTTCTAATCTTTTCCGCCATGGGGGTGTAGTCAAATGTAACAGTCATTCTTTTTGTGTCCGACTCTTTTCCTTTCTTAGGGATTAACAAGTCTATCCTATCTTGCTCTTTAGCCCGCTGTCTGGCCGCTCCTAATTGGACAGGATCGTAACCTCTGTTGATGAATCTTACTGTCATCTCATCTGCCTGTCGGTCAAAATCTGACTCTTTTTTGTTGTTCCTCTTTAATCTTAGGTATTGTCCATATGGGATTGCCCTAATAACATGTTTCGGGTGGAAGCTGTTAGCATGTAAAATTGCATTTGTGGCCGTCGGTTTTCTATAGCCCTTGCTATGAATCCCATCATCCTGAATCACCAACTTTAAATCCAAAAACATGACCTCTGTGTGACTCAATTCTGCCATGAATTCCATATTGATTTCATTAGTATTCAGGTATCTCATGAATGAGTCAAACTCGTGGTCAGAGCCACACCACCAGGACGTCGTCCACATACCTCGACCATTGTCTGACGCATCTCCGAAACGGACTGTTCTTGGAAAATACGGCAGACTCCTCCCACTCCCCAAGGAAGAGGTTTGCAAAGGAGCATGCCACAGGGGTCCCCATGGCGGTACCAGCGGTCTGTTGGAACCAGCGCCCGTCAAAGAGGAATGCGTTGTGTTTCAACACAAATTCCAAACATTTACATAAAAAAAATCGACATATTCATCATCCTTATCGGTACGTTTCAAAAATTGTCTGACCGCCTGTACCCCCAAGTCCTGAGGGATACGGCTATGCAGACTGACCACGTCACCCTTAATGTAGCCAGTACTGCATATAAATGTTCAGGCTACTTGGGATGAAGTGTCTCCGGGATATTTGTAATTGTATGGTCTCCTGTTTACATTGCCCCAGTTTTTATTGGTTTTAGTCTCTATGCATATTTGTGGTTACACAGCACACAATAGTGCACTAATTGTTTCGGCCACAAGATGGCGCCCGGATCCTATGTATGCATGTATTTTGAGGCTTGGTGGTATGCACCGTTTGGGCATACATGGAGGTCGCATAACTTCCATAAAATAGGGCAGCGTGGCTTATATCGCTACGCCCTAGCCGGCTGACTTTAAACGTAAATGTTTGTTTTTGGTCGGCCGTGCGACCTTGAGGTCGCACCTATTACGCGTCACCAGGCCCCGCATGCGTACTCTGAACTGAGTTCCTTCTGCCAGCCGACCAATCACCTCCTAGCACTGGCGCCGATGCGCAACCGGAAGGGACAGGGCTTATCCCCGTCATATGCCGGTGGTGCTTCGGCTGCCATTCTTGTGGAACGCAGCATGACCAAACGTCCTGGTGGACGCGAAACGGCCGTCGCCGACCCTTCTGCAGCCCTGAGCACCCACCTCCACCCTACCCCGCACAGTATCGCCATGGAATACCAGGTGACAACTATTTGATACTTTATACTGCACAAGCTGTTTTACAATAAATGAGCTGAATGACGGAGGGTGCCTGATTCTGCTTCTTGTCAACAATGAATCCATGATTTGCTTCCTTCTCACTATATATGCGAGGCACATGTCAGTGGCTGAATGTCAATCAGTGCAAGAGATATTCTACAGCGGGAGTTTTGGACTCTATTTTTCTCTACCCACGGATCCTTCCTGACTCATTAGGAGTGCCGCACTCACTTTTTCTCTTGACGATACCTAGTCTGGGGACACCTATAGACCTGGCTAACTAAACTGGGGACACCATAGACCTGGATACCTAGTCTGGGGACACCTATAGACCTGGCTAACTAAATTGGGGACACCTATAGATCTGGCTACTTAATCTGGGGACACCTATAGACCTAGCTACCTAAACTGGGAACACCTATAGACCTGGCTACCTAATTTTGGGGACACCTATAGACCTGGCAACCTATTCTGGGGACACCTATAGACCTGGCTACCTAAGCTGGGGATACCTATAGAGGTGGCTAACTAAACTGGGGACACCTATAGATCTGGCTACCTATACTGAGGACTGCTGTAGACCTGGCTAAATATACTGGGGACACCTATAGACCTGACTAATCTGGGGACACCTATAGACCTGGCTAACTAAACTGGGGACACCTATAGACCTGGATACCTAAACTGTGACACCTATAGACCTGGCTGCCTATACTGGGGACACCTATAAACCTGGCTACTTAATCTGGGGACACCTGGCTACTTATACTAGGGATACCTATAGACCTGGCTAACAATTGTAAATCACCTGTCTGTCTCACTCACCAATTTGATTAGACCAAAACTGTATGTATTCTCATAACAGGAGCAGCTGCAAGTTAACAACAATTGCAATATTAAAAAAAACAAAATTAATTCAATACTTGCTGCCGCTCTTAGTCTTAGATATGTATACCTTTATTGAGAAACCGTAGAAAAAATCACAACACCTGCCCTAAAACACTTAAAATAAATGTGGAGCGCTCCAACCTCACACCATGCCACACAGCACACTATCATTCATCCCTTCCGGTACCAATCCAGTATTATCTTCAGGTTGTTGAGAAAAAGTGACTGCTGTTTTTGCATGCATGTAATCACAGGCCGCTGCTATGCTCTGGCCGCACAAGATACTTCCAGCTTTAAAGGGACACCATATTAGATACCTATAGACCTGGCTGCCTATACTGTGGACACCTACAACTTGCTACCTATACTGGTGACACCTATAGCTAACTACTTATAATGGGAACACCTATAACTTGCTACCTATACTGGGAGCACCTTTATCTAACTACCTATACTGGGGACACTTATAGCTGGCTACCTATACTGGGGGCAACTATAGTCGGGCTCTAGGCCCTTCATATCACTTGCCTCAAGCCCTGCATACTCTAAGGCCATCCTGCATTGCTGGCAGTATAACCTAGCAAAGCACCCATCCCTCCCCAGCCAGCACTGGCTACCTAATACTGATATATATGGGCACATGTCTACTTAATTCTGTTTTCTGGGGAACATTTCTACCTTATTTATGTATACAGGGCACATTTGGCTACTAAATTATTTTATTTTGACACACCTGGCTATTTATTTTGTTCATTGTAAGGCACCTGGCTACTTAATTATTTTATCTGGAGGTGTGTGACTATGTAATATTTTTATTTAGCAGCATTTGACTACTTAATTAATTATCATGAGGCATGTAACTACTTGATTATTTTATCTGAAGTTTATCTGTTTAGACCCACTCTCTGTCAATAGCACCGCAACTTATTTTTTGTATTTTTGGGTCTGCCAATGACCCATCATGACCACGCCTATGGTTAATGGTGACACCCACTTTTTTTGTTGCGGCGCACGCATATTCCTGTGCATGGTGACACCCACTTTCTTTGCTGTGTCTGTCTCCCTGTTATGGCCTGTCCTCAAAAGTGCTCACAATCTATTCCCTACCATAATCTAATGTCGTAACAACTGATGTATTCATATAGTGCAAAATGTTTGTAGTATATGCAAGAGTGAGCTCAAAATGGTGGGAAGTGATCCTGTGCTGTGTGTGTGTGTGTGTGCGGGGGGGGGGGGGGGGGGGAGGCTGAAGCTTTCCTGGTGGGCCCTTAGTGTCCCAGTCTAACCCTGCAGGGTCCATATGAGGCTTCCCCATCCTCTGAAGCTTGGGGGAATCCATTGCTGGCTCCCCCAAAAGTCTCTCAACAAGGCTTGACAAGGAAGTGCAGGCGCGAGTAATATTTACCTCTCTGCAATCCTGCACAGACGCACTAGCGGCTCTTCATTTGGGTTAGGTGGAAATAGCTGAACCTGATCTTATCCGCTCTCTACTGAGCAGGCGCAAGGGACTCGTGCCTGCGCAGTAGAGCTGATATGATCGGGTTCTTCTATTTCTGCCTTAACCTGAAGGGAGAGCCGCAAGTGCGCCTGTGCAGGATTGCAGTAGGTAAATATTTACCTCACTGATGTTCGGGGGGCTGCAGCACTGGATTTCCAGGACACAGGAGGATGGGGGAAGCCTTGTTAGGATCCAGAGGCTTCCCCCTCCCAAGGTAACTAGGTAAGTATCCTCCAGATGGGTTTTTTCATTACAGATTTTCTTTAATAGGCAGAACGGGGCCAGTGTCTGAGTTTGCAAATGGGCACATAAGCATATAGCTATACCAATGAGTTAATGGTTAAGTGGCTTTCAATTCCCTAATGCAAATTGGAGGAACAGTAGGGCTGCTAATTAGAAAATTCAGGTGCAGCAGGACAAACAGAAGTGAAAGAGACAAAAATTGTTGCAGGAAGGTTTGCAAGATTTTTGTCATACTTTTGATCAGCCTGCTAGAATCTCACAAATTAGTTTTGAGGAACTGGCATTATAACTACTTTAATACATTTGCATTGGTTAAGTAGTGTATGCACAGTGTGCTGTGTGCGTACATTATTATAATGCTTATTACTGTGTATTTGCATAGCTGGGACATATTCTGCAGTACCTATACATTGTGTATAATGTATATAGTCACATCAGTAACTATTCCTTAGAGGAGTCCACAATCTAATGCCTACCATACTTAAAGGACCACTGTTGCGAAAATATAAAAATGTAAAATATATGTAAACATATACAGATAAGAAGTACATTTCTTCCAGCATAAAATAAGCCATATATTACTTTTCTCCTATGTTGCTATCACTTACAGTAAGTAGAAAAAATCTTACAGAACCAACAGGTTTTGGATTAGCCCATCTCCTCATGGGGCATTCTCAGGGTTTAATTTATTTTCAAAAGCACTTAGTGAATGGCGATTGCTCCATCCAACTGCCAAAAAAGCGAGCAGTGAGCACGGAAGCTGACCAACATCTTTTGATATATCTTTTTCAAGGAGTCTCTTTATAAAGAATAAAGGCCACGCTATGAATCCACTATGGAGAGATGGACTAACCCAAAACCTGTCAGTAATGTCAGATATCTACTACCTAATTTAGGAATGCTCTGTGGTTTTTGCCCTTTAGAGATTAAAACCTGACTCTGCGTCAACTACATAATTTTTGGTGGGAATTTTGCCTTGGTTCCCTCTCCGGCATGACATAGTCCAGGTGTTAGGCTCCTTGAAAAAGCTTTTCCATCACTTTTGTGGCCAGAAACAGTCCCTATAGGTTTTAAAATGTGTCTCCCCATTGAAGTCTGTGGTAGTTTACCAGATTCGCCTGTTCGTGAATTTTTGCGGAAATTCGAGTTCGAAGTTCGTGAACTGAAAATTTGATGTTCGGGCCATCACTACTGACAACCACTAGAGATGGCTCGAACCTCCGATTTTCGGTTCATGAACCTCGAATGCGAACCTCCGCAAAAAGTTTGGTTCGCGCAAACTTTTGCGAACTGCAATAGACAATGGGGATGCGGACTTCGAAAACTAGAAACATTTATGCTGGTCACAAAAGTGATGGAAAAGATGTATCAAGGGGTCTAACATCTGAGTTTTTGCATGGGAGTGTGGGATACACGCCAAAAGTCCCGGGGAAAAATCTGGATTTGACGCACAGCAGCGTTTTAAGTGCAGAAATCACATTGCATGCTAAATTGCAGGCCTAAAGTGCTTTAAAACATCTTGCATGTGTATATATCAATCAGGGAGTGTAATTAGAGTACTGCCTCACACTGACACACCAAACTCACTGTTTAACGCATCACACACAGCTGTTTGTGTAGTGACGGCCGTGCTGGACTGGTGCGCACCATGGCGAGAGTGCAGGCCATGGCGGTTTTCAAGCCCATATGGTCGCAGGGCTGAGGTAGCTCAATGACAGAACAGTGACTGTCCAGCTGATTGAATTTGGTCTATCCACAATGAAGCAACAACCTTATTATCTTGGGTGTGCCCCCCCTCCCGAGATACTCATATAGCCGGCGGTCGTTGCTTCATTGTGATACGCAAGCCCCTTCACCGCGGCAAGGTAATGATCATGAAGGGGAATTGACACATGCACATGCCTTTTGTTTTGTTGTTGCAGCTGTAGTGCAGCCAGAAAAATTAGGCAGGCATGTACACGCACCAGAAAAATTATTATAGCGGCTGCTGCTAGCAGCGGCCTTAAAAATTCAGTAATCCGCCTGGAGTCCTGGACCTTGTTGGTAGTTGCGGAGAAGGCAGTCAATCGGCCTGCAGGCAGAGATGCTGTGTGGGGACCGACTTAGTCATGGGGCAGGCAGTCACACGGCATGCAGGCAGAGATGCTGTGTGGGGACTGACTTAGTCTTCGGGCAGGCCTGACCGTGCTTTGCAGATCACGTGGTCAGATGGACCCTTGACCCAACGCTGTGTGCCAGAGATGACACCACTTGCCTTTCAACATCACGGTACAGTTTGTGTATCACCTTTTTTGAGAAATAATTGCGACCTGATATCTTCCACTGCGGTGTGTGGCTTTGCTTTTGTGTGCTGCTTTCATCAGGTGGTCATCCCATTGCAGTTTGTGCTTTGTCATCATGTGCCTTCGTAAGGAAGTTGTCTTGGTCTTTCCACGGCTCAATTTTCGGTGGCAGAGAGTACAGATGGCATTGCTCTCATCTGAGGCAGACACACAAAAAAATTTACACACCGCTGAGCCCTGGGGTGATGGCACTTTGGTGGTGGTGGCGGCCAACTGAGTGTTAAGTGGGGTGCCAGAATCAGAGCAGGTGGAGGAAGATATGTCACGGTTCCGTGCGGAAGCTGAGGAAGATGAGTTGTTCTGTGTTAAATAGTCAACTACGTCCTGACAATCTTGGGGGTTGATGGCACGTGCCTTCTGAACACTGTACTTTGGTCCATGGCTGGATGAAATCCCGACAGCACGACCTCAAACAGACCTGCCGGGTGGCCTGCCTCTGCCTGTTTTGCCTATATTGGGGGGGATGAAGTGAAAGATATGCACTGACTTGACTAATACAATGTGCAGTCACACAGGTGCAGTGAACAGGTATGCAGTGACTGGTATGAATACAATGTGCAGTTGTCACAAACACAAGTACACACTGGTATATAACACGGTGTGCGGCTCACGTAGGTAGGTAGGTGCACTGAACAGGTGGGTATGCAGTAATTGATATTACGAATGTGCAGCTGTCACACACAGGTACCGTGAACAAGTGCAGTGACTGGTGGTATATAACACTGTGTGCGCTCACGTAGGTAGGTAGGTGCACTGAACAGGTGGGTATGCAGTGATTGGTATTGCAAATGTGCAGCTGTCAGACACACAGGTACCGTGAATAGATGCAGCAACTGGTTGTATATAACGCTGCGTGCTCTCACGTAGGTAGGTAGGTGCACTGAACAGGTGGATATGCAGTGATTGGTATTACAAATGTGCAGCTGTCACACACAGGTAGTCACTGAATGTGTTGGGCCTGGTAGTGGCACAGTAGGAATTACCAAGGGTCCAAGTTCCAGCAGCTGCGACTGACTGACAGGGCTGTATATGCAACACAAGTGTCTGTGGGACACACACACAAAAAAAATAGATCACAAGAACAACATTAGCTCTCAAAAGAGCTGTTGAGGATGAGGAGTGCTTTTTAGCAATAAGTATCAGCAAGAAGGAGCAATCTAACAAGCGTAACACAAAAGCCTAACTAAGCTTTCCCTATGTCAGCAGGTTCTCTCCCTTCTCTAATTAGTGCAGCCACACGAGTGAGTGAAAAGGCTGACGTTGCCTGCGTTTTATAAGGGGGGGGGGAGGCTCCAGGAGGAAATGTAGCCTGATTGGCTACCCTGTGTCTGCTGACTGTGATGTAGAGGGTCAAAGTTGACCCTAATGATGTAGTATAAGGGGCAGGTCAAACTCGAATATAGTTAGCGGTTCACCGCGGACGCGAACCACTGAAGTTTGCGTGCATAAGTTCGCGTGTGAACCGATCTGGACATCTCTAACAACCACTTCATCTTACAAGTATTTCCTGTGTATGTCTCATTCCATGTGATGTGATCTGCCTTCACCAATTGCAGGGTTGCATATAGTGATTTTCATTGCTGCTATTTGTATTTCTGGCTTCACCTAACCTTATAGTGGCCATACACTTATAGATTTGCAGCAGATTCGACCATCAGATAGATTTCTGTCAAATGCCTGTCAAGTCGCATCTGACAGGAATCTATCTGATGTGTACCACACACTAGGAACAGATTTCCAAAAGATTTCATAATGAAATCTATTTGAAATCGATCTAAATGCATTATTGGACCATTAGATCCAATACAACCAGGGCCGGGCCGAGGCATAGGCTGGAGAGGCTCCAGCCTCAGGGCGCAGTGTAGGAGGGGGCGCAGAATACATTCAGCTGTCATTACTAATTGTGTTTGAAGCAGAAAGAAATAATAAAAGGGGATACATGGCAGTGACTGCAAGCCAGATAACTAGAGATTAAGGTGTTGGGGAGGTTGTGGGCCTTGTGGCACCTCTTAGTCTAATAGCAATCAGTGTGTGACGGCTGGGGAGGCAGGGATGGAGGGGCGCACTTTGCTGTCTCAGCCTTGGGTGCTGGAGGACCCTGTCCCGGCTCTGAATAAAACCCTATAGGCCATCGATCTCCTGCCAGCAGCAGATCGACCTAGATTTTCCATCCTGTCAGATAGATCAAATTGATCTAAATTGATCTAAATCAGCCATAAATCGATCGATCAGGCGATTCCATAGAACTGGTCAATGGCTGAAATCAACCAGTGTATGGGCCCCTTTACACTCTGTTTGATTTGCATTTGTAGAGACCGACCCCTGCTGCTCAATATCCTAATCTCCTCTCAACTGAGGAGGCCTTCCTGCTTAGACATTGCTGTAGCTGACTATATAAGAAATGCCTCTAGTTTGCTTTGGATGATGTGTCAGCTGGGCATGCTTTTAAAGGGTTGCTATTTTAAGGGTGGAACAATCGAACTAACCAGAATTCATCAGCAATTCAACACAATTTTGCAACACACCAAAGGTAACTTCCTCTGTTTAATAACCTTAGTTTGATTGCTGAACACCATCCCAGCCTACAGCAGACAGACCATGATGGAATCTCTCGATGCAGTCCCCCTCCTATCGTGCCACCACCTCTTCTCTTTTGATTGTATGTCTTCAGCAGGGCCCACCCTAGTTATATTTCCTGCCTGATCTTGAATCCTACTCATAGAATTACATGAACTTGTATTACCTGGTCTACTACTCCTGTGTATGATCAGGCATTGTGTCTTATTGCTTATTACCTGTGTTGTGTTTTCTGTCATCCCTTTTATCCTTGTCTGTAACCTTATTTATTGTAATATGTTGGTGCTATATAAATCCAAATAATAATAATAATAATAATAATAATAATAATAATAATATGTTTATGTTGAGTAGGTCAGTAGCCTAAACATTTCTATTAGTAAAAATGTACTGCTACTTCATAATTTGTTCTCCAATAATGGAGCTAGAAGAAGCAACTGAAAGAGTTAGGGAGGCTAGAGTGTAGCTTTGCTCCAAATACTGATCATAGAAAGAAGAGCAAATTATTTCTTTCACAATCCCACTTTTAACAGCATAGCTTGCACACATGATAAAACACAGCAGGCTGCATATTGTGTCATTATACATTGAGTGTAAAGTTTGATGGCACTGATATAATCAAGCAGCATGCAAAGAAACATGTTTTTGTATTGCCAAGTACAAAGGAGAGCCTCACCATTACTAAATGGCTTTCTAGCATGCAGAGTAAGGCATGACATAACTGATTCCTTTAATGTACTACAACAGCATTATACTGCAGCTGACTATGCAAAGGCCAGGGCTAAGCAAATCAATGACTACAAAGTCAACCTCAAAAATAATATTGGATGATTCCACTTTTAAACAAATCATTTGAACTTCATGTTTTCAGTATTTTATCTGTTTTAAGAAAAATGTTGTAAACTGCCCTGTTGAAATCATTTTCAACATGGATTAAATTTAAAAAATGTATAAACTTGTAAACACAGCCCTGAATTAAACTTTAAGGCTCAGAACAAAAACTGTATTATAAGGTTTTGCAGCTCAGGTGGGTAGTTAGGGTAACAGGAGGCGGTAATAAGCAGTTTTGAATAAAGTTGGCCAGGCTCAAAGCAAAAAAAAAGGACACAGGAGCCCTTATGAAAAAAACGCCGCTGTCATCTTATTTTCATCTTATTTGTCATCTTATTTTCATCTTATGTCACTAAATGTGGCTTTGATCATAGGCGCCTAGGGGTTAAGGGTTATGCACCACCTGGGGGGTTTCTAAGGGTTAGGCACCACCAGGGGGGTCTTGGGGTTGGGCACCACCGTGGGGGTTTTAGGGTTAGGCACCACCGGGGGGAGTCTAAGGGTTAGGCTCCACCAGGGAGGTTCTAAAGGCTAGGCACCACCGGGGGGTTCTCAGTGTTAGACACCACCGTGGAGGTCTTAGGGTTAGGCACCACCACAAAAGAGTTCTGTGTGAGAGTAGGGTTAGGTTTAGCCATAATAAAATATCAGTATATATTTCACTATCAAAATTACTATTTTAATATAAAAATTCACTAGTAAAATATTGCTAACCTTAGTGATATTTTACTAGCGGCAATCCCTGCACCCTTTTTTCCAGGCGCCTTTATTTCATGTATGCAGCCAGGCTGATTGGCAGTCTACTTTGCGAATGAGAGGTGAACAGAAGCTATTTAGATAAGGTGGAAATAGAAGCAGAATTCATGAAAGAAGAAGCTTCTCCTGCCCTAGTAAAGTGCAATAAAGATTTGAGGAGGAGATTGGATGGAGAGGTCAACCTGTCAATCTGAAAAACTGTAATGGAGAACAAAGAATTCTCACAGGAACAGAAAAACTGGATTGCCAGTCTAGGCAGTTTAGCCAGTCCTGCGGTTAAATATCAGTGGATAGTAAAAAGGCTGGCCCAGTCATGGTTTGAGCAGGCAGTGGATCAAAACAATCAGACCAAAAGGGAATATAATTGTCAGGTTCAACCAAAATCAGAAATAACAAGAGCAGTCAGCAAAAATCAGGCAGAAGCGTATACAGGTTCCAGTCCAGTCTCTCTTCTTCTTCCCCTCCAGTCTGAGGGTCATCTCCTCTCCTCTTTTCTCCCTCACATCTGACAATTGTCTTCTCTCTTCCCTCTCCTGGCCGACTCTTGTCTCCTCTCTAAAACTGCCTCTCCTGGCTGTCTCTTTCAAGTAGTATCAATAAAGCACATTATTGATGTGTTTTTACTGCTACTGTCTTGTCACCCTCTCCTTCATTAGCTACTACTACTGCCAGGGCCGGATTTAGGCCAAGGCCCCCTGGGCCATGGCCTAGGGCACCACAGGAGCAAGGGCACCAAAGCAGCAGGATAATCTGGTGAAGCATTTTCAAGCTTGAAAATGCTGCAATGCAGGGAAATCAGGCTAGTGAACGCAGTACTCAACTGGTAGCTGCCTCAGCCGCCTGTGCAGCAGCCACCTCTGTGCATGTTTGCATTATGGCCGGCAGCTATGGACTTGGGCAGCATTGGAGACGGAAAGGAAGAGGAAGCTTCTGCACTGGAGAAGAACAGAGAAATGAGTGACACTGATGGCTGCTAAGGTGTGAAGGTGAGCTGGCTACCTATACTTAAAGGGGGTGGGAAAAAGAGGGATTGAGGGAGTCATCTGGCTACCTATACTAGAGGGGCGGGGGGTCATCTGGCTACCTATACTGGGGAGGGGTGGGTCATCAGGCTACCTATACTAGAGGGAATGGGGAGGGGTCATTTAACTGCCTATACTAGAGGGAAGGGGGGGGGGGGTCATCTCACTACCTACACTGAAAAGGGGCAGCTGGTGACAGTGGCCTTGGGCAGTAAAGAGTACAAATCCGGCCCTGACTACTGCACACTTCATGGGGAGGAAATTCTACATGATACTGTGGTGCAGCCACATGGGTTGCAGAGGTCACAGTTCCCTCATGTAGTTGCATGGCCTGCACAAGCATATATCTGCTTCTGTTTACCTGTATAGATGCATCTAAAACCAATGTAATTTCCTGTATGCTAAAGCACTGACACCAACTTTTCATAAACTGTACACAATCATTAGTACTCGTTATGCCTCATTAGTGAACTTGTGATTTCAAAATGTGGGGCCTCAGATAATATGAAGCTTATTCCAAACATGATTTATTTCTGGTACTTATAAAATGTATTTGTACTGTACAGAACATAGACATAAAAACATTCTGTTTTTATGGAATCAAGACACCGTGTATTGAGAATCCACCGCTAATTAGACTGAGAAAAACAGCTATTCCAGACAAATCTGCTTCCAATGCCATACAAGATGAATACCACATAATCTGTGACCTATTCTTGGATGAACAATTAAGACCGACCTAATTGCAAGCTTTGATTAATGTGACTTTAAAAACAGGATGACTCACTCCACACATTTTGAGTCCAAATAGTTGTATCTTTCAGCGTTTTCATTTTCTTTTTTTTTTCCCCCTTCGTTATGTTCAGTTAATTTTTATTCTTGATAATGCAATGTCAGTACATAAAAATAATGTACTGTATCCTTGTGTTCTTTTAGATGCAGCTGCTGTGGCAGATATTTTAATACATACAAGAGGTATAAAAAAAATTGTGCAGAGAAAACTGCTGATTTGTACTTCCTTTTTTATCTCTTGATGTGAAACAACATGGATTTTTGTTACACAGAGAACTGAGACTAGGAATATCCCTTGAATGCACATTGTGGAGAAAAGTGTTATCTGCAATGTTAGCATGTGAGGATGCTAATAAAAATAAATCAATGTTTCAAAGGAGTCGAAGTAGAAATATCAACTGTTTTAACTGGTAAATCTCAAAAAATGTGTTAGAAAAACAAACTAGCTTTGGTGTTCGGGCATCAGTCACTACAGGGAAATTAAAGCAGGTGCTAGTTTTCAATAAGCTTTGTGTAGAAGCGCTGAGGCCTGGAACCCACTAGGAATTGCTGCAGTGCTTTAAAAATCACCACGGTGCTGTGTGCAGTGATTCCTGGGGTAATTGCATTCGCGATTACCCAATGCTTGGAAGCGCTGTATGGTTAACTGTACATCGCTTCTAATCAGGCCCATATCTCTTAAGAGGCACCTGTGGGCCACTGGGCCGGTGCCATGGGAGGCCCCTCGGGAGGGGAAGGTGGTTACCTATTGCCCATGGATTCTTTTTTTTTTAATTATTTTCTTTTTTTTCTTTTACAATTTTTATTAGAAAAAAGTTTTTTTTTTGGGAGGGAGCAGAAAGCGGCAGAGAGCGCACACACACATAGAGGGGAACCCACTCCCCCTCTCCAGCAGAGTGGCAGCGGCCAGCCGGAGACGTGAGCCTAAACTCTGCATGCGGCTGGCGTGGTCTAGTCAGTAACGTTACTAGACCAGGCGGCAGCATGCAAAGCATCCTCCGGCGCCTGGAAAAGGTAAGATGTTCGCCGGCAGCTGCCACTCTGCACTACACTGAGGGGCAAGCTGGGAAGGGGGAGCGGGAGCCCCAGGTGAGGGAGAGGGGGGATGTTCTCCCTTCCCCGCTGTTGTGTGTGCCCGCTCCCCCTTCCAGGCTACCTAAACTGGGGACATCTATAGACCTACTACCTAAACTGGGGACATCTATTATTTTCTGCTGAAATGCTGCCCAGGCCACATTGCGATTATTTTATGGTGAAATTATGCCCACTGTACGATTATTTTTTGCTGAAATGCTGCCCATGTTGCAAATAGTTTATGGTGAAATGATGCCCACATTGTGATTAGTTTATGGTGAAATGATGCCCACATTGCATTTATTTTCTTTTGAAATGCTGCCCACGCCACGATTATTTTCTGCTGAAATGCTGCCCACTGTACGATTATTTTCTGCTGATATGCTGCCCACATTGCAATTATTTTCTGGTGAAATGCTGCCCACTGTACGATTATTTTCTGCTGAAATGCTGCCCACGTTGGAAATAGTTTATGGTGAAATGATGCCCACATTGCAATTATTTTCTTTTGAAATGCTGCCCACTGTACGATTATTTTCTGCTGAAATGCTGCACACATTGCGATTATTTGCTGCTGAAATGCTGCCCACATTGCGATTATTTTCTGGTGCAATGCTGCCCACATTGCGATTATTTTCTGCTGAAATGCTGCCCATGTTACAATTTTTTTCTGGTGAAATGCTGCCCACATTGCGCTTATTTTCTGCTGAAATGCTGCCCACTGTACGATTATTTTCTGGTGAAATGCTGCCCACATTGCGATCATTTTCTGCTGAAATGCTGCCCACTGTACGATTATTTTCTGCTGAAATGCTACACACATTGCGATTATTTTCTGCTGAAATGCTGCCCACATTGCGATTATTTTCTGGTGCAATGCTGCCCACATTGCGATTATTTTCTGCTGAAATGCTGCCCATGTTACGATTATTTTCTGGTGAAATGCTGCCCACATTGCGATAATTTTCTGTTGAAATACTGCACACATTGTGATTATTTTATGGTGTTATGCTGCCCACTGTGTGATTATTTTCTGGTAAAATGCTGCCCACATTGCGATTATTTTCTGCTGAAATGCTGCCCACTGTACGATTATTTTCTGGTGAAATGCTGCCCACATTGCGATCATTTTCTGCTGAAATGCTGCCCACTGTACGATTATTTTCTGCTGAAATGCTGCCCACATTGCGATTATTTTATGGTGTTATGTTGCCCACTGTAGGATTTTTTTTCTGCTGAAATGTTGCCCATGTTGCGACTATTTATGGTGTTGTGCTGCCCACTGTGTGATTTATTTGCTGCTGAAATGCTGCCCATGTTGCAATTATTTTCTGCTGAAATGCTGACAACATTGAAATTATATTCTGGAGAAATCCTGCCGACATTGTGATTATTTTCTGCTGAAATGCTACACACATTGTGATTCTTTTCTGCTGAAATGCTGCCCACATTGTGATTAGTTTATGGTGAAAAGATGCCCACATTGCTATTATTTTCTGCTGAAATGCTGCCCACGGTGCGATTATTTTCTGCTGAAATGCTGCCCACATTACAATTATTTTCTGGTGAAATGCTGCCCACTGTATGATTATTTTCTGGTGAAATGCTGCCCACATTGCGATTATTTTCTGCTGAAATGCTGCCCACATTGCGATTATTTTCTGCTAAAATGCTGCCTACGTTGCGATTATTTTCTGCTGAAATGCTGCCCATGTTGTGATTATTTTCTGCTGAAATGCTGCACACGTTGCAATTATTTTCTGGTGAAATGCTGCCCACTGTGTGATTTATTTTCTGCTGAAATGCTGCTCACATTGCGATTATTTTATGGTGTTATGCTGCCCACTGTGTGATTTGTTTACTGCTGAAATGCTGCCCATGTTGCGATTACTTTCTGCTGAAATGCTGCCCACATTGCGATTATTTTCTGTTGAAATGCTACATACATTGCGATTATTTTCTGCTGAAATGCTCCCCACTTTACGATTCATTTTTGGTGAAATGCTGCACACATTGTGATTAGTTTAGGGTGAAACATTGCTGCATTATGAGTATATAATGGTGAAATGCTGCCCTATTACAATTATTTTATAATGAAACGCTGCCCCATTATGATTGTTTGGCGCCTATGGGGGGGGTGCCCATCCAAATTGTTGCAAGGGGGCCCAGTGATTTCTAGTTTTTCTGACTACTACCTAAACTGGGGATACCTATAGACCGGGCTATCTATACTGGGAACACCTATAGTGTGTCTATACTGGGGACACCTATAGACCTGGCTACTTATACTGTATTTATACTATTTATTTATATAGTGCCAACATATTACGCAGTGCTGTACAGAGTATGTATTTTCTTGTCACTAACTGTCCCTCAGAGGGGCTCACAATCTAATCCCTACCATAGTCATATGTGTATGTATGTATCGTAGTCTAGGGCCAATTTTTAGGGGGAAGCCAATTAACTTATCTGTATCATATGTTATTGGGATGTGGGAGGAAACTGGAGTGCCTGGAGGAAACCCACACAGACACGGGGAGAACATACAAACTCCTTGCAGATGTTGACCTGGCTGGGATTTTACCCGGGAACCCAGTGCCGCAAGGCGAAAGTGCTAACCACTACGCCACTGTGCTGCCATACTACTGTACTATATTGTACTGCCATCTTCAGCAATACTTCACAGAGTACGTAGTCATGTCAATGGCTGTCCTCTGAGGAGTTCACAATCTAATCCTGCCATAGTCTAATGTCCTACCATATTATTATGTATTTATATAGCACTGGCATCTTCTGCAGCACTTTGCAGAGAACATAGTTATGTTACTGACTTTTCTCAGAGGAGCTCACGATCTAATACCTACCACTATTTTTGTGTGAGAGAACACTGGCTAATGTGTTTTTTTTGTTTGTTTGGGGGAACATTTCCTACTTTTTACGGTCACTTTACTCATATCCAGGAAGAAAACACGGCCCCACTGACTTTGGGTTGCACTCATACTAGGAAATTTTAATTGGTCACACCCACTTTATGTTATGGACATGCCCACTGCATTCTTTGGCCATGCCCATTTTTTGCAGCAGCCCGCTTCGCGCGCCGCCAATGTCCTGGGGGGTTATAGGTTTGGGGTACCTAGCGGAGCCCAAACCCTAAATACAGCCCTGCTTCTAATTAGTGATGCTTATAATTAGTGATTGGCATGGTTTTCTTTTAACTTTATTATACTAACCAGACGTCTAATTTTTGTTCGTAGCCCTGCCCCTAAAGGGTTATTCTTTATGACCAATCAGAGAAGTGCCTGTGACCTTTTCCTTTAGGGAATGGGGACTATGGACAAGAGCAAGAAATACAGATACCCGGTAAGTATAATTAAGTTTATCAAAAGCGTAATCACCCGACGCCCACAAAACGCTTCAAAACTGCTTTGAAAAGTGATTCTTTAGTACTACTGCCCCTATACGCAATCACACTAATGGGTTTCCCCCACTCTCTTTCATTAGCAAACCATTTTTGGGAATTGCCGGTGATTGTTTGCGATCCCAAAACACTTCCAAAATCGCCCTAATGGGTTCCTGGCTTAATTGTTTTATAGAATTGAAGCCTTGACTAGGAAAGACCACAAGGATTTCATAAGAGAAATGAAAAATACCTCATAAAGTACCTGATGCACTAAACTATGTGCATTCCTTTAATTGTTTCCTTTTTTTTTTTGCATACGTTCATTTAAAGTAGCTAATACAAGTCAATTAGAATTCACATGCGCTGTGCAAATTCGTACTGAAAGATGTAAAGTTTTTCTGTGTAAGTGAAAATGTGAAAGTTTTAAACAGAAGTGCAAATCACCATTGAATTTAATTGTTTCATGCTGGTAAACACATGTTTGCAAATTCGCAATGCGTGTGCCATTTTTGATAAGTGTGAACTCGCAAAAAAAGAAGTAATTTCTAATAAAAACTGTTATTTCTTTTGTGCAAACAAAGGTGTGTATAGAATCAGCCACATTTTTGTCTGTGAAACAGTTTTCTGAGCTCAGGTACACTTTAATAAGCGTCTCTCTTCAAAATTCCCGGCCTAGTTTTTGTGAATCATTTTTTACCTAATAATCTTTAGCCCTTGAGAACTTTAATTAATCTAGCAATGTGTTTCTGTCACTGTGACATTTAATCAAGGTTTATATGCTAACAGAGTACATCTTGCTTTAAATAACTATCTACATTTACTTATGTGCAAGCCTATGGTTTATTGCGGTTCAGCAGGCAGAATCCAATTTTATCTTTCTATTGTTTGAATATTGTTTCAGAAATAGCCGTTTAGACTTGTTTTTTCTGTATTGTTATTATTCCTGATTTGCATCATGGTCACCACATATTTATTTCATTCCATTCTTGTTGTTTTCAAGTGCTTCATGCTTTGTTGCTATGACTACATTGACCTGACTATCAGGCAGAAAAAATTATTACTACAATTTGTATTTATCTCTCTAGTGTAATCCCGAATCAACAGAGGGATTCATTAATCATCATCTTTTTGAATTATGCAACTATTTTCTGTTGATTTCCATAGTCAAGGTTATTTATATTTATTCTAATGTAGATGTAATGTTCGCTAGCCAGTAACCTGAAAACTCTGGAATCTTTTGCGAAGTATCAATAAAGTCAACTGCTGCCCAACGCAGGGATATAAACTGCACTCATTTACAATGTCCAAAGTCAGCAACAGTTGTTTAAATATGCATCTAATAGAAAGGTCTTTATTGGAGTTATACATTAAAATGTTTTGTAAAACACACTGCATGCTTTACAAAATAAATGAGAAAATACCCGCTACATGAATTTACAGTCTCCTTAGCAATCAACCACTGTCTTCTCATTCCTTCCCGCATTGCAGTTAGTCTAATGCCACAATAGGCAGTCAGTAAGCAGGAAGACATTGCTGCAGAGAGCAAATACTCTCCCGCCAGAAACACTTTTATGCCCAAGTTATTAAAGTAAATGAGTATCAGTATGAAAATAAAATGATAATATAAACTAAAACCATGGGATAGCTAAAAAAAAGTAATTTTTAGGAGCAGGAAAATAAACACTATATTTATCTTAAGACGCTTTTTAAACTTGCATTGCAAGCATGCAATGCATTGCCTTGTTTCACCGCAGGGTATGTCAATGCAAGTCAATGGGGCCTTTTACACTTACAGCTTCGCTTTGTGCCACGTGTCCTGAAGAGGTGTGAAACCAGGGGCGTAGCAATAGGGGTTGCAGAGGTTGCGACCGCATCGGGGCCCTTGGGCCAGAGGGGCCCCGAAGGGACCTCACTCAACTACATTATTAGCTCTCTGTTGATCCTGTGCTCATAATAATCACTTCTATAGATACTTTTAATAGTACACGCACGCTGCCTTTTACAAATAGCGACAGCGGCTGCTGCTGAGCTTAAGCTGGAGGGGGAGCACAGATGGGGGATCCAGGTGAGGGAGGAGGGGTCCGACCCCCCTCCCAGCCGCTGTGCCCAATACCCCCTTCCTGCCCGCTACCCTCTTATTGAATGTATGCTACGCCGCAGGTCCGCTAGTAGTAAAATATTAGTATTATCAATATTTTACTATTTGAATTAAGGAATTAGAATATCAGTAATTTTACTAATATTTTACTAGCGACAATCCCCAGAACCCTTTTTTCCAGGTGCCTTTTTTAAATGTAGAATAAGGAAAAGTGTTAGCATTACAACACAGAAAGGTATGGAGGGCGAAGGAGGAGTGGAGAGGCGGACTGTTGTGAGCTGATGACTGCCAGCATGTCCGGTGTGCTCAGACCAGAATGCGTCGAGACTTCATAAAGCAAACAAAGGAGGAAATGGTCGGCACTGCTGGAGAGATGCTTTAAAGGACACCCAAGATGAAAATAAACTAATGAAATAATTAATTGTAGCTATCCTCCTTCTCCTAATAATTACTTTTTAAGATATTCCACTGTTTTATTTTATATTTAAACCTTCTTTTTAAGTTGTTACTGTTTTGTTGTTTTTGCTTAATGACATATTCATTGAAGTATGCCAGACCTAACATCTATGAACTATTTACCCTTTTTATCTCTTTCCTGCTCTCAGAAGCCATTTTCTGCTAGGAAAGTGTTTTATAGTTGTAATTGCTTATCAGTGAGGGTCACACTGTAGTCTGACCCAGTCTTGACTGAGACAGGAATTGCCACTTACATACCTGATGTTTAACTATTTCAGGCAGAGCAAGAAAAAAAGGAACACAGCATAGTTATTTGTGTGCTAGGCACTGTACATACCCATGTCTATCTCATCATGTCACATGTCACCTCTGGTATCCTTTAATCACATATAGGTGCAAGTGGTGACAAACTGTATAATTGGAAAGCAGAGGTCACATACCATGTGGTGCAGAGCAGGCAGGTGGGTGCAGGGAGGAGGATATGAGCCTGACGGCCATTTTTGTGAGGATTCACTTCTACGGAGGCTACTGCTTAGCAATTATACAGTTTGTAACCGCTCGCACCAATATGTGATGAAAGCATCTTTCCAGCATTGCCGACCGTTTCCTCCTTTGTTTGCTTTATGCGCTTTTCATGCATACACAATTCAGGTAGGGAGTTTCAAGGGAGGTAGGTGGAGAAAGAGATGCAGAGTTACAGCTGCAGAAGGTTTTTGAAAGGATTTCTGCAGAAATAGATTAGATGATTTCATTGTTTTCTACAGAGGTAACACTGAACACTAACACTTCTCTATTTTAACTAACTATTTATGATAGACTGTTAAATGGAAATCTCTTACAATTATAACCTCTGGTTCCTAGCCTGAGTAGAGGAGACCAAATTGCTAATTTGTAGTTCGAATAGTGTTCACAAACTTTTATTGCTAACATTACTAATATTGCTAACATTATTTATCTGCTAACTCAGTTCTGCACGATCAGTTCCAGTTTGGCTTTCACTCTAACCACTCCACAGAAACAGCTATTCCTAAAGTGGCCAATGATCCTCTTATTGCTAAATCCAAAGGCCATTATTTCATGCCCATCCTTCCAGATCTGTCATCAGCGTTTGATATTGCAGGGTTTCCCCTGGGCACTCCAGTTTCCTCCCACATCTAAAAAATATATAGATAAGTAAATAGTCTTCCCCCCTAAATTGGCCCTAGACTACAATATATACACTACATGACATAGACATATGACTATGGTGCGGATTAGATTGTGAGCTCTTCTGAGGGACAGTTAAGTGACAAGACAATATACTTTGTCTGTACAGCACCGCAGAAGATGTCGGCGCTATATGAATACTAAATAATGATAATAAAATGATAATGATAACACTGTATTTCGTATATTGATGTATACCATTGTCTGTTGTATTTTTTATCCCATGTGTGTTTCTTATGTTGTACAGCGCCACAGAATATGATGGTGCTTTATAAATCAATGATAATAATAATAATAATAATAATAATAATAATAATAATAATAATAATAATTGCTATCTAATGGATTACAAGTTCTTAGATTGGTCACAATACACTACCTGAATTTAAGGTTTGAAAGGAACAGACAAGACCCTGGATAAACAAATATCAAACTGAGGGAAAACTTAACACTTTCATCTATGAAGGTGTCACTCTTATAGATATATTAATGAGAAACTCCTATCTAGCAAGTGAAAAGTAATTTAGCTGAGAGAACTTCACAGAAAATGAAGATTAGCAGTCTTCTCTATTATCAAAGAAGGGTTACTGCCAGTGCTATCAAGAAAAGCTCATCTTGTTATATGGAGTATTAATTGATTATGTGCTTGTGTTCAGGAAGTTATTCTGTCGAGATTAATTGTTTTTCACAAGTTCATTTTCAGTAAGATAAACTCTGTGCTTGACTGGAAGAGAAGATCTAAATTATTATATGTTGCTCTAACTTTATTTATACTGAAGCTATGCTGCAGTCTTTTTTAAACTTTCATATCAAAGAAAGCCACTTATCCTCAACCATAAGCCGCATTACTATAACTATTTATTCAGCTATTGGAACTGCCCTTTACTTCTGTTTACAAAAATTTGAAGTTACAGGGGAGAATAAGGACACATCTGTTTCTGAGCTGATTTTGCTTCGTAGGTGCAGACAAGTTACAGTACAATAAAGATTAAACATAAACTGCAATAGACTACTTAAATACTTTCAATGCCTGTTTTGCAGCTATCCAACTCCCACCTTCCTCACCCCATTATAAATCTCGGTGGTCCATAACTTCATCTCACGTTTGGCCAGGAATCTATTCATCAATTTACCATCTCCCCCTCTTGAGAGCACTCAGTCCAAATGGAGGCACCATGAGATGGCCATGTTATTGCTTGCTATGTATGATGGCCATGTTATGGCATGCTATGTATGATGGCCATGTTATGGCATGCTATGTATGATGGCCATGTTATTGCTTTCTATGTATGGTGGCCAGGTAATTGCATGCTATGTATGATGGCCAGGTAATGGCATGCTATGTATGATGGCCATGTTATTGCTTGCTATGTATGGTAGTCAGGTAATGGCATGCTATGTATGATGGCCAGGTAATTGCATGCTATGTATGGTGGCCAGGTAATTGCATGCTATGTATGGTGGCCAGGTAATTGCATGCTATTTATGATGGCCATGTTATTGCTTGCTATGTATGGTGGCCATGTAATTGCATGCTATGTATGGTGGCCAGGTAATGGCATGGTATGTATGATGGCCATGTTATCGCATGCTATGTATGGTGGCCAGGTAATTGCATGCTATGTATGGTGGCCAGGTAATGGCATGCTATATATGGTGCCAGGTAATTGCATGCTATGTATGGTGGCCAGGTAATGGCATGCTATGTATGCTGGCCAGGTAATTGCATGCTATGTATGGTGGCCAGGTAATTGCATGCTATGTATGGTGGCCAGGTAATTGCATGCTATGTATGGTGGCCAGGTAATTGCATGCTATGTATGCTGGCCAGGTAATGACATGCTATGTATAGTGGCCAGGTAATTGCATGCTATGTATGGTGGCCAGGTAATTGCATGCTATGTATGGTGGCCAGGTAATGGCATGCTATGTATGCTGGCCAGGTAATTGCATGCTATGTATGGTGGCCAGGTAATTGCATGCTATGTATGGTGGCCAGGTAATTGCATGCTATGTATGGTGGCCAGGTAATTGCATGCTATGTATGCTGGCCAGGTAATGACATGCTATGTATAGTGGCCAGGTAATTGCATGCTATGTATGGTGGCCAGGTAATTGCATGCTATGTATGGTGGCCAGGTAATTGCATGCTATGTATTTATCCTCTACTTTTGGTTTATTTGCCCCATCCCAAAACCACCACTAGTTTTACCAATCTAGCCTCTTATTTTAGTCTGCTTGGAAAAGTGATGTTGCTCTTAAATGCTGAATATATTATAAAAATAGGATAACCACCATGAACTATGTAATTGATTTGTTTATGTATTCATATATTTTTTTTACCAATAAATTCATACACAACTACTGGTGTAACTACAATCCATGGGCCCCTTGGCTAAACTTTGATTGGACCCCCAAATATTACTTTGCCTCCCTTTGGTGCCCATTATCGCCTCTCGGCCAATCACACAAGGGTCAAAAAACAAGTGTGTCCATCATGATCTTCACACCCATAACTAGTGTAGCCACAAAAATACCTCATCTAAAGTATAGTCTCCTGTATCAGAGGAAGGAAAGGTTAGTAGAAAGGGCCTCCCACAGCTCTGGGCCCCTCCCCGCTAGCTCCCCTCTCCCCTCTAGCTACGCCCCAGCATACCAAATCCTTGAGGCAATATTACATACAAAAATGAATGAACTGTGTGATTAAAAGTGTATCCAAACTAAGCTGAATAATTCAGTTAGACACTAAAGGCATGTCAGATCCCATGTATATAATAGAAAAACTATCCTGGAAAAAGGACATACATGCACAAAATGGCCAGCGCCGGGCAATTGGTACCCCGCAATGACCACTCACCACTGATCCTATATCCTCAGTATGTGGAATTAACCATTTTCTGAACCAGCTTGTTTATACAATGTGTACGTAATATCCGCATCTGCACCAATAAAGCCGCTAACTCAGTAAACCGTGTCACATGGCTGTCCCCAGTACAGCGCTGCCGTAGATCACAGCACTGCACAGTGATAAAAGATGGCAGTTTCGCTGTCTAACAGTCTCTGAGCGGCGATTGCCACTGGGAGACTTAAGGCGGAGCGGAGCTCCGTCATCCAAGCGGAGATGCACGTGCATCGGTGCACACGATCTCCTGCAAATCCCCGCCCCAGGACTTTATGCCAATCGGTGTTAGGCGGTCCTGGGGCTGGTGCCACATGCATGCCCATCGGCATGATGCGGTCGACTAAAGGTTAAATCTTCTGATAGTTTGACAAGAAAGCCTGAGTACTGTGTGGGCTATACATTTTATTATGCTAGCAGTAGTTTCTTGGCTTAACTTTCATCAGTGCAGATCCCTTTCTTCAGATCCACAAGCATATTTTCTTTACATTAAAACATTTACACAATATTAGGGCACATTTTTGCCTCCTCTGCCGTGTTTTGGAGGAAATACTGTAGTTATCTTCTCCGTGTTATGTTATTGCTTTCCTATGTAGGATTATCTGTTTTTGTAATGTTTTTCCAATGAAACACATTTTGTAATGCTTGTTACATTGTGGAATTTATATTTAAATATTATATAAAATGCATGTGTAATATTTTCTAGGTATTAGACAAGTGCACTAGCTTACATTTATCTGATTTCAAATAGTAACAGTAAAAAAAAATACAAAATGTAAATATACATTTCAGAATGGAACATAACTTATTATTATTATTATTATTATTATTATTATTATTATTATTATTATTATTATTATTATTATTATTCAAAAATAGCAATGGTCAAACTGCTGCTGTTGTAGATCATGCCCTGAGGGCATTGATACAATTTATTACAACATGATTGCAACCCTGACTGGCTAAATATCAGGACTGTCTTTGTCATTCAAAAAATATGCAGATAAACCTGACTGCAAAATAGCTTTGTGGTTGTGAATTGTATTCAAATGTTGGAAAAGATGCCTTGCTAATTTTATGCCTTTATTAGGGACATATTTATAATTTTATCCTGAGTGGAAATTCCACAAATTGTGTATGGTGTGCTCTGAAATCTTCATTGGAATGCAGTAAACTGATTTAATGGTTTGGAAAATGTAGCCCACAGGGAAGAATTGTGGTGTTCACTATTCAATGCCAGCCCATGCAAAATCAGACATCTGGGACACAGCGATCCAGCAGCCCACTGCAGGTCTGCTGGAAAGAAATATGATGATGATGATTTTATATCCTTTCGCTGCAAAGTAGAAATCTCTGCTCTTGCCCTTATTCTTGCTGGTTTAAAACACAGCTAATCAATGTAAAATATAAAATGGAGGTTGCAAAATGCTCCGTAAATTGAGGGAAGAACAAATGTAAGTTTTATTTTTATATGTGAAGGACAAAAGAGAGGACATATAAAAAATGAAAACAAGAAAAGAGAACGACTGGCTGCAAGATAGAATAGTATAAAGCTGAGAGTGCAAGCTCACGGCTAAGTTCACATTGGGAGTTGCGTTGCATTTCCTGTAAGAGCAGGAATGCAATGCAAGGGATCAGGAAAACGCTGCTGGACAGGTGGACACACATTATTCACACATTATGTGGCATACAGTGAGGCATACAATAAAAAATATGCTTCACTGTCATTGTAAATGCATGTTTTGCGGTAAAGCACTGTATGTACTGTGTTATGATGCCACATGCCAAGATACAAACAAACACAGAACATTTATATCGCGCTTTTCTCCTGGCGGACTCAAAGCGCCAGAGCTGCAGCCACTAGGACGCGCTCTATAGGCAGTAGCAGTGTTAGGGAGACTTGCCCAAGGTCTCCTACTGAATAGGTGCTGGCTTACTACGGCAACAGTTGCATAGGTGGTGCATTGCTGTGCGGTGAGCCATGTTACAAAGTGGCCGCACCGCTGCACAACACTGAGAACATAGCCTCAGGGCTTATTCCCAGTGGGACGTATCAGAGCTGCATTATAAACTGTTATAACACAACTTACCACACTGCAATGATAAGCCTACGGGAGGTTCACAGTGCGACATTAGCGTTGCATTGTAACATGAAGTGTTATGGTAACGCACTGCTGTTACCTCTAAACACACATGTTACAGGGTACAGGAAAGCATACTTTTTATTGCCTGTATGCTTTCCTGTACCTACTGTATGCGACGGTAAGGCAATGTTAATGTGCGTTACCATTATTTTTTTTTTTTTGCTTTGTGTTGTAATGCTGCATTGTGACTTGCATTACAACACAACGTCCCACTGTGAATGTAACCTCAATGTTTTGTTGTTAATCAACATTCTTACTGAGGATTGCAGATGATCAATGACATGAAAATAATTCTGGCTTGCATGCAGATTTACAGCACATTATATGCAGGGCAGTTTCTTGGCTAAATTGTACCCAGGGCGAGGGTGTAAAAATTGTGGCCCCCCCCCCACCCCCGTAGACTCGCAAACCCTTAATCTTTAGGGACAGTCACACAGCCACAGGTCACAAGTAGATCTGCCTACTTACTAGTGACCAGCCGCTCATCCAGGAGGAAGCAGGGGCCAGGAAAACACACAGGCTAAGAGACCCTTGAAAGTCGACTCCATGGGCGCCGCACACTGACAGACTGCTGTACCGATACAGGACATTAGGTGTGATCACACAGGGGTGACGTGATGATGACTGTCACTTGACATCTGACGCAGGCAGCCTAGGTGGAGTCAAGGAAGGTGATCATGCTGGTAATCTTTCTTCTTCCATTTGGCTGCATCACCAGCTCCCTAGCAGTTATGACCTTCTGCCTGCGCCCCCCTTCTTGTACTTCCCGGTCTGCGCCCAGTGCGGTCGCCCTGCCCGCACTGCCCAAGAAACGGCCCTGTATATGCAACTTACAATTAAACCAATCAGAATTCACAGGAAGTTCATTTGATTGCTCTAATTCCAAGTTGCACATTATGCACATTCAATTTGCATACAATCCAATTTTCTCATTTACTGTCTCTTCTGTTGATGAAAAAAAAAAATTTGAAAGAAAGGTGGATAAAGATCATCCCCTGACAAGTGCTCTAAACCCGCAGCTGAACTCTGGTCCCCTACCTTCCATATCCCTACCTCTCCCTCTAGATTGTCAGCCTTCGGGCAGGGGCCTCCTCCTTTTGTGTCCTACCTGATCATGCACCTCCATTACTGTGAACCCATGCTATGCATTTGAGTGAACTCAGCTTGCCTAATCTCCATGCTCCCATCCAGTGACTGACTAAGCATTACCTTGTACTCATACTGTGCTGCATGATCTGGTCCTTCTTGTATTCCTGTATTGTCTCATTGCTGTATGTCACCCCTAAATATTGTCTGTAACCTAAACCAATGTCCAGCACTGCGTAATATGTTGGCGCTTCATAAATACAATAAATAAATAGATGTGGACAGATCATTTTAAACATTTCTACTAATGATACAATCTTCTTTGTCCAATTTTACCAAATCTATGTTGTAAAAGGATAAACTGAGGTGAATATAATTTGGATAGACACTTTCGGTATTGCTATGCTGATGACATCATTAACCTCCTTGGCGGTATGAAAAATACCGCCAGGAGGGAGCGCAGCAGTTTTTTTTTAAATTTTTTTTTTTTTTATCATGTAGCGAGCCGAGGGCTCGCTACATGATAGCCGCTGCTGAGCGGCATCCCCCCGCCCGCTTCGATCGCCTTCGGCGATCTCCGATCAGGAAATCCCGTTCATAGAACGGGATTTCCTGGAGGGCTTCCCCCGTCGCCATGGCGACGGGGCGGGATGACGTCACCGACGTCACTGACGTCGGGACGTCATTGGGAGTCCCGGGCCACCCCTCGGCGCTGCCTGGCACTGATTGGCCAGGCAGCGCTGGGGTCTGGAGGGGGGGGGGGGCCCGCGCCGCAGCAGATAGCGGCGATCGGGCAGGGGCCGGCGGCGATCAGAGTGCTGGCGCAGCTAGCAAAGTGCTAGCTGCGTCCAGCAAAGCAAAAATTATGAAAATCGGCCCAGCAGGGCCTGAGCGGCACCCTCCGGCGGCTTACCCCGTGTCACACACGGGGTTACCGCCAAGGAGGTTAAAACCTGGCATCACAGACCATACCCCACAAATAAATGTGTGCTAAGCTGAGCTTCAGGAGTGAAGGAATAATAACCGGCTAAAACTAAATGCTGAACAAAGTCGAGGTTCTTGTCATTGAAGGTCAGTGTTTTACAACAAAGCAGCTGCAGAACCAGGCAGCACCACTAAGGATAGGAAGCTCAGACCTGAACAATGCAGACTTGGTGTACTGCCTGGGTACACTGATTGATCACTGGCGTCACAAGGGGGGGGGGGGTGCGAGCCGCACCAGGATATCCGGGTTAAAGGGGCTCTCTACCGCTTAGCGGGGTTAAGGGCATAGCTACGGGTGAAGAGGTGGAGCCACGGGAGAAGGGGCAGAGCCGCGTGAGAAGGGGCAGAGCCGCATGTGAATGAGGAACAATGCCCAGACGAGAGGGGAAAAGCAAAGCCAAGCAAGCTGTTGTGCAGAGCACACACAGCTTAGGGTGGAGTCACTTCTCCAGGATCCACTTCCTCTGGATGATCCAAATAATAGAGGAGAGCCTAGTAGGAGGAAGATGGATCCTGGAGAGGTGAATTCTGGGGTTGGGGCACCCTCTATACTTGGTGGTGTTCACCTGGCTAGCTATACTGGTGGGAGGGGTCATCTGATTACCTATACTGGGAAGAGGGGTCATCTGGCTAACTATAATGGAAGGTCATCAGGCTACCTATACTGACACCCAGTGTCACCCTCCTCTCTCAGTGTCACCCTGCTCCCTCTCAATGTCACCCTCCCTACCCAGTGTTACCCACCTTCCACCTAGTGTCACCATCCCCACCCACTGTAACCCTCCTCCCACCCTCCACCCAGTGTCACCCTCTTCCCACCCAGAGAGAGTCCCACTCCCTACACAGTGTCACCCTCCTCCCACTCAGTGTCACCCTCCCCAACCAGTGTCACCCTTCTCCCAACCAGTGTCATCCTCCCTAACCCACTCAGTGTCACCCTCGCTACTATCATCCTCCTCCCACCTATAGTGATCCTCCCTACCAAGTTTCACCCTGCCTACCCAGTGTCACCCTCCCCACTCAGTGTCCCCCTCCTCCTACCTGGTGTCACCCTCCTCCCACCCAATGTCTCCCTTCCCACTCAGTTTGACTCTCCCCACTCAGTGTCACCCTCCTACCAACCAGTGCCTCCTTCCCCATGCTGTGTCACCCTTTTCCCACCCAGTGTCACCCACCCATTGCACTTAGCAGCTCCATCCCACCACACCAGCACCTAGTGGAGGGAACATCTGATGCATTTTTGTTTTGAGGTAAAATGTGCTGCATTTCATATTTGTGGCGTAATGTATACAGTATGTGTATTTCCCATGTGTCCAAGGTACTGTTTGCTGCATTTGACGCGTGTACTGCATCTTGTGTGGGACGAAACATTCAATGCATTTAAACATGCGTGGGAAGTAATGTTTGCTAAATTTTGTGTTTGCTTTATTTCATGTGTCGGAGGTAATATTTGCCTCATTGCATGTGTCAGAGGTATTATTTACTGCATTTCATGTGTGGGAGATAATGTTTTCCTCATTGCATGTATGGGAGGTAAAGTTTGCTGCATTTCATTCTTCTGAGGTAATGTTTGTCTCATTTCATGTATTGGGGGTATTATTTGCTGTACTTCATGTGTCAGAGGTAACATTTGCCTCATTGCATGTGTGGTAGGTAATGTTGCTGCATTTAATATTTAACGGTCATAGTGAATGCATTTACTACTTTGGGGTTATCTTTGCAGCATTTAGCATTTTGGGGGCTCATGATTACTAAATGGTATGCTACTAAATGAACCAAAAGATATTCAACAAGAAAATTGCTATACTGTATTTTGCTGCCTAACTGTGTTTTTGGAGGACACTTAGGGCACTTCCCGTGTCTTGCCATGGCCACACCCATTTTTTTAATGTGTGCTTTGAGCATTGCACTCTCTTCTTTCCTTTTTTTGGGGGGGAGGAGGGGTTTGTCCATAAATAATCCGCACTGGGTGTCAAATACCCTAGCTACACCACTGGCACTGATTGATGGGGAATTAAAGGGGCACTGAAGAGAGAGGTATATGGAGGCTGCCATGTTTATTTCCTTTTAAGAAATTCCAGTTGCCTGGCAGCCCTGCTGATCCTCTGCCTCTAATACTATTAGCCATAGCCCCTGAACAAGCATGCAGCAGATCAGGTGTTTCAGACTTTAAAGTCAGATCTGACAAGACTAGCTGCATGCTTGTTTCTGGTGTTATTCGGACACTAGACACGAACACAGAACATTTATATTGCGCTTTTCTCCTGGCGGACTCAAAGCGCCAGAGCTGCAGCCACTAGGACGCACTCGATAGGCAGTAGCAGTGTTAGGGAGCCTTGCCCAAGGTCTCCTACTGAATAGATGCTGGCTTACTGAACAGGCAGAGTCGAGATTCGAACCCAGGTCTCCCGTGTCAGAGGCAGAGCCCTTAACCAGTACACTATCCACGACTGCAGAGAAATAGACCAGCAGGGCTGCCAGGCAACTGGTATTGATTAAAAGGAAATAAATATGGCAGCCTCTGTATACCTCTTACTTCAGTTCCCCTTTAAGCTTCAGAAATCAATTCTCTGCTGTTGTGAACCATACCTTCTTTAACCTAAGGAATATTGCAAGGATTAAACACCTCATACCTCCAATGCATCTTACAACCCTAGTTCATGCCTTCATTATATCAAAGCTGGACTACTGCAATGTTCTCTACACAGGCCTTCCAAACAAAAACATGCAGTGCCTGCTATTAGTACAGGATGCGGCTGCAAGGCTGTTAACTAGCTAGCCCTGCCATTGCCAAATAGCAATAACCCTTCACTTACTCCACTGGCTACCAATAAAAAGGAGAATTCAGTTTAATTAAGATTGGCTTATTGTCATTCAAATCCACCTCAAAACATTTGGAGACAGAGCCTTCTGTCATGCTGCCCCTACACTCTGGAACTCCCTGCCACACCCAATCAAAACATATCCATCCCTGGAAGCATTTAAGTCCAACTGTACTAAGTATTGGGGGATTAGTGTATGCATAGTAACTGCATGCATTTTATCTTTTCACAGTCACATGTCCTCTTGCAAAGTGTTTGGTAGCCTAGAACTACATTCTGATTTTCTACATAGGTAGATTGCAAAGTAACGGGTGTCTTTACCTTTCCTTGCTCTACTGTTTCAATCATTATTAGCTAAAAATGAATAAATATGGACAACACTGGTAAAACTGACATCAGTTTCTATGGGAAAGGGAGAGGGGACAACTAGATCACAAATCCTGAGAAAGCACAATTGGAGTGAAACGCATAGGCGGGACAGGCCATTCCCATGCTCCAGAGGGATGCTATGCTTTATCTTTGGACACATGTAGTCATGCCAACCTATGGACTCATCCTACCTAATAAAACCTAACTGTCGCTGCGTCCAGCAGCCAGCTGTCCCTGTGTCCCAGTTTTTTGTTACTGCGCATGTGCGCAATAACGGACAGCTAGGACCAGGGAGCTGGGAGGACGAGCGAGGTGGGCGGGTGCGGGCGAGCAAGGTGGGCGGGTGCGGGCACGCGCCTGCGTCGGATACGCGCTAGGCACGCGACGCATGTACACTGAAAGACCTAGAGCCCGTTTTTAAACGGGCTTGGGTCTACTAGTGACAGTATATTCAAGGATGCTTGGTCTCAATAAGATACTGACACACTAAGGTGTCAAGCAATTGATGGCCATATCAACAGGAAGATAAGATAAAATCAGCATCACTTGTCTACCAATTTTTGAGACAGACTCAAGGTGGCCACTAACGGTCCAATTTCTAGTGAAAAATCGTTTGAGTGACCAGAAATTTTGATCGGATTGGTTGTAAATAATCTCAGTTGGCGGACACAATCGATTATGAACGAGTGAAAAAAATGTCGTCCGAATGAATTTTCGTCGAACCAAAATTTGGATTTTCTTGTTGGTTGTGATAGATAGGAAGCAAAGATTGGTTCATTGATGGTGAAGTGAACGATGTATAACAATATTTCACTTCACGATTTTTCGCTAGAAATTGGATTGTTAGTGGCCACCTTCACTTCGCCGGAGCTGGAGTACCAAGCCCAGCCCTACTTGCGGCTTATAAGAGGAACGTGTCCATGAACTGTTATGTGGATGTGATTCATGTAGTTAACATCCACATTGGATTTTGCCATCTGAGCCACCACATATGGAGAGCAACATTGAGCTGTACATGACATAGGAGTGTGATGTGTGCATAAAGATGATGCTTTAAAAAAAAGTCTCCAAATCTCTCCATTGGTCTATTAACAGACCAATAGGGGTCAGGAGGACCCCCATTGGTCTGTTAAGAGCCCAATGGAGAGACTTGGAGCCAAAGTTCAAAGATGCTTTTGCTTTTAGTTAGCTGAGAGCTGCATCAGCTGTGTGGTGAGAGCATTTCTGTGTAATGCCAGGTGCGTGGAGATCTTCAATCAACGTAACAGAAGATCACAAGATGAGAGGATATTGGCGTGGGAGATTTCCAAGGATATCAGCATGGGGACATTTTCTTAAAGGTACAGGTTAAGTATTTCTGGTTAATTAAGATTAATAAAATACTTTTTTCGTTGTGTTTTTATTTCATTTAACCCTTTGTGGAAATGGATAAGGAGTACTTTGTACCCCTATACTAATTTCTCCTGGGAGGGGGGCAGGCATCTGGGGGTTCCATTTGTAAGAATCTATATGTTGGTTGCTATTGGCAACAGCAAACCACACCTTTTGCTCCGGCACCAGCAAATCATTAGAGCTGCAACTCACAACTCACAGCGACAGCATACAGGAGATAGAGCGGAGACAGTCACCTTCACCTTTCAAGGGGTTTATTAAGCAATCAGGCATCTTGGGTTACATGTTGATTTCTTCAGAGTATAAACAGTCTTTCCTATGTCTTATGTACATCACATATATTTACAGCATACAGACATGAAGCTAGTATTCTAACTAGGAAGCGTAGAGAGCAGGATAGCATGCAGAAGACGAAGCAGCAAAAGTCTTCTGCCATCCTGTCTATATACTTTTATATGAACATCGAAGAGTTAAATTCTGACATCACCTGAGCCATTTCCCCAAACCTACAATTGGCGGTCATGGGCATGTGACCCACATACTCCATTGCTTTATGACCTAGATACAAGGAACGCAATGTTTTGTAAATATTGGCTTTGTTTACCGTTTCGTCATCTAACTGTCAGTACAGTTAGACCTGATAACCCATTATGTGTCCTTCTAGACTAGAGGAACATATGTTTCTTGTAAATGACTGCATAATTTCTCTCCGAGAAACTATGCTTAAAGAGACCCTATATCTCAAGTCTTTACTAGACTTTAGTACCTGAGGCCTAGAATTCAAGTATATTTACATTCTAACACCCTTCTTAAAGCGGACTTCCAGATGCCACCATGAACCCCCCCCCCCAGGGAGTTGTCACCCCCAACTCCTCCTGGGGCACCGGAGGTGAGGAAGAGCCATGTATTGGACAAGAGATCTGAGGGGAGGCCCCCTATATCATGGACCATGCGGGCTGGTATAGTCAGGGTGCTAAGCTGCACACGGCCGGGGCTCCACATTCCGGATAACCCAGCCTGCATGGGGACAAGGGGTTAAAAAGGCTCGGGAGGGGGGACCCCATGTCATTTTTTTTTAAATTTAAAACAATGAACAGAAAAAAAATTCTTTTACATACATGTTAATACAGTAACTGTCATTTTACCCCATTTAAATCACACCTTTTTTCCTCTAACTTTAACATTGATTTTCTCAAAAACTACTGTATAAGGTTCTTTTGACATTTCTTTTCCTCTTGTTTTCACTGTTGTTCTTAACTTACCATGCAAATTTGGTGTTTCTAGTACCTAATGGGGCTTTGCTATAAATCGTTTAAGTCGGCGGGCGTTTAACCATTTTATCTACCACTACAGTATCTTCTACATTTTCTGTGACTTAATCTAATCCAACGAGTCAGTAGATATATGTGTGTAGCAGAAGCAGTTCTGTGCAGGATTGGGCTTGCTCCTGTGCACATTTCTGGCACTATCTGATGCAGCACTAATTGGTGAATGGGAATATATGTTTCCTGAGCAAATGAGATTGATTTTTACTATTAAAAATACTTTTATTTTCTCAGTTCATAGTGAAAATTACACTCTGTAGCATTATTTCACAATCAAATATCTTCACCATAAATTGTGACAGGAACATAATCTAAGTTTTGTGATAAGCGGTAAGAATAGCCAAACAAAATTTGTGTTTTTTATCTACAGTAGCACTTTTTATTTTTAAACTGGAATTGGTAAAACTGAGAAATAATGTAAAACTGAGAAATAATGTGTTTTTTTCTATTTTTTTCCTGGTTTTCCCATTAGGGCTCTTTCACATCAGAGCTTGCGTTGGAGAACGCTCAAAGCATACGTTTTGTTGTATGCGTTTTAATGCGTTTTGCACTGCAGTGCACTGCAGTGAGTGTGCGTTTTTAATATGTTTTCAATGCGTTACAGGACATAGGAAAACGCAGGTAATTTTTTTTTCTTTTAGTTTTCAACTTTCTACATTGTTCCTCTGTTGCATTCTGGGACTGATTGCCTGCGTTAACGGATTAAAAACGCGCATAGTGTGCGTTTTACATTGACTAACATTGTAACGCATAAAGCTAGCGTTGGCCGAAAAACTGCGCCTGGGTGCAGTGTAACTCAACGCACAAAAAGGCTGCGTTATATGTGAAAGCTAAAATGAAAGTCTATGGACTTTCATTTCACCTTGGGTAACGCAAACTTTATCCTTTGCGTTGAAACGCAGAAAATCTGCCCTAATGTGAAAGAGCCCTTAAAATTCATAGAAACCAAAATTGTTCGAAGGAAAAAATGGCATACAATGAAAGCCTAGTGTGTCTTGAAAAATACAATATATACATTCATTTCTGTGTCATAAGTAGAGATAAAGTTATTTCTGATTAAATAAGGGCATGAAACAAGGGCTGGATGCGAAGTGGTTAAACATTTACCGCACTCAGAAAGAGAACTTTAAAATCGATTTTCTCAAAAACTATAAGGTCTTTTTGAATTTTTACCTCTTGTAATAATAATAATAATAATAATAATAATAATAATAATAATAATACAAACCTTTGTATAGAGCTTTTCTCCTGTTTAACTCAAAGTGCTCAAGAGCTGCAGCCACTGGGATGCGCTCAAGAGGCCACCCTGCAGTGTTAGAGAGTCTTGCCTTGAACTCCTTATATAATAGGTACTGACCCTAGCCAGGATTCAAACCCTGGTCTTGCATGTCAAAGGCAGTGCCTTTAACCAGTACATATCCAGCCACTACTACTCTTGTACCCACTGCCCCCCTCAACATACCATGCAAATTTGATGTTTCTAGCATGTAAGGGGGCTTTGCTATTAACCGTTAAAGTCGGCGGCCATTCGCCTCATCGCCTGCCATAGAAGTCTATGGAGCCTGCTGCGAACAGCCGGTTTGCCAACTTTTGCGGAAATTCGCTAAACCAAAATGTGATCTCCGCTACATCTCTACTGGGAGCTTTGCAGTCAACTGTGAAAATAAGCCTCAGACTTCAAAGTGAATGCAACAAATGGCAAATGTTGGCTGCAATTTTGCAAAGAGAACCTTGTTCCTTATTACTGAGTACCACAGTGGGTAAGGTGTAGTTGGAAGTGCTCTGTGCCCAGCGGCAGTGTGCATTGAGCTTTGCAAGGATAGGGCAGGCTATTCCACCTCACCTTAAAAGGCACTCTTTCTCCACTGCTAATGGGCATACAAGGTGGTAACTGGTAACTAGAGTAGAGTGGATCCTCTGTGCTCATTACCAGTTCCTATAGCTGGGATAGCTATGGAGGACATGGTGTTATGCCAGTTTGTTTTTTTACTTATTAACTAGTATATGACCACGTCACATCGATGGACATGATCGCGGCGGCAGCCCCAGGAGATCGCTAGGAGATCTACGGCAGCGCTGTACTGGGGACAGCCGTGTGACATGGCTGTCCCCCTGGGACGCAGGAGAGCAATCAGCTCTCATTGGCTGAAGCCTATGACAGCCAATCGCTTTCATAGGCTGGCAGAGGGAGGGGTATAAAAAGAATAAAAAAATAGCTTTTTTTATAAAAAAAAACAAAACAATAAATATTTATTGAAAACTACAAACATCCTGGGATCCATCACAGCCCACCAACAGAAAACTCTGTTGGTGGGCAGAAAAGAGGGGGGGGGGGGGGTGGTCACTTGTGTGCTAAGTTGTACAGCCCTGCAGTGAGGCCTTAAAGCTGCAGTGGCCTATTTTGTAAAAAAATGGCCTGTTCACTAGGGGGTTTAAGCCCAGGGTCCTCAAGTGGTTAAAATATAAGCTGATCTGAGCTTCAGATACATTTATTTTAGACAACAATGCAAAATGCTCCATTATCAGTGAATGTCTTTTGTGTGAAGGGCTAAAGTTAGTCCTTGAGCAAGGGATGTTAAAACGATGCCATTAATCATTCAGTAATACGAAATGAGATCATTTATGTGCGATATGTGCCTATGCATTAATTTATTTGAATAATTAGGTGCTAAATAAATGCAAATCTTTTTTTCATGATGGTTAAGTGTTCGTGAATCATGATGTAATGTGAAGTCAGCAAGATACTAAAAAAATCGATAAAACAGATGTTAAAGGCTCTGAAATTGTTTAGTGCATAATCCCCTTCAGCTGATAAACGCACTTCTGGTATTGTGTCAGGTGGGTATGTGTCGGTATCTACTAATGCAATGGAGTTCTCTATCACATCTCTTGACACTAGTTGAGAGTATGAATGTATCTTTGAGGACAACTACAGTATAACAAGAGAGATATGGAGGCTGCCATATGTATTTCCTTTTAAACAATACTAGTTCCCTGGCTATCTTGCTGATCTTCTGTTTCTAATACTTTTAGCTATAGACTCTGAACAAGCATGCAACAGATCAAGAGTTTCTGACATTATTATCAGATCTGACAAGATTAGCTGCATGCTTGTCTCTGGTGTGATTCAGATACTACTGCAGACAAAAAGATTAGTAGGGCTGCCAGGCAACTGGTGTTGTTTAAAAGGAAATAAATATGACAGCCCCCATGTTCTCCTCTTTTGAGTTGTCCTTTAACCTTTCTGACGGTATGATTATTTCTGGATTTTAGGGTCTTTTCCAAATGTTTCAGACCCTAAAACCAGGAAAAAAATCATGCTGCCAGAAAGCCAGCACCAGCCTCTGCACTTACTCACCTTCCTGGAATCCAGCACTGCAATTTTCCCTCCATCTTCTGGGTGGCGCTGTAACTCTGTAGTAAGATCACTGACGGCAATCTCACCAGAGTGATTCAGAGCCTCCGTGGAGAGGAAATAGAATGGCTTCCTGCATCTGGATCCCCCGGGAGGTGAGTAAAAATGCCTGCAGCGCTCCATTTCTCTGCATTGAGCTCCTGGTGGCTAGCCCAAGTGTAGCTCGTGGCTACCGCCAAGGAGGTTAAGGTAGTGTTCCCCAAGCATGTCCTCAAGGTCCACCAACAGTGCATGTTTTGTGGAAATCCACAGGGGTAGTTAATCAGCTCTGCTGAGACACTAATTACCCCACCTGTGCATGTTTGAGATTTTCTGCAAAACATGTACTGTTGGTGGGCCTTGAGGATAGGGTTGGGGATCCTCCATGGATACCTACAACACAAGAAAATTGCTGATGACTCCTGGCATTTACACAGAAAAAATGGTGCATTCTTTGTGTAGCCAACTACACTTCTACAATTGGATATGGCGCTCGTATTCACATGACACCAGTGGCGTAGCTAAGGAGCTGTGGGGCCCGATGCAAGTTTTACAATGGGGCCTCCCAAGCACTCTATACATAACAATTGATACGGTGCACCAAAACCTGCCAATGGCAACTACAGTGTCAGCGGTGCAAGAAGGGGATGGAGAACAGTTTGTTAATGATTACCACTATACAATGTATGTATAATAAGTGATTATTATGAGCACAGGACCAATAGAAAGCTAATACTGTAATTGAGGGAGGGCCTCTGGCCCAAGGGCCCTGATGGGGTCGCTAGTACCTCTGCATCCCCTATTGCTACACCCCTGCATGACACATCACTGTTCTGACATATGTAATAATTTCTACATTTCAACTTCTCAAAGGTTCTCCTCACTTATTTGTAAGCAAAATAACATTTAGGTTTTGTGCAGATTATTAATAAAAAATATGTTACCTAAAGATTTTAAAAACAACCCAACTACTGCATCAACCAAAATAGTGGAAAAGAAAGCCTCTTCTTCAGGCAAAAACACATGCACCTACCAAAACAAAAACAATAGTCTTTAACACTTCCCACAATCAAATAGAGCATTGTCACCAGGAATCAGACAAGCCCTAACTTTTCATACAAAATAAATTCATGAATCTCCATAATGTTCTGATTCAAGTGAATAGAAAAAAATACAAACAATATTTTAGTTTTCAAACAAACAAGGATATTGCAAGTGTTATAATTGCAATGTATATTGTGCTCTTATTGTAGAGTGAAAAAAATAATAAAATACTATCATGTGCATAGGGATTTTCTACTGTCAGACTCAAAGCACCTGAGAACTGTAGTCACATAGGGCATGAACAGTAGGCACATGAAGTGTTTAGGAGTTTTGCCCAAGGACTCCTTAATGGTTAGGTACACTAAAATACAAACAAACAAACACAACAAAAACAGACTTAATTTGGAAAATGCAAACATTTGGTGAATGAGCTTTTAGGCAAGCTTTTTGATCATTTATCATGCCCCACTATTATTATTATTTATTGTATTTATAAAGCACCAACATATTATGCAGCACTGGGCACTTGACAAGATGATTATAGTATGGCTATGCTGTGAAGAATTTTAAAATAGAATCACATACTGAACACAGTAGTAAAGTATTATCGGTAGTACTGAACACATTGGCCCATATGCAATTAACGTTTTCTCCTTAATTATCTCCTAGGATATAATTTTTATATGTTCTTTAAAATAACTTTCAAGCATTTTACAGTTGAAAAAGTATCTAAAAGTTGGTGAAAAAGTATTACCAAAATAAGTTTAAGTATTTTCTTGCTTGCTAGTGATTTTAAATGTATTTTATGACAAGTTGTGAAAATATCCCCTTGCAGAAAACTCAGGAGAAAAAGTGAATTGCATATGGCACATTATATTCTTGTGGAGTGAATTCTGACAAATATTACCAATGCTTTAAGTAATTCCATTATAATGGAAGCAGGTTTACATTTTTCAGATCATAATCATATTTTCCATTTTCCAGGCATACATTTAACCATTTTAGCTGCTTGGACATGATTGTCACGTCCAAGCGACTGCTGTTGCGCTGCTGTGGGCGATCACGCGCAGGCCTGCGTTCTCCCATCTTGCCCCCCATTAGCCCAGAGATCAATAGTTCCCATTCATTGATCTAAGTCCACAGTAGAAAGACCTGAGCAAAAAAAAAAAACACATCCTCCTTATACTTACAGGATGGAATTCCCCAAAAAAATGACTGTGGCCATTTTGTGGCCAAATAGTAAATCTACATGTACATACATTTTTTTCACATAAAACACCATAAATTACATTTAAAATTAACTGTTTACCCCCACGTCCCAAAAATACCCAAATAAACTTTTTAACAAAAATAAAAATAAAAATTACAATCTGAAAAAAACAAAAAACAAAAACAAACCATAAATAGTTACCTACGGGTCTAAACTTTTTTGAATATGCATGTCAAGAGATTATATTACTAATATTTGTTAAATTATAAGCTTGCAAATAGTGATGGACGCAAAACTGAAAAAATGCACCTTTATTTCCAAATAAAATATTGGCGCTATACATTGTGATGGGGACATAATTTAAATGGTGTAATAACTGGAACAAATGGGCAAACAAAATGTGTGGGTTTAAATTATAGTAGCATGTATTATTTTAAAGCTATAATGGCCGAAAACTGAAAACTGAGAAATAATGAACTTTTTCCATGTTTTTCTTAATTTTCCTGTTAAAATGCATTTAGAAAAAAATAATTCTTAGCAAAATGTACCACCCAAAGAAAGCCTAATTAGTTGCGGAAAAAATAAGATATAGATCAATTAATTGTGATAATTAGTGATAAAGTTATTGGTGAATGAATGGGAGGTGAACATTTCTCGGATGCTTAAGGTGAAAAACACTGAGGGCTGAAATAGTTAAAATGGCCGCAAGCTAATTTATATGCCACTTTACTGGGGAAAAAAATCATTTTAACCTGCCTGGCGTTCTGATTCCCGCGGCCCTGCGGCCGCGGGAACGTTTTTTGCACATATTTTTTTTCTTCTCATGTAGCTAGCCTAGTGCTAGCTACATGATTCTCCCCTCCCTGCGGCGTCCCTCCCACCCCTCCAATCGCCGCCGGCGCAATGGCCCGTCCAGAAATCCCGTTCTGAACGGGATTTCCTGGAGGGCTTCCCCCGTCGCCATGGCGACGCACATCGTGACGTCATCGACGTCGGCGGCGTCGTGACGTCACAGGGAGACCCGATCCACCCCTCAGCGCTGCCTGGCGCTGATTGGCCAGGCAGCGCACGGGGTCTCGCCTGGGGGGGCCCTGCATCGCGGCGGGTAGCGGCGGATCGGCGGCGGGCGGCGGCGATAGGGTAAGGCACGCAGCAAGCAAAGTGCTTGCTGCGTGTTTTAAAAAAAAATTATTTAAATCGGCCCAGCGGGGCCTGAGCGGTCACCTCCGGCGTCTCTGGACGAGCCTAGCTCGTCCAGAACGCTAGGGAGGTTAAAGGATGCAGTAAATACCCGGTAGTAGAATATCGGTAAATTTAGCGATATTGTACTACTTAATTAAGAATGAAATATTCGTAATATTTGCTGATATTTGACTATGACTTAATCTCTCCTTACCCCACAGACATCCCTCCTGGTGGAGCCTAACCTTTCCCCCTCTGGCGGTACCTAATCTTAAGCCCCCCACGGTGCCTAACCTTAGCCCCCCTGGTGGGCATCTAACTTTAACAGCCCCGGGTGTCTAACCTTAATGCCCCCTGGTGGGCACCTAACCTTTACCCTCCCCCTGCCTAACCTTAACCCACACATCAAAAAGGCACCCACTATTAGCAGGGCAGTTTGCATAGTCTGCCCTGGCAAATGGTATTTAGCAGGCATCTAAATTATCCTGTGCTTCTTTTAGTAGTTCTGTGGACTGGGGTGCATTATATAGACAATCCAATGACTCTATTTATATTCTTTCATTATTTAAATAACATATTGGGCAGCATTCGCTAACCACTACCACATTCGGTAATGCTGAAAACAGCTGATTTTACCAATCACCTTCCCAAATTACAATTCGCTAAACATGTTAAGGCACAGAAAATTAGAATTACAGGCTAGTGAAGGGAGGTAAATTAACGACTTGTGCAGTAATTGCTTCAAGAAATGTCAAGAAATTGCAATTTACAAAGGCTACAGCAGTCTGTAAATCGGGCAAAAGTGTTCAGTACTTTTCGCCAGCTCTTACCAGCCAATAACTCACTCTTTCTGTGCTCTCTCTATGCGGGAGATTTGACAGAAAGCCTTTAGGGAGAGCCAGGCAGCCAATAAGAAGAGCCACACAGCCCTGCTTCTCATGTTGATGCAACAGGGAAGGCTGCGGGCCTTCTCTCCCACAGAGCAGAGGAAGGTGACATTTTTGGAGGCTTTTCTGCATCCTTTTAGATGTAAAAATCTGTATACTGTTATACAAAAGAGCTCCCCCTGGTGGCTGCAGCTAAGGGATGTCAGAGTTCTTCGTAACAGCAGGCTGTCACCATGGTTGTTTCTGCATTTTACCCCTATTTCTGACAGAGGAAGTTTTTTTATGTTCACTACATGAATGTGTTGATTAATATCTCCAGGAAAGAACTGTGATACAGATATGGATTTACATGTATAGTTTGACCTTGTTGAAGGTTCTGATTCAAAGCAGTTCATTTTAGTGCCCGGTGCTGAGCGCTGAAGCTTGTCACCGTCATTGCAGCAATGTTATGTAATTCGGAGCTCTGGCGATCGCCTGTATACGAATTACATCTCCCTCCGAGTTGCTACAAGTCAAAGGAGGAACAGTATTTAACACCGCTGGGGAGTTTTGTGGTTGCAGGGAGAGCTGTCATTTGGCTTGCCCTATGCCAAACTAACCCAGCGCTGAAAAAACATGTACTCATCTGGTTGGGATCCAAACCATGTATTGTAAGCTGTCTGTGTTGGGCTTTCTCCAATAAAGTACTGTGAGTGTATTTCTTTTAGATGTGAGCTGCAGATACATGAGCTCTGATTCCATTAACATTTCTCCTGGATTTTCTCCCAGGAGATATTTTTTCCCTTTATGTAAAAAAATAACTTTCAGTACCTATACATTTAAAAAGTACTAAAAAGTAGCTGAAAAGTTGCCTTATTCTAAATATTTACTTATTTTATTGATAAGGCTTGAAAACCCTGAAAAAGATAATTGGCTGAGGGCCATGTAGTCTCCAGCCCTGCATCATTTGGTTGCATTGTATAGTGCACCTGGCTATGTGGGTTGGGTTTTGAGAGAATTGTTGCTTGTTCAATCCTTAATCTCCAAGCATGCCATACACTTTTCTTATTAGCAATGTACCGTATTACATTTTTTTCATATCACCATGTTGGGTGAACAACCTCTTTAAAAACCACGTAACGACCACCTAACGCCGATAGGCGTCGGCAGGTCGCAAATGGTTTTCCATGGAAATGGCTGCTCTTTCGAGCGGCCTTTCCATGTCAGTTCATGGAGGGTGTCTCCGTGAACAGCCTGCGAGCCTCCGATCGCGGCTCGCAGGCTAATTGTATACACGCGGGGAAGAAATCCCCACTGTTTACATCATACAGCGCTGCTGCGCAGCAGCGCCGTAAAGGAGATTGGCGATCCCCGGCCTCTGATTGGCCGGGGATCACCGGCATCTGATAGGCTGAAGCCTATCCTAGGCGGCGCAGGACGTATCACTGTCCTGTGCCGCCCACAACAAGAGGAAGAGGGAGGGAAGGAGAGGGAGGGAGGAAATCGCTGCGGAAGGGGGCTTTGAGGAGCCCCCGCAAAAAACAGATAGCCGGTGGCGATCAGACCCCCAGCAGGATATCCCCCTAGTGGGGATAAAAGGGTGAAGTCTGGTTGCCCTGGCTGAAACCTGATCTGTGCTGTGGGCTGGAGAGCCCATGAAGCACAGATCAGTGCAGAATAGCCTGTGGTTAAAAACAATATTTTACATTTCTTAGCCCTTTTCACCTCCCCACATCTATTTGGTTTAACCATTTCCAATAGTTTGGTCTCTTTTGTGTATTATTTGTTACTGCTAGTATTGGTATCTTGTGTTTCATTTTATATCTCTGTGCCATCCCCTTATCTTCTCTATTTCAATTAAACACAGTTTAACACAGTGCTAATATTTATCTAACACGTAGGGTTTGTTTTTCAGTTTGTTGCTTAGACATACATAACACCACTAAAGCAGCAGGCCTTTTCTTGTGAGACACTGGCTGCCTAGTTACACAGCTACAATGATACCACTGCAATATGTGATATCCCTACATCACATTTGGGATGTCAGGTACTACACAACCCTAACAGCCTGTTAAAGCAGACTTTTAATGGCATCTGGGATTGGCCAAGAGCAAAAAGGCTGCCAGTCCACTTATTTAACTGGGCACATGGTGGCAGATAGAGGCTCCATGCCAGTTATAAAGTGTCTCCGAGACAGATGCTATAAAAAGATAGATACTTACCTACAAAGAGAGAAGCCTCTGGATCCTCCTGACACTTCCCATGTCCTCCTTGCCTCCAACATTGCTGCTAGACTAGTGGACCCCGCAACATATTCCGCTAGAGCTTGTTGGATATGTTATCATGGCCATGCAGAGCTGCTCATCCATGAGCGACACCATGCAACTGCGCAAGTGTGTCCGTTCTTGTACGTTTGCAGCACAGCTGTGCTTGTGTATGAACTGAAGTTTGGTTGGTGATGTTCTCGAGGAGGACGAAGGAAATGTTTGGAGGAGTTAGAGATTTCCCTCTTCACAGGTAAGTATATATTTATATTTTTTAGAATCCCCCTTATGTTCTCTTTAAGAATTAGCAACAGCTGCAGCAGCCGATAATCAGGTGAAGGTGCTTTTGTCTGATTCATTTAGCAAAGGTATTGTTGAGTGCATCTTTTTCTACACAATAAAATGATCAAAGGCTTGGTAGTTTTAAAGCCCAACAGTCATCTGCTCCACCCAGGCAATGAGACATGCTGCTCAGCTCAGGATGGTGCCTTTTTGTACCAAAATGTGTTCAACTTTCATTTTTATCTATTATTTCCTTTCCTTTCTGTTTTTTATTTTATTTTTCATTTTTTTTTAATAAAGGCAAAAGAAAATGTCTCTGTAACAGAATAAAGTGTTTCTTTTACGTTTCTAACTGAAAAGATTTCATAATGCAAGCTTTTAAGGACGTTTAAGAAATAGGACTTCTTTTGGCATATTTTTAGGTGTTTGTCTTTTCTGTGTGCAGTGTCTTGAGTTACATTGTGTATATATACAGTAGTGAACACATTTGTTGGTATGCACCTCAAAAATAACTGGAAACTGACATCAGGAACTTGTACCCATCTTTTTTTTTGTCTTTATTAAAGCTAATGGGAGTCTTTAAAAAAAGAAACCAGCTACTTACCTAAGGATAGGTAAGGCTCTGCGTCCTAATGAGCCTTCCCTCTCCTCTCCCGCAGACCTTGTTGCAGTGGCAGCTCCTCCATTTAAATCCCCCTCCTCTGGCAATTTCGGAATACTTCAGGAGCTGAGTCCTCCCAAAGACAGAGACAGTAGATACTACTGAGTTTTCCCCGAGTCTTGCGATTGGTCTAAAATGTCAATGGTATTCTGATTTCAGCAGTAAACCTCCCTATTCTCTGATTTGTCCAATATTATTGAACATTTCCAAGCCTTGTGATTGGACTACAGTGGCCTCAATTTACTAAGCTTTATCAAATAATTTATTGAACGTTTGATAATTTACCTCATGGGTAAAATCTAAGTTTGAATTCACTTAGATATTATATATTTATCGAATGTTTTATTGATAAAATCTTCAATAAATCTAGAACACTTTAGTGAATTCAAAATTAGATTTTACCCATGAGGTAAATTATCAAACATTCGATAAAGTGTTTGATAAAGCTTAGTGAATTGAAGCCAATGTCTGATTTTAGGCAAATCACAAGACTCAGAATTCGGAAATACTCAGTAGTATCCGAGTCTTGTGATTGATCTAAAGTTTCTGTGGTATTCCAATTTCCACGTAAAAATTCAGCATCCTCTGATTGGTCCAATGCTTTAGAGTTCTGTGAATTTCGATTTCTGGAGCCAGTTTCTGATTACCACTGCAGAAAGCTGATTTCTGATCAGAAACTCAGAAATCGTTATTTCATGGAAATTTCCAACCATCTCTACTTTTCACAGATGTTAATCAGGGCTCATAGAAGTCTGCTGCAGAATAGTCTAGATTTTTTGTTCTTCATCATTTTCAGGTGCTTTTAACTGTGTGTCCTGGATCATTATCCTGTTGGAGGATACATGAGCTAAGCTTCACCAAAGAATGCCTTGATAGTAGTAATGGTCTTTAACCACTGCATACCATGGGCTGAAGGGCTCAAATGTGCATGTACAAGTGTAAGTGCTCCCATGGTGCCAGGGCTGGTGCTACCATTAAGGCAAAGGGGGCAACTGCTCCTGGGACTCAGAGCCCAGGGGGGCCCCCCAAGCCTGACTCATCTTCACAATTTAAAATTTTAATTTCTCTGGCTGGGCTGCCAAGTACTGCGGCCGTTAGCTGAGCAGGCAGGGGAAGGAGAAAAGGCCTCCCCGAGTGCTCTCCCCCAATATGCAGAGTGATGCCAGCGGAAGCGAAACTCACCTGTCAGCACAGTTAGGAATTTCTGCAAGTCTCGTTGCACATGGGCAGGGGCGTAGCAATAGGGGTTGCAGAGGTTGCGACCGCATCAGGGCCCTTGGGCCAGAGGGGCCCCGAAGGGCCCTCCCTCAACTACAGTATTAGCTCTCTATTGGTCCTGTGCTCATAATAATTACTTCTATATATGCTTTGAATGATGATAATCATTAACAAAGTGCTCCCCATTCCCATCTTGCACCTCTGACAGTGTAGTTGCCATTGGCAGGTTTTGGTGTGCCTTATCAATTGTTATGTATAGAGTGCTTGGGGGTCCCCAATGTAAATCTTGCATCGGGGCCCACAGCTCCTTAGCTATGCCACTGAGTTCCATGTCTGCTCTCTGCTGCCTCCTAGTGGCGCCTCTTATTACTGCGCTACTGGAGGAGTCAGAGATGAGATATGGACTGTGTGATGGGGAGAAGACTTGCAGAAGTTGCCGGCAGAGCTGACAGGTGAGTTTTACTAACACTTCTGCATATTGGGGGGGGGGGGACGGGACTACCTAAAACAGGGGGGCATCTGGCTATGTGAACTAGGGAAAAGCTGTCTAAAACTTGTGGGCACATCTGGCGATATGTACTGGGGAAGGCTTGTACCACATTTTGCAATATGTACTGTAGGGGACTATGTAATCCTTGGGGGTGCATCTGGCTATAATTGCTTTCCAATCCTGAGGACACATCTGGTTATATATATACGGGGAAGGGGGGGTTGCCTAATACTGAGTACACATCTATCTATACTGGGGGGCTACCTAATCCTTGGAGGCACATATAACTATCTATACCTATCTACCTAACCCTGGGGCCACATCTGGCTATCTACCCCTGGGGTGGCTACCTAACCCTGGGGCCCCATCTGGCTATCTACACCTGGGGTGGAGCAGCCTACGGCAGTACAGTGTTTGGGGAAGGGGGTCAGGAGGGCCCCAAGTTACTTTTGCCCCAGGCCCATAGGAGCTAGAACCGGCCCTGCATAATGCACATGCACTTTAGCTGAATATTTGGACATTTATAAATGCCTTATTTGCACTAAAGAAAGGTGCACAACCGGGATATTTAAAATCAACCATTTTGCAGGAAGTGGTTAAAAGTCATTGTACTCTTTGCAAAGATCCAAGGCACTCCATAGCAGTCCCAAAATATACTCAAGTATCATTTGTGATTTACAGTAAATACAGTGTTCTTTTCTTAAACACTTCATTTTTCCTCTGTATGACATAATGCTGATTGTCTGCCAAAAAGCTAGTTTTGTCACTTCTATGCAAAGGACAATTTCTTAAAAACATTGCCCAATGCTATCTAATCAGTTTGTATTTAGCACAGTCCAGTCTAGTTTCTTTAAGTGTTTTTTTTAACAGTGGAGTCTCTCTGGGTCCTCTTCAGTCAAGCTAAATGTCATTCAAACAACATTGGAGGGTGCAATCAGATAGTTTATCTCTTTGTAAGATCTCCTAGGCATTTTGTCTACCATTCACACTTTACTTTTGCCCACATTGATTTAGTTTTTAACTTGAGGCTACCAACAGGAAGATTGGCTACAGTACCATGGCTGTTCAAAATCATAATAATATTTGCATCTATTGCAACAGGAATATCGACTTGCTTACAGATAGTGTTATTGTCTTCACCTTGTAGTGTAACTATTTCAACTAATGTACCCTTTTTAAACTTGAAGATTGTATACAAATGTAAGCAGCTGGGCCCATAACCCAGAGGTTGATGGATCAAAGCCAACCTCTGCTAGGCATGATTTCATTTTTGCACCTCGCTTTATCGCATGGGCAAAATGGTTTCCATAGCCCTGTAAGAGAAAGTGTAATAAGGGCCCTGCCTTAACATAGATATTACGGTAGCTAAGACTACTCCTGGGCCTTTCTTGTAGTTGAAGAGATAAGTGAACTGTGACACCACACTTAAAAAAAAACAAAAAACAAACAAAAAAAAACAGCAAACAGAGAAGCTTCCCCATATTGGAGCATTGGATTTGGTAAAGTCTTAAGCCAATGTGTTGTAAAAGACACAAGTAAGCTTTAGGTTAGCAGGAATGGTTGCATGGCCACCTAGCTTTTCATCCTTCCCAGGCCAGCTAGGCTGACTTCATTTTTCTCTTGGATATATCACACTGGTACATGCTAAGCTGGCTTCAGCATGTAGCATTGTAGTGTGTTGTGTTGGTGGTATAATGGTTAGGATAACAGCCTACCAAGTGGTAAGCCTGGGCTCAATTCCTGGCTAATGTATGTGAGTTGCTAGTTGCTAGGCTGGCTTCAGCATGTAGCATTGTAGTGTGTTGTGTTTGTGGTCTAATGGTTAGGATAGCAGCCTACCAAGTGGTAGGCCTGGGTTTGATTCCTCTCCAAGATGATCCAGCACAGCTCTTTTATCAGAAAATTACTTTATTGGATCATAAAAAGTACATCAATATAGCTGCATAGTGGCCACTATGCAGCTATATTTATGTACTTTTTATGAGACTATACGCTATATCCTGTGGGTATAGGGGTGGATCCGTTGCACGCTTATCCCCGACATCGCTTGTGTGCGATCTCACACAATTTTTTTGGCTGTTGGGTTTGATTCCTGGCCAATATATGTGAGTTGGCTTTTGACATCCTACAAATCCCTAAGCAAGCTCATTTTTCTCTTGGATATATCATAATGGTACATGCTAGGCTGGCTTAAACATGTAGTGTTGGTGGCGGTATAGCGGTGAGGAGAGCTGCCTACCAAGCACTAGACCTGGGTTCCATTCCCGGCCAATGTATGTGAGCTGGCTTTTGAAATCCTACAATTCCCTGGAAGACAAGACCCTCCTCCTCGAGGAGAGAGGGAGAGAGGAGGGGAGGATTACACTTCCTGATGTTGTAAAGCAGTGTAGGCCTGCAATTGAACATTCAATGTGATTTCTGACCTTAAAACAGTGGTTTGGATCAAATCTAGGTTTTTTTATTGAGACTTTTGACGTGTATCCCACTCAACCATGTCTCTGTCCAGGTTTTAGACCATTTGAAACATCTTTTCCATCATTTTTCTGGCCACCATAATTGTTTCTAAATTTCTAAGTTCACCTCGCCATTGAAGTCTATTGCAGTTTGCGAAAGTTCGCACAAACCGAACTTTTGCGAACCTAAAATTGGAGGTTCGGCCCATCTCTAATCAGCTACTGATTGGAATGAAGTTCAATCCTTGGTTAAAGTTCCTCTTTAACTAACTCATGGTATTCTTTCTAAATGTTGAATTAAGTGTCCTTCAAGTTTAAATTTTGCCTAGCTCTGTCGCAGGAGTTACCATAAATGTATAGGTTGCTTTGCTTTTCCTCTTTTGTCCAGCTCATTCCAAACTAGCTTGATGGGGTAGAAGTCTGAAAACTGTGCAGGCCACTCCATGTTTATGAGCTTACCATCTCATTCTTTTTTCCTTAGGTGGTTCTGACATGGCTTGGACTTATGTTGTGGGTCATTATCTTCCTATAAGATGAACTCTTTACCAACTAGGTGCATAACAGATAGTATTGTTCGGTACTGCAGAATGTTGTGGTAGCGGCTTTAGTCCACACATGCGCACTCGCCCGCTGAACATCGCCGACAACTCCCGCCGCAGCATCTTGGGGTCTCCTTTAATAAGGAGACCCCCAGAGCTCCCCGTCGGATCGCGGCACACTGTAGAAGCCCCCCATGTAGCTGCACCGGCACCCCTGCATACATACCGCCGCAGATCACCCGACGCCTGGGCTCCCCATTGGTCCGCTGTGTGAGCCATTTTATTGGTTCAGACAGCTGACCAATGGGGAGCCCAGGCTGCAGATTCAAAGATGCTTTGCCCGGGCTCCTTGTATGCGCACAGTAATTACAGTGTCAGATACACTGTAATTACACGACCGATTTTGCGGCGAGAGGTGTCGGGTGATCTGCGGCGGTATGTATGCAGGGGTGCCGGTGCAGCTACATGGGGGGCTTCTACAGTGTGCGGCGACCCGACGGGGAGCTCTGGGGGTCTCCTTATTAAAGTAGACCCCAAGATGCTGCAGCGGCGACGTGCGTTACCCAGTTTAGACCTGCTTTTTGCTGGTCTAAGCTAACGCTCATGTCTGCCGGGAAGTATCGCTTCCCGGACGCATGATAAGGGTATTTGGATAACGTGTTAAGAACCCGCTGGGCGATTATATCGCCCAAGTGAGTTCTTTTCCACCTGGGGGGGGGTCTAAAGTTTTATAAGATTAGGCGATGCCCCCATCGCCTAAGTTAAGAACTCGCCAGTGCTTAGCACTGGCGAGTTCATCAATAGAATATGGCCCCTTGACTTTTATTTTTTTTGCAAGGTTTCTATAGGAAAGACCTTACTATGTGTTTTTGTAGTCTGTCCCTAATACATGGTTAATTGCATTTTTCTCACCATTTTCATAGTAACACACTAATTTTTACAGTATGATATTGTATAAATAATGTCCACAATGGGGACATAGTCTAACCTCCATGGAAGATGGTTGTGTTTCTATGCATCTCAAGAGATTGCCTGGACACAGCAACCCACTAAACTTTCCTAAGACCTCCACAGTCTTCAAAACAGAGGGCAGTGACCCACAACCACCCAGGGAATCCATCAGCTGGACCACAGTAAGATGCCACTTCAGGCCACTGCATAACAGACATTCCACCTGTGTAAAGGTAGGCCTCATCAGGACTATTTCCAGGATATTTAGTCAGTAGAGATGAGAACTTCTTGCCTCACTAGGTTTCCCACTATTAGAGACATCTTCTGGACTAGTTACTCCGGATCCCCCTCCGACGGAGAGAGTACCGCACTCTGGATATGCCTCAAACTTGGTCCACAGCCACTGTTTCTGGACACTGTAACAACAAATGACCTCCAGCTTGGCTTAAACATAAAAATGTTTACCCAGAACTGCCCTGGCGTCTGTGTTTATCACTACACTAGTTTATTGCCTGAAATACTTAAAGTGTACCTGAGACCTAGAAAAATAAAAAAATATACTAACCTGGGGCTTCCTCTAGCCCCCTTCAGGCTGATCGGTCCCTCGCCATCTCCCCAGGCCCCCTGGATCCTCTGCTAGGTGGCCCGGTAAGTCTTCACGTCGGGGCTGGTCGGGGCTAGTCTTAGACCACAATCTTAGATCAGAAGGACGTAACACCTTGGTCACCCCCAGAGTCCACCTCAAAACCTTTGGAGACAGAGCCTTTTGTCATGCTGCCCCACACTTTGGAACTCCCTGCCACACCCAATCAGGACAGCTCCATCCCTGGAAGCATTTAAGTATAAACTGAAAACCTACCTCTTCAGTCTGGCATTCATGAACATCTGACTATCTCCTCTGTAACACAACCCAGCCTGCAACCCTGTATTAATCTGAGACACAACTATGCGCTTTGAGTCCTATGGGAGAAAAGCACTTTACAAATGCTATTGTATTGTATTGTATTGCATAGTCAGCGCAGGTGCAGTCCAGCCACGTGCACACCCCCGTCGTTCTCCTAGTAGTAATGCGCAGGTGCAGATGAATGCTCTTGGCAGCAGAAGTGTGAGGGTGTATGTGCGCGTCCGGGCCGCTCATGCGCAATATGCCTTGATTGATGTAGTTAACATGGCTTCTAACACGGCAATCCAATTTCCTTGGAAAAATTCTGCATTCTCTGATTGGTCTAATGTTTCCAAGTTTTGCGATTGGGCCAACATTTCAAGCTGCTGCAAAGCAGTATTTCCACAGAATTCCGATTTCAGCTGCAGTAAGCCCATTTCCATTTGGAAACTCAAAAAATGGGAATTCCGCTGAAATCCTGATTGGCAACTGCGGTAAATGTCTGCATTCTCTGATTGGCCAAATACTTCCAAAATCTTCTGATTGGCCTAAAATTATTATCTGTTTCATCTGTGTGAGAAAGCTCTAAAACCAGCAGGTTACAAAACAAAGGACACATTCAATAGTTACTAAAATATAATAAAAACTGTATATAGTACAGCTTATTTCTCTGTATAAAATACATGTCATACCTCATATTAGATACTCCACAATAATGTTTTCAAATTAGAATGGTTCGAGCAAAGTGGAAGTGCAATTATACTCATTATGATAACAATGTATGGAAGATAAAGAAATGTCACTTTGTTGATCTTACTGCAAAGTGGAGAAAAGGTTGCTTTTTTTCTTTTGCTTTACATTCTTTTCTTCATGTTATATATAGATACAAATATGCAATTAGGAAAAATGCGATGCAAAATGCAGCAATTGGCCATTTTGCCACCGCTGCTGCCATTTCAGTTACTAATGCAGAAAGTGCTTTGCAATCTATTTAAATAAACATTTACATGTGAGCTTTGCAGTGTTAATTAACCACTTCTGGACCAGCACCTTCTGCCCCCTTAAGGACCAGAGGGGGCTGGAGGGTGCTGGTCCCGTAAACCGCCGCTTCCCGACGAATCGCCGCTAAACTCCGCCGCTCCCGCCGGGCACGTCGCTCTGTCCCCGCCGCAGGCTGCTCTCTCTGCCGTCGGTATGACGGCAGAGCGCTGTGCGCCGGTCAGGAGCCGCTTTCATTGGCTCCTGACCCTGTCACTCCATGTAAGCCAATGGGAACGGCTTACATGAATGACAGGGCCAGGAGCCGAAGAAAACAGCTCCTGCCCGGCGCACAGTGCTCTGCCGTCATAGAGGCGGCAGGGCAGCTGATTTCCACGCAGACCGAGCGGGGACAGCGGCGGAGACGGGCAGGGGCGCGCGGTCAATGGGACGTAGAGTTTACGTCCGGTCAGAACCGCAGCGGCCCCTGCCCGCCGTAGATTTATACTGCGGCGGTCCACAATAGGTTAATGAATGGCTCCTTTGCAGGCCCGGCCCTAGACCATTTGCCGCCTGAGGCAAACTTTAAAGAAATCGCTGCCGCCACCGCCGCCCCCCTCCCCGAGCTGGAGGGGATAGCGGGCAGGAAGGGGGTATTGGGCCTAGCGGCGGGAAGGGGGGTCGGACCCCCCCCCCTCCCTCGCCTGGGTCCCCCGTCCTCCGCTCCCCTCCAGCTTGAGCTTGAGAGACACTTTTGGAGGTTGACATAATTATTTCCATTTAAACAATGCACATTGCCTGGCTGTCCTGACGATCCACTGTCTCTAACTCTTTTATCCATAGACCCCAAACAAGCATACAGAGAGATCAGCTGTCTTTGACTCAAGTCTGACTGGATTAGCTGCATGCTTGTTTCAGGTGTGTGATTCAGAAAGTACTGACCAGAACGATCACCAGGATTCCCAGGCAACTGGTATTATTTAAAAGTAAATAATGATGGCAGCATCCACAGATCTCTCACCTTGAGGCCCCTTTTACACTTATACAATTTTTGTGTGTTGCATTACACTTTCTGCACACAGGATAAAGCAACAGCAATGTAAGTGTACAGGGCCTATTACACTTACCACGTTGCATCACATTGCGCTGAAAGCTTCTAATTCGCCGCCAACCCACTGCAAAGTCAACAGAGCATTACTGTGTAACAACCGCTGCGATGCAGTGGCAGCAGAATGCATTGAAGTCAATGTGCGATGCAGAGATGTTAAATTTGTTGGTGGCAGAAGTGTGGCATGCATATGCGGAACGGTGCAAATACGACAGGGAAACCGGGAATTCTAGTGAAGTACTTCCTGTACAGCAGCAGCGGCATGCGCGGGTGGCACTACACATTTGACCCTGTCGGCACAGTCTGCCGCAGGGTCAAATTAATCTTTTTTTTTTAACCACTTAAAGAGAAACTCCGACCAAGAATTGAACTTTATCCCAATCAGTAGCTGATACCCACTTTTACATGAAAAATATAATGATTTTCACAAACAGACCATCAGGGGGCGCTGTATGACTGATTTTGTGCTGAAACCCCTCCCACAAGAGGCTCTGGTACCGTACGGTACTCTGGGCAAACTGCCACAATGTAACAATGACACACACAGGAAATGGCTGTTTATAGCTGTCTGTTAAAGCCAGAACAGCTACATAATCTGCCCACAGTAACAATGTCACCATGTAATACATGTCAGAATGTGAATCTGGGAGAGGAAAGATTTTACAATGAGCAAACTCTGACTAAATCATGTATACATAATTATTGTAAAAATTAAGCACCTTTTTATATTAAATTATTTTCACTGGAGTTCCTCTTTAAGTACCAGAGGTCTCTGCCCCCTTAAGGAACAGGAACTGCTGGTGCTAGAAACATCGGAATACCGACGAATCGCCGCACATACCCACCACAACCGCCATCCTCACCGCACGCCGGGAACCCCAGCCACCCACTCTGTCATCTCTATGATCTCTATGATGAGTCGGTCAGGAGCTGCTTTAATTGGCTCCAGAGCATGTCTATCAATGTAAGCCAATGGGAGTTTCTTACGTTTATAGACAGGGTCAGGAGCCAATTAAATTGACTCCTTACCGCTCGCAGGGCTATGCCATTATAGAGATGGCAGAGCGAGGGAGCTGCGGTGAGTGCGACAGCGGCAAGATTGTTGGGAGCTACGAAAGCAGCGAGAACACGTGGCATTGGTGAATTGAAATCTATGCCCTGGCAGCCAGATCAGCATCACAACAGGGTGTAGATTTCAATTAATGTCATCCTTAAATGGTTATTCTATTTTTTTTTGTGATGCAAGGGGGCGGAGCATTGCATGCTTCACTCAAATGTAAAACTAGCCTCAATGAAAGCTAAACAGGCAAAGATTGTACCGTATTTTTCGGACTATAAGACGCTCCGGACCATAAGACGCACCTAGGTTTAGAGGACAAAACCAGAGAAAAAAAATTACTAAACCTGGTACGTCCATGGTGCAGGGCGTCTTGTCGATCTACTCCTACCAAACTGTTTCCTTATGAAAGCATGTAGTAAACATTAAGTATTTACATATTTCTCACATAGTGGATAAATAGGATTCATTTTTTGACATAGACCTTGTCCTAGAAATCCCACTACAGTGCTTTAAGTTCTGTTTATAAATCCACAGGTCCAGTCCCCAAATCAATAATTCTGTATGAAAAAAGTCTGCTTACCCCCAGTGCTTATCATGTCTGCTCCCCCACCGTAATTATGTCTGCTCCCCTCCCCCCCATTGTAATCACGTCTGCTCCCCCTCCCCCTGCAATCATGTCTGCTCCATGACCCCTTGAGTCCCCCCCAACCCCCCCCCCCCCCCGCCACCGCAAATATGTCTGCTGCTTGCTCCCATTAAAATCACGTCCTCTCCCCCAGGCACTCTAAGGATCCCCGCCCAGTAACTGCAGAAAGCAGTGCCGGCTCCCACCTGCTGTTTAATCATGCCCGCTCCTCCCCTGCCATTGTAAGACATGGTAATTATGTCCGCTCCCGCTGTCCACTGTAATTACATATGCTCCCGCAGGGTCTTTGTTATGTCGGCTACCCCATACTGTTTGAAATCATGCCCGCTCCTCCCCCGCCATTGTAAGACATGTCTGCTCCTCCCTCCTATTGAAACAATGTGCGCTCCCCGGCCACGCTAAGGATCCCCACGCAGCAACTGCAGTGAGCAGTGGAACACCTCACCTCTCAAACAGCGTGTTGCGATTCCTCCCCGGGTGTTTTTAAATACCGGCATGTCCGCTCCCCCTGGCTATGGTTAAGGATCCACGTGCGGCAACGGCGTGCTTGGATTCCTCCTCTTCCTCTCACGTGCGCCGGGGTCACGCAGAGAGAGGGCGCCAGTGATGATGTAAGCCAATAAGAAGACTCAGGAGACTGGAGGAATCCGAGCACGCCGTTGCCGCACGGGGATCCTAAACCATAGCCAGGGGGAGCGGACATGCCGGTATTTAAAAACACCCGGGGAGGAATCGCAACACGCTGTTTGAGAGGTGAGGTGTTCCACTGCTCACTGCAGTTGCTGCGTGGGGATCCTTAGCGTGGCCGGGGAGCGCACATTGTTTCAATAGGAGGGAGGAGCAGACATGTCTTACAATGGCGGGGGAGGAGCGGGCATGATTTCAAACAGCATGGGGTAGCCGACATAACAAAGACCCTGCGGGAGCATATGTAATTACAGTGGACAGCGGGAGCGGACATAATTACCATGGATGGGGGCGGAGCCTAGCGTACTATTCGTACTATAAGACGCACCAACTTTTTCTCCCCTCTTTTGGGGGAGAAAAAGTGTGTCTTATAGTCCGAAAAATACGGTACTTTCCAATTTCAGGAAGAGGTGAGCTAATGCTATTGCCAGACTAACAAGGTCCATAGAATCCACCATCCTGTTGTCAGCTGAAGTTGCAGCACTCTGCAGATGAGTGCTTATGAATGCCATGCAACTGATAAGCCAATAGAAAGTGATTTGGGGCCTGGATAGGTTGATTTTATTGTAAATGGAATAGTCACCAGTCCTCTTTGATATTCTGAAGGGTTTATCTCTTAAACGCTAAGTATTTTTTTGTCATAAAAAATGTTGACTGAAAAGCAAGAAATCCATGGAGCTGTATAGATATCATTACCAGCTGCTTCTTTTGTAAGACTTCTCCCTCCTGCTGATAAACAACATGAAGAATGTGTTGCATTTCTCATCGGTTTCTTCAAATCTGCTCTTAACCATACTCATACCTGAAAATGAATCAAAGCATTCTGTAAAAATGAGTTATTGCCTTTGTGAGTTTATTTATTATGGTCGCGCAGGTATAAATTTGCTGCCTTAGTGCTGAAGCATTAAAAATCTTCAAGCTCAACACAATGGCACCAATTTTGAAAAAAGAAAAAAATGGATGTTTTAGCACACAAAACACCATACTGTATAGCAGCACATCATATATCAAATATATCTCAAATCATACAGCAGGAACAGCATTTCAACTTTTGAATGTGATGTGCTCTGATAAATGGCAGTAACTTCAGTGTTATCAGTGTCAACTTGACGTTATGATTTGTCAAGGAAAAAAAAAAAACACATATTGAATAGTGTTGGTGTTTGGACCAATGGTAAATTAAACTCTAATTTTCTACATTAGGATTTGGTTCTTCTTCTTGATATCTCTAATAGAGAAGGCCCGAACTGTTTGCCGGCGAACTTCCGTGGTTCGCGTTCGCGGAGAACCGCAAACTTTTCCGGAAGTTCGATTCGCCCCCATAGTGCATCATTAGGGTCAACTTTGACCCTCTACATCCCAGTCAGCAGGCACTTTGTAGCCAACCAGGCTACACTCCCTCCTGGAGCCCCCCCCCCCCTTATAAAAGGCAGGCAGCGTCAGGCATTGGACTCACTCGTATGCCTGCAGTAATTAGAGAAGGGAGAGCTGCTGCAGACTCTCATAGGGAAAGATTAGTTAGGCTCTTGTAGACTTGTAAGCTAAAAAATCACCCCTCAACAGCTCTTTTGAGAGCTAATCTTGTTCTTGTGATCTATTTTTTTTTGTGTGTGGCCCACTTGCATTATATACAGCCCTGTCAGTCAGTCGCAGCTGGCCTTTGGCCCCTTGGCTGTAATTACTACTGTGCCAGGTGCAGATTTGTAATACCCATCGCTGCATATAACTACCTGTTGTTCACTTCAGTGCACCCACCTACCTACGTGAGTGCACGCAGTGTCACTGTGCCTGTCAGGTACCTGTCTGTGTGTGACAGATGCACATTGTAATACCCATCACTGCAAATACCTACCTGTTGCTCACTTCAGTGCACCCACCTACCTACGTGAGCGCATGCAGTGTCACTGTGCCTGTCCGGCACCTGTCTGCGTGTGACAGGTGCACATTGTAATACATTGTAATACCCATTGTAATACCCATCACTGCATATAACTACCTGTTGTTCACTTCAGTGCACCCACCTACCTACGTGAGCGCACACAGTGTCACTGTGCCTGTCCGGTACCTGTCTGTGTGTGACAGGTGCACATTGTAATACATTGTAATACCCATTACTGCATATACCTACCTGTTGTTCACTGTGCACTCACCTACCTATGTGAGCGCACGCAGTGTAACTGTGCCTGTCCGGTACCTGTTGGTACCTGTACAGTCACAGTTGTTCTATCATTGAGCTACCAAAGCCTGGTGACCATATGGGCTTGAAAACCGCCATGGCCTGCACTCTGGCCATGGTGCGCACCAGTCCAGCATGGCCATCACTACACAAACAGCTGTTTGTGGTGCGTTACACAGTGAGTTTGGTGTGTCAGTGTGAAGCAGAACTCTAATTACACTCCCTGATTGATGTATACACATGCAAGATGTTTTAAAGCACTTCAGGCCTGCAATTTAGCATTCAATGTGATTTCTGCCCTTAAAACGCTGCTTTGCATCAAATCCAGATTTTTTTCCCCTTTTGGCGTATATCCCACTCATCCATGCAAAAACTCAGATGTTAAACCCCTTGAAACATCTTTTCCATCACTTATATGGCCAGCATAAGTGTCTCTAGTTTTCAAAGTTCGCCTCCCCATTGAAGTATATTGCGGTTCGCGAAAGTTTGTGCGAACCAAACTTTTGCAGAAGTTTGCGTTCGCAGTTTGCAAACCGAAAATCGGAGGGTCGGGCCATCTCTAATCTCTAAATGCCCTGATCTGCCAATCAGTAGCCAGAAAGGAGCAGGAGAGTATGGGAAGTCTGTCAACTACCTTAGGAGTTCTGGGTGTAGTCATATTGGATGCCTTAATCTCTGCTATATGGCTACACCCAGGCCCTATAGAAGCGTACAATTAAAATGGCTGTGGCCGAATTCTGGGGGGAAATACGTAATTCTGGCATCTATTGCCGGCGGCCAAATTGCCTCTTTTTTTTTCCTAACTTGAGCTCCGGCTATCATCGGGACATGTGCATTGCTTGTTTCTGTTGTTTGTGAAACACATAATGGCCTCAATTCACTAAGCTTAACGCCTGTCTTTAATAACTCTTCTGAGCTGTTTTACCGTTATCACCATGGTGATATAATAATTGTGATAACTGTAAAACAGCTCAGAAGAGTTATTAAAGACAGGAGTTAAGCTTAGTGAATTGAGGCCATTGTAGCCTTTACTGGTTCTGATTATCTGTATTATGTTTTGTATTGTCAGTCATACCATTTGAATAACATTGAGACGTTATAATGAGACATGTTCAAAGAAAGTTTTACCTATTATAGGTATAGTATAGTGTTGGGCGAACAGTGTTCGCCACTGTTCGGGTTCTGCAGAACATCACCCTGTTCGGGTGATGTTCGAGTTCGGCCGAACACCTGACGGTGCTCGGCCAAACCGTTCGGCCATATGGCCGAACTAAGAGCGCATGGCCGAACGTTCCCCGAACGTTCGGCTAGCGCTGTGATTGGCCGAACGGGTCACGTGGTTCGGACCCGAACGCGCTCTGATTGGCCGAACTGTCACGTGGTTCGGGTAAATAAATACCCGAACCACGTCATATCTCCGCCATTTGTCTGTGGGTTTAGCTTTGGGTAGGCAGGCAGGGTAGTTCGCGCTCCAGCCACGCTAGCCAGGGTCCCCCCCAGTCATTGTGTGTCACTGCTGGGAACAGTAGTACACCGCTCGTTCAGCCACACTATATAGCATTCTGTGTACTGTTCTGTGTCTGCTGGGAACAGTGGTACACCGCTCGTTCAGCCACACTATATAGCATTCTGTGTACTGTTCTGTGTCTGCTGGGAACAGTGGTACACCGCTCGTTCAGCCACACTATATAGCATTCTGTGTACTGTTCTGTGTCTGCTGGGAACAGTAGTACACCGCTCGTTCAGCCACACTATATAGCATTCTGTGTACTGTTCTGTGTCTGCTGGGAATAGTGGTACACCGCTCGTTCGCCACTGTATAGCATTGTGCTCTGTGTCGCTGCTGGGAATAGTGGTACACCGCTCACCCGTCACTGTATAGCATTGTGCTCTGTGTCGCTGCTGGGAATAGTGGTACACCGCTCACCCGTCACTGTATAGCATTGTGCTCTGTGTCGCTGCTGGGAATAGTGGTACTGTATAGCATTTCTGTACTGCCACTGTACTGCTGCCAGTCAGCGTGTACTGTAAGGATAAGTGAAATGAGGAAGAAATCCGGTGAAAGAGGGAGGGGCAAGGGAAGAGGTGTTTCCCCTGACGGTTCACGTACAGGCCACAGGGGAGCACCCAAGAAAACCCACTCAATACCGCCCATGTTGTCCAGGACAACAACCCTCACAAATCCAAAAGAACAGGACCAGATAATTACTTGGATGACCTCTCAAGCGTCCAGCAGTGGGTTAAGCAGCACCAGCACATCACGCACGAGGTCCGAGTCCTCAGCCAGTTACAAGGAGCCAGTGGGCACAAAGCTGACACAACCGGCAGCGACACCACGCACACAACTGCCAGATAACCAGTCCGATGAATTACCTCAGGACACAATGGGGTATTCGCAGGAGCTATTCCCAGCCCAACAAACTTCCACCTTTCAAAGGTCAATGGAGGAACAGCCAGAAATGTTGTGCCTGGATTCACAACCGTTAACTGTGGGAAATGCACCGCGCACTGAAATACAAGGCGAGTCCGAAGAGGACTCGGAAACCCAAATCCCAGAGCAATTTGGGCAGGAGGGGTTGCAATTGCAGGAGGTCGGCCGACAAGATCTGGAAGACGACGTTGGAGTGTGCTGCGCAGAGGTTGTTGTGGGGAGCTCTACTCCACGGCGGTGGCCCACAATGACATATGACGAGTTTGAGGAGATGGAAGAGGAGGGTATGGACAATGTGGACAGAGACCCAGATTTTGTTTGTGAACGAGAACATCGCCGTCGTAGCAGCAGCACAGATGAGTCTGTTGAAGAACACACTGCTGCACGAGTTCGCCTTGTGCCACAAGGTAGGCGGCGCGCAATTTCAGGCACCACAAGCGTGGAAGTTCAAGTGAGAGGCAAAAGAGGAGCAAACAGAAATCGCCAGCAAGGAGGCAGGTGCTCCAAAGTCTGGGCTTTCTTTGAAGACTGCACTGAGGATGTTACCATGGCGATTTGCAAGGTGTGCAAGACCCGCCTGAGCAGGGGGAAAAATATTAACAACCTCTCCACCACCAGCATGAGCCGTCACATGCTATCCAAACATCCCACTCTTTGGGCAAACGCGTCAGGACAGGGTACCAGAAACAACACTGCCTCCCTTGGGTTCACCAGACTCACCACCAGACCCGCCTCAGCAGCAGCAGTAGCCCAGCCATTGCGTGGTTCACAACATTCACAAACATCAGACGACGCTGACACTGTCACTTTCCGGAGTAGTGCTCTTGAGGTCTCCCAGTGTTCATCAAACACAACAACCAACAGCCCTTCCGTGTGCAGCGCTACGGTTCAGTTGTCTGTGTCGGAGATGTTTGAGCGCAAGAGGAAATTGCCAGCAAATGACCCCCGGGCCGTGGCAGTAACAGCCAGCATAGCCAAGCTTCTGGCCTGCGAAATGCTGCCATATCGATTGGTGGAGACAAACAGCTTCAAGGGCATGATGTCAGTGGCCATCCCACGTTACGTGGTTCCCAGCCGCTACCACTTTGCGCGCTCTGCAGTGCCTGAGTTGCATGAGCACGTGGTCAGCAAAATAACCCGAAGCTTGAAGAATGCCGTTGCCTGCAAGGTTCACCTCACCACTGACACCTGGACGAGTGCGTTCGGCCAGGGTCGATACATCTCCCTTACCGCGCACTGGGTGAACCTTGTGGAGCCTGGCAGCGATTCCTCACCTGCTACGGCACGGGTGTTGCCCACGCCACAAACAGCTGCACCGCCGTCCCTCCCACTGGATAACAGCAGCACCTACCTCTCTGACTCCTTCTCCTCCAACGCATCTCAAAGCTGTACCTCATCCGGAAACGCTAACCCAGCAGCAGTAGGATCGTGGAAGCAGTGCAGCACAGCTGTTGGCATGCGTCAGCAAGCGTTGCTGAAGCTAATCTGCCTTGGGGATAAGCAGCACACAGGGGAGGAAATTTGGAGGGGAATAAAGGAACAGACGGATTTGTGGCTGGCACCGCTGGACCTGAAACCGGGCATGGTTGTGTGTGATAATGGGAGTAATCTCATTCGCGCTTTAAGGTTGGCTAAGCTGACACACATCCCTTGCCTGGCGCACGTGATGAACCTAGTAGTTCAGCGGTTCCTGAGGACATACCCAGGCGTGCCCGATCTGCTGTTGAAGGTGCGTCGAGTGTCCAAACATTGTAGAAATTCCAGTACTGCTTCGGGGGCACTCGCCAAGATGCAGGAGCGCTTCAATCTCCCCCACCATCGCTTGCTGTGTGATGTCCCTACGCGCTGGAATTCTACGCTGCACATGCTAGCCCGCTTTTGCGAGCAGAAGAGTGCAGTGGTCCAGTACATGACGGCGCAGTACCGAGGCGCATCCGGCCAGCTGCCAAGCTTCTGTGGATCCGATTGGGCCAACATGTTGGACCTCTGCCAAGTCCTCCAAAATTTTGAGCAATCCACGTTGCTTGTGAGCAGTGACAACTCTTCAGTCAGCATTACCATACCACTGCTGTGTTTACTGAAGAGGTCGATGTTAAAAATCAAGGAAACAGCTGTCATGATGCAACTGGGGGAATCTGAAGGAGAAAACGATCAGCGTGATGGTACCAACATCAGGCCATCCGCCTCAGGGAACGCTGGCCCCAGCAGCTATGACGAAGAAGAGGAGGAGGAACAGCTGGAGTTGGAGCAGGAATTTCATGCCACCACTGACGAGGGCCAGAGCGGTGCACGTTGGACTTCCACAATTCAACGCGAATGGTCAGCAGAAGCAGACCAGGAGGAAGGTGACGACTATGATGCATCACAACAACTATCACAACGCTCACAAGAGGATGATGAGGATTCTGGTAGGACTCTGGCACACATGGCTCAATTCATGCTAGACTGCATTGAACGTGACCCACGCATTGTGCGCATTCTGGACAACACCAATTACTGGGTTTATACCCTTCTGGATCCACGGTACAAACACAATGTTCCAAAACTGCTTGAAGAAAGAGTCAGACAGGTCAAAATGGAAGAATACCAGCAGGCCCTTGTGGAGACTTTAGAGAGGAGATTGACATCCTCCCCCTCCTCTAGCCAGTTGTACGCAGACAGACTGACTTCCGCAAACCCAGGACGACCAGGAGGGCAGCAAACAACGCAAGCCGCAGCTAGTACCCAAAAGGGAATGGTATCGGCAGTGTCCTTGGAGTGGGAAAATTTTCTGACACCCATGCAGCCGCAGCCCACTGAACAGCAAGCGTGCAGATCCACCTCCAACACCGATCGCCTGGAGAAGATGGTCAAGGACTACATGTCAGATGGCGTAGCTGTGTCGAACCATCCATCTGCACCCTTCAACTATTGGGTATCGAAGCTAGACACCTGGCACGAACTGGCAATGTACGCAATAGAGGTGCTGGCTTGCCCGGCAGCCAGCGTTATGTCGGAACGCTGTTTCAGTGCTGCCGGAGGCATCGTCACAGATCGGCGTATCCGCCTCTCTACAGAAAATGCAGACCGTCTGACTCAAATTAAAATGAATCAATCCTGGATTGGAAATGACCACGCAACACTCCAGGACCCCAACCAAGTAACATGACCAATGAACATCTGGGATGGTGTTGCGTTTCCGGGCCCTGTTTATTGAACCTCTCATCTGTATTACATTTATGACTGCATGGCGGCAAAAAGCATTGCTGCTATATCCGCACGCTTTTTGTCCACATGCAAGGCCTGGGTTGTTGTGTCTCACAAAGCGTGGCCTTCTCCTCCTGCGCCTGCTCCTGTTCCATCACGTCTGCTGCTGCTGGGTTAGCGTTGCCGCGTGGTCCCTGTTTATTGAACCACTTATCTTTATTACATTTATGACTGCATGGCGGTACAAAGCATGCTATCCGCACGCTTCTTGCCCTCATGCAAGGCCTGGGTTGTTGTGTCTCACAAAGCGTGGCCTTCTCCTCCTGCGCCTGCTCCTGTTCCATCACGTCTGCTGCTGCTGGGTTAGCGTTGCCGCGTGGTCCCTGTTTATTGAACCACTTATCTTTATTACATTTATGACTGCATGGCGGTACAAAGCCTGCTATCCGCACGCTTCTTGCCCTCATGCAAGGCCGGGGTTGTTGTGTCTCACAAAGCGTGGCCTTCTTCTCCTCCTGCGCCACCCTCCTCCTGTTCCATCACGTGTGCTGCTGCTGGGTTAGCGTTACCGGTCCCTTTTCCTGGAACCTCTTATATGTATTACATTTATGACTGCATGCCGACAAAAAACATGTTACCTGTGCAAAGAAAACAGACATTTCCCGCATTTAAAAGACAGTTTTCCCTTTGAAACTTTAAAATCGATTTTCTCAAAAACTATAAGCTCTTTTTGCTAATTTTTTTTTCCTCTTGTACCCACTCCCAAGGTGCACATACCCTGTAAATTTGGGGTATGTAGCATGTAAGGAGGCTTTACAAACCACAAAAGTTCGGGTCCCCATTGACTTCCATTATGTTCGGAGTTCGGGTCGAACACCCGAACATCGCGGCCATGTTCGGCCTGTTCGGCCCGAACCCGAACATCTAGATGTTCGCCCAACACTAGTATAGTAAAACAGACTTTACAATTGTTTTATTGTAAAAATGAACCCCTAAAACAGGTATCACTGACCTCCATCTCGTTTGAGAAATGTGGCAGATACCAACATGGCGGATGTTTTTTTGTTTTTGTTTTTTTCAGGTTACCTGAAAAGTTCTTCCACTCCCCTCTTGCTTAACTCTTATGCCCCTATTAAAACTGTGCCTACCTCCTACAATTCTGACAATATTGTCTAGACATGACATAATGGATATACTGTATATTTCCAGACACACATTTTCCACCAATTTTCACAAGAAAACCTGTGATTTTTTATTTTACTGTCACTTTACTGACCTTTGCCAAAATAAGATTTTTGTTTTTGTTTTGTTTCTTAGTGGTCTAATATTTTTTAATCACAACCCTCCAATGAACACAATGGGCATGATTCACAAAGCTTTTTCACCTATTTTCCTCTGTTTCAACCTTATATATGTTACTTTTGTAAGCTCCCAAAGAGCAAACAAATAATATAATTAAGGTAATAAAAGTAATATTAAAATTTAGTTAATCAGAAACCACTTACTTAGAGTGATTATTGTGTTGGTAAATGCGCTGAAAAGTTATTTTTATCAAATAGGTGATATATAAGTCACTTACTAGACATTTTGTGAATAGAGCCCAATGGGTCTGTGATTTTGGATACTGCTACAATTAACAGTTGTTAATATTGAAACAAAATTTCACAAAATTCACATGTATTCCAGTTAGTGGTCTTGAAATGGCTTTTGGTGAGTTGATAACACACCATAATCCCAGAGCTGGGCACTACAGTCTTACATTAGTACCCCTATACCCATTTCAATTGGGAGCTCAGCATCTTGAGGTGCCCTTGTTAAAGGGGATTTCCAGATTTCACCATGAACTCCCCAGGGCCCCCAACACATCCTGAGCACTAGAGATGTGGAAGAACACCTTGTCCATGGATGGGACAAGGGCTTTGGGGGAGAGGGGGAGGTTTTGCCATGGACCATATGGACTGGTATAGGTCAGAGTTCAGAGCCCCCATGTGGTCTGATTTCTGAATTTTGGTTATACCAGCCTGCATAGGTGACAAGGGTTAAAGAGGCTTGGGATGGGACACATCATGTCATTTTTTATAGTTTTATTGCAAATGATACCTATATTTTCTCGGTATCCTTATAAAGCAGTATTGTGACTGTACTGGAAGTGACCAAGTTTATGCATCCTGCTGATCTGAGGTTGTGAGAGGTTTGTAGCAAGTCCTTCATGTATCCAGGGCCCAAATTGTGTAAAAATGTTAAACTCACCAGTCCAATCTTCAAGAGTATTTTTTTTATTTTACAGGTATCCAGTGCAGTGAGTGAAGAATATAATAATGACAAGGCGTGTTAGTAATCTGTCTGCAGTATTCTGTACTGTGATTGCAGGTGGTACAGGTCCTTGTTTGGGAGGCCTGCATAGAAGGCATTGAAGAAATTGTGATGTTATGAAGGTGTAAACTAGTTGTGGAAGATCCTCTGTGGGAATGAGGTGTTTAATTTTTGCTTCTCCTCCTCTTTTTTGGCTACTTCTCCTTTCTGCCTTTTTTTTGCTCTTCCTGTTCCTCAGCTTAAAGTAGGAATATTTGACTACAGCCAAGATTTGGTGTCTAATGCTCAATTGCCCATTGATCAACACACCAAGGCTGCGCACAAGGTTGGAGCTATTTATGACTGCTTTCCCTATCCTGATTAATGTTAATTTAGAATAGAGCTGTTTTGATGCCAGGCACCGGCATTGGACAAAGACCTCAGTTTTGTCAGCATTCAGTTTCAACCAGTTGTCATTCATCCACTCATAGCTCAGCTAAGCAAGAATTTATTTTCAATTGTTTTTTGAATGCTCTGATTCCTGTGCCTGTCTGTTTCTAATATAGATGATGGTTTTAGAGCTCATTCGAGTCTGCAGATCGCCTTATTTCTTCCTGCATTAAGCTAGGCTAATAGCTTCAGCACTGGAGAGTTCCATGTTAGAGGGTACTGAGCGTTTTGATTTTCCTCTCCCTAAATAGGTTAGGTGGAAACAGCATGAAGAGTAGTGTTGGGCGAACACCTAGATGTTCGGGTTCGCGAACGTTCGCCGAACATCGCCGCGATGTTCGGGTGTTCGCGCCGAACTCCGAACATAATGGAAGTCAATGGGGACCCGAACTTTCGTGCTTTGTAAAGCTTCCTTACATGCTACATACCCTAAATTTGCAGGGTATGTGCACCTTGGGAGTGGGTACAAGAGGAAAAAAAATATTTGAAAAAGAGCTTATAGTTTTTGAGAAAATTGATTGTAAAGTTTCAAAGGAAAAACTGTCTTTTAAATGTGGAAAATGTCATGTTTCTTTGCACAGGTAACATGCTTTTTGTCGCCATGCAGTCATAAATGTAATACAGAGAAGAGGTTCCAGGAAAAGGGACCGGTAACGCTAACCCAGCACAAGCAGCAGAACACGTGATGGAACAGGAGGAGGCGCAGGAGGAGAAGGCCACGCTTTTTGAGACACAACATCCCAGGCCTTGCATGAGGACAAATAGCGTGCGGATATAGCAATGCTTTTTGCCGCCATGCAGTAATTAATGTAATAAAGATGAGAGGTTCAATAAACAGGGACCGGCAACGCTAACCCAGCAGCAGCACACGTGATGGAACAGGAGGAGGCACAGGAGGAGAAGGCCACGCTTTTTGAGACACAACCCAGGCCTTGCATGAGGACAAAAAGCGTACGGATATAGCAATGCTTTTTGCCGCCATGCAGTCATAAATGTAATAAAGATGAGAGGTTCAATAAACAGGGACTGGCAACGCTAACCCAGCAGCAGCAGCAGCACACGTGATGGAACAGGAGGAGGCGCAGGAGGAGAAGGCCACGCTTTTTCAGACACAACATCCCAGGCCTTGCATGAGGACAAATAGCGTGCGGATATAGCAATGCTTTTTGCTGCCATGCAGTCATAAATGTAATAAAGATGAGAGGTTCAATAAACAGGGACCGGCAACGCTAACCCAGCAGCAGCAGCAGCACACGTGATGGAACAGGAGGAGGCGCAGGAGGAGAAGGCCACGCTTTTTGAGACACAACATCCCAGGCCTTGCATGAGGACAAAAAGCGTGCGGATATAGCAATGGTTTTTGCCACCTTGCAGTCATAAATGTAATAAAGATGAGAGGTTCAATAAACAGGGACCGGCGACGCTAACCCATCACAGATGGTCATTGTTCATGTTACTTGGTTGGGGTCTAGGAGTGTTGGCTGAGCGAGCAGTGTACTACTGTTCCCAGCAGACACAGAGTGGCAGTAAACACAATGCTATATAGTGTGGCTGAGCGAGGTACACAGACTGGCAGTAAACACAATGCTATATAGTGTGGCTGAGCGAACGGTGTACTACTGTTCCCAGCAGCGACACACAATGACTGGAGGGACCCTGGCTAGCGTGGCTGGAGCGCGAACTACCCTGCCTGCCTACCCAAAGCTAAACCCACAGACAAATGGCGGAGATATGACGTGGTTCGGGTATTTATTTACCCGAACCATGTGACAGTTCGGCCAATCAGAGCGCGTTCGGGTCCGAACCACGTGACCCGTTCGGCCAATCACAGCGCTAGCCGAACGTTCGGGGAACGTTCAGCCATGCGCTCTTAGTTCGGCCATGTGGCTGAACGGTTTGGCCGAACACCATCAGGTGTTCGGCCGAACTCGAACATCACCCGAACAGGGTGATGTTCTGCAGAACCCGAACAGTGGCGAACACTGTTCGCCCAACACTAATGAAGAGATACGCTGGATTCCGAAATTATATGGCGGTTCTGTGAGAAACCAAAGAGACTTAAATTAGTACATATTACTTTTCTCTGTCCATGGTCAAATGCATGAATTCATTATAATAAAAATATCAAACTTCAATGTACATTAAGTATAATCATTCACATGCCCTTAGCCAGGGGTCTAGTCCTGGGAAAAGAAGTGAGTGGACTCACTCGGAGAATTCCTGCGGCGCGCCAAAAAATGGTCGTGGTCAAGCACCCCGTGGGCGTGGTCATGGGTGGGGCCAAATATACATGACCTTAGCAGTGATGTAAAAGGTCTGCCGAGGAAGTTTGAGCTCTGCCGTAGTGTATCCCCCAAAAATAGATGTAATCTGACAGCATTTCACCCAAAAAACACATAATCTGGTAGAAGTTCCTCCAAAATACAGATAATATGGAAGTGGTTCCCCCAAAATAGACAATGCGGCAGCAGCAGTTCCACCAACATACACATAATTTGGAAGCAGTTCCCCGAAATACGCGAAACCTGGCAGCAGATCACCCAAAATACACGTAACACCCAAAGGACATATAATCTGGCAGTAGTGGTCCCCCAAACATACACAATCTGGCAGCAGTTCCCTAAAATACACATAATTTGGCAGCAGCCGTTCCCCTAACATACACATAATTTGGCAGCTGTTCCCCAATATACATAACAACGGTTCCACAAAAATGCAGATAATCTGACAGCAGTTCCCCCAAAATAGGTACCCCCAGGTAGCCAGGTCTATAGGTGTCCCCAGTATAAGTAGCCATGAGTATAGTAGTCCCCAGTATATGTAGCCAGAGGTATAGTTGCCTAGTATATGTAGCCAGGGGTATATGTGCCCAGTATATGTAGCCAGTGGGATATGTCCCCAGTATATGTAGTCAGGGGTATATGTGCCCAGTATATATAGCCAGGGGTATATGTGCCCAGTATATATAGCCAGGGGTATATGTGCCCAGTATATGTAGCCAGGGGTATATATGCCCAGTATATGTCACCAGGGGTATATATGCCCAGTATATGTAACCAGGGGTATATATGCCCAGTATATGTTGCCAGGGGTATATATGCCCAGTATATGTTGCCAGGGGTATATATGCCTAGTATATGTAGCAAGGGGTATATATGCCCAGTATATGTAGGCAGGGGTATATGTGCCCAGTATATGTAGCCAGGGGTATATATGCCCAGTATATGTAGGCAGGGGTATATATGCCCAGTATATGTATGCAGGGGTATATGTGCCCAGTATATGTAGGCAGGTGTATATGTCCCCAGTATATGTAGGCAGGGGTATATGTGCCCAGGTAGCCAGGGGTATATGTCCCCAGTATATGTAGGCAGGTGTATATGTCCCCAGTATATGTAGGCAGATGTATATGTCCCCAGTATATGTAGGCAGGGGTATATGTCCCCAGTATATCCCCCGAGACCCAAATATAGAAAAAAATGTAAAAAAATGTTTTCGAACATTCACATGTTGTTATAGGAGGCTTGTGATCCCTAAATCAGTGTTTTTTTTTTTATTTTGACATTTTAGTAACTTTTGGGGAGGATGTTGTAAAATTGCAACGCTGGGCCTGTAAGGTAGCAGAATTTCAATAGTGTCACTCTCTCTCTGAACACATGTAAGGAATAATTAAAAGTTTATTTGTACTTTACAGCTTATAAAGACCCACCTAAGTTTATGTATATACACAACAACAATAGTATAATAAAGAAAAAAGTAATTTTTATTATCAATTTAATACCAAAAATGAGTATCATATAAAAAAAAAAATTGGACCCAGACTATGGGCTTGATTCACTAAACCATGAAAACACATAGCACAGCCTTTTTCACACCTTTTTTTGCGTTTTCGCACTAACGTGAATTTGTTTGTGTGTAAACGTTATTTTTTTGCGCTTAGTGCTAAAACGCAAATTTTTCCCTGTGAAGCGCCCATTGACTTCTATCAGCGGTAATCAAGAAATTTCGTGTTTTTGCACAAAAAATTTCATGTTAGCGCAAATACGGGCAAAAACAGCCATGCTATGAAATAGCACTAGTGCAAAAATAGCACTTGTGCTATCTTCATAGCACGGTTTTGTGAATCGAGCCCTATATGTGCATGTTTTATTTGTTCATTTATTCAGTTATGGTAGTTCCAAAAACAGTTATTTTGCTCTGAAAAGCAGAGGCGAACATTGCACTTCCTGCAAAGTGTGTTGGTATAGCCTTTTGCACAGTGTCGGCACCGTCCTCTATCGGCTTTGATGGGAAAATGTCCAATCATGTCCTTGCAAACTTCCTTTGGAGGGTGTGCATTTGACTTTTTGGCTGTAATGGCAGCTGAAGAACCTCCATCATCTGTAAACTGCCTCTTTTGGGAAGTCAAGGTGCCCCCTCTTGATGAAACAGGGCTTGCAGATGGTCGCCCTCGCTTTGACACTGACCCAGCCATTCCGATCAGGATAAGAGAAGATGCCAACTGGACCTGAAACATTCTCCTGTTTAGATCTTGTAGTTGTGACTATGTGGAAGTGTGGAAGCAAGTTTCATCACAACATCCCCTGATAGTCCAAGTTCAGATCTTGCCCGTATTCCATTCACACTGCCTTGGTACACATCAAAATCACAAAGTATACCAGAGATTCCAGTCCTTGCCCACAGCTTGAACCCCCATGGGTTTGGCTTGCCACGCATGTACTGTTTGATGCTGCTGAATTTCCCCCTGAAAGGGATCATCATTTCATCAACAGAGTTATGTTCTTCAGGGACCACTTTTAGGCATTTCTCTCTGAAAGCATCAAGCCATGGTCTGAGTTTCCAGAGTTTGTCACTTTTTTGTTCCATCTCAGACACGGTTAGATTGTTCACAAAATGTAATGATGTCAACAGAGACTGGAATCTGTTTCGTGACATTACATCAGTGACAGGACTGTATCTTGTGTCTGCTTCCCAGTACATATGGACTCCAGGCATTTGGACAAGACCCATCTTCAGATACATGCCAATCATCTGCTCTATTTCCTTTGTGTTTGTGTTTATAGATGATCCTTTCTTCTGAAAACTGTACTGATTTGTGTTATCTGCCAGAGCGTTGATCATATCTTCTGTCACAAACTTCTGAAAGTACTCCAGTGGTGTGCAGAGGGAATGGACATCATTACTGACATCCTGACCAGAAAAATCAGTACTGGGAGAGATGAAATTCTTTTTCAGCCATCGATATGTGTCACGGGGCCTAGTCTTGGCATCAGGATGTTCTGCCTCTGTTGGGATGATTTGGACATCAGAAAATAGGTGGTCATCGGGTAATTTATTTTCCTAGTCCACTTCACAGATAACTCCATATTCCTCTTCGTCACTTGAATCTGTGTCAAAGGGCATTTCCAAGTCACTGTCCCCATTCTGGATGGCCTCAATTACATCCTGCACACTATACATGATTTGGTTTTTCTTGGTTTCAGACATTCTGAAAGTTGAAAGAAAAGCTAAGTGACTACAAAGCAAATTACCTAATTATTCTAATGCAAAGATTCACATGTTCCTAAAACTTAACACTTTCCATTCCACAACTTCTATCAAGTAGACCTATTGTTCAATTAGACATGCAAACACTTTAATCCTCACCTCCTAGAGATTTATCACCTTCTCAAGTTTAAAGTGCAGACAAAACCTTGCTATCACTTTGACCCACTGTTGTAAAATTACAATATAGAAATAGCCAGCTCTAAATCTCTTAAAATCAGTATATTCAATGATGTCATAAAATCTGGATGATCTACACATATTAATGATCACATAAAAAATATTTCAAGCTTTTTACTTACTTTAGTCCTGATGTATCCGGTCCAAAACAACAAGATGATGTACTCCAAAGCAGGCAACAGGGTTGTATGACTTCATGGCCAGATAAACAGACCTATTTACACATTCAACCATCCAATGGTGTTGCAGAACTGAACAATAGGTTCTATTAGTAATGTACATGAAGTGTTAAAAAGAAAAAAAATGGGGGAGTTTTTATTTTTGTAGCCTTAAATGTGATGTTGTAATATTACAACACTGGGTCTCTGGGGGATATGTAGGCAGGGGTATATGTGCCCAGGTAGCCAGGGGTATATGTCCCCAGTATTTGTAGGCAGGGGTATATGTCCCCAGTATATGTAGGCAGGTGTATATGTCCCCAGTATATGTAGGCAGGTGTATATGTCCCCAGTATATGTAGGCAGGTGTATATGTCCCCAGTATATGTAGGCAAGTGTATAGGTCCCCAGTATATGTAGGCAGGTGTATATGTCCCCAGTATATGTAGGCAGGTGTATATGTCCCCAGTATAGGTAGGCAGGTGTATATGTCCCCAGTATAGGTAGGCAGGTGTATATGTCCCCAGTATAGGTAGGCAGGTGTATATGTCCCAGTATATGTAGGCAGGTGTATATGTCCCCAGTATAGGTAGGCAGGGGTATATGTCCCCAGTATAGGTAGGCAGGTGTATATGTCCCCAGTATAGGTAGGCAGGTGTATATGTCCCCAATATAGGTAGGCAGGTGTATATGTCCCCAGTATAGGTAGGCAGGTGTATATGTCCCCCGTATAGGTAGGCAGGTGTATATGTCCCCAGTATATGTAGGCAGGGGTATATGTGCCCAGGTTACCCAGGTGTTCCCCCAGCCCCCCACCCGGAGGGAGCAGAGCAGAGAAGGCGAGCTATGGGGACAGTGGGGATGGGCGGACATCTCCCCCCCCCCCCATCCCTCACCTTTGTGCTCCCCTTCCTGCCTCTCTCCCCTCCAGCGTTGTTAAGTGTCGGGCCGGCGGCGAAAGTGGGCGGAGACTTACCTCGTTCCAGACGCAAGGGACGCTCCGCTCTGTGTGCGGCTAGTCTGGTCTTCTAGCCGCACACAGAGCGGAGCATCCCTTGCGCTGGAAGAAGGCCGGAAAGTCTCCGCCCACTTTCGCTGCCGGCCCGACACTTAACAACGCTGGAGGGGAGAGAGGCAGGAAGGGGAGCACAAAGGTGAGGGATGGGGGGGAGATGTCCGCCCATCCCCACTGTCCCCATAGCTCGCCTTCTCTGCTCTGCTCCCTCCACACAAGCCAGGGTGAACGGCGTTCACTCTGAAGAAAAAGTGGGTGAATGCCGTTCACCCGCATCCACGCAGGACTCGACCCCTGCCCTTAGCTGATTGTACAAAATGTCAGTGCTTCTGTGTAATGCCCCACATTTGGGGCACCAATCAATGCTTACACAGAGACCTAATTCATTAATCATACCCATGTTGTATGTACAGCCATTAATAATAGTATTAGTAAAAATAATAATAATAATAAAAAAAAAAAAACATTATCTGCCTTACCTCTTCTAAAATGAAAAGTGTTCCAGAAAAAATACCTGACCTATGAGAATATGCCTTACCAGTTGTTTGGGGGACACCACATATGCTTATCAGGTGTATTCAGTGGGGAGTAGGGTCAAACTTGTTTGGGGAAATCCAGTGTTGTTCTTTATAGCTTATTTAGTAGGTCAGACCTTTGGTGTTTATGCAATTGTATTTACTGGAGTTACATTGCAGTCTCAAACACATTTGCCATGGGTAGAGAATCAACAAAGCTGCAAAAAAAAAAAAATCTAAATACTAAAGAGCAGTAACACCAACTGGAGATGAGTGGGGTGGAGGTGGCGTGCTGACGTGCTGAGAGGTGCGCTCTGACCCGCCCCTTACCAGGAAGCTGGAGACGAACCACTGTGTGTGATATGGTGGTGGTTATTTTGTTTTGAGAGCCGGAAATCGTGCAGGGAGGCTTGCTGTGAGCCAGATAACAGAGTGCTGTGGACGTTCTGAGGACGGGAAGGAGGGAGAGCGTTCGCTCTGTGGTGGCTGAAGCACGGGATCTGGTGCAACTGGCCAGAGAACCTGTGGGTGCCTTCTTTGGAGGTGGAAGGAGGAAGGAGAGGGGGATCGATCAGTGATTCAGTGAAAACTGGTATGATTGGCCAGAAGACATAATTGGAAATGACCCGTGGGAAGAACAAAGGAAAGAGTGACAGCAGTTCGCAGACGGCGGACATTAGGGATGATTGGAACAGGCGATTTCCGATACCGCGGAAATTCCGGATTCCATGGTAATGAAATTCCGTAACGATTACATTCCGGCGGATCCCCGCGGTATTCCGTTGAATTCCGCATTCTGGCAGAACCATTTCCACAATGTTAAAGGGAACGTAATAGATGTTTCCTTTTAAACAAATACCAGTTCCCTGGCAGTCCTGCTGATAACTTTGGCTGTAGTGGTGGCTGAATCACAATCCTGATTGCAATTTTTTTTTTGGAGCAGCAGGAGTTGTCATAGACCATGGGACCTAGAGGTGGTTCCATGGCGGTCATTACAATTTTTTTTGGAGCAGCAGGAGTTGTCATAGGCCATGGGACCTAGAGGTGGTGTCACGGCAGTCATCACAATTTTTTGGGGGGAGCAGCAGGAATTGTCGTGGGCCATGGGACCTAGAGGTGGTTCCACGGCGGTCATTACAAATTTTTTTGGAGCAGCAGGAGTTGTCATAGGCCATGGGACCTACAGGTGGTTCCATTACGGTCATCACAATTTTTTTTGGGAGCAGCAGGAGTTGTTGTAGGCCATGGGACCTAGAGGTGGTTCCACGGCAGTCATTACAATTTTTGTTTGGAGCAGCAGGAGTTGTTGTAGGCCAGGGGACCTAGAGGTGGTTCCACAGCAGTCATTATATATGTTTTTGGGAGCAGTAGGAGTTGTCGTAGGCCATGGTACCTAAAGGTGGTTCCACGGCGGTCATCACAATTTTTGTTTGGAGCAGCAGGAGTTGTCATAGGTCAGGTGGCCTAGAGGTGGTTCCACAGCAGTCATTATATATTTTTATAGGAACAGTAGGAGTTGTCGTAGGCCATGGGACCTAGAGCTGGTTCCACGGTGGTCATTACAATTTTTGTTTGGAGCAGAAGGAGTTGTCGTAGGCCATGGAACCTAGAGGTGGTTTCACGGCGGTCATCACAATTTTTTGGGGGGAGCAGCAGGAGTTGTCGTTGGCCATGGGGCCTAGAGGTGGTTCCACAGCGGTCATTACAAATTTTATTTGGAGCAGCAGAAGTTGTCGTAGGCCATGGGAACTAGAGGTGGTTCCACGGCGGTCATTACAATTTTTCTTTGGAGCAGCAGGAGTTGTCGTAGGCCATGGGACCTAGAGGTGATTCCATGGTGGTCATCACAATTTTTGTTTGGGAGCAGCAGGAGTTGTTGTAGGCCATGGGACCTAGAGGTGGTTCCACGGCGGCCATCACAATTTTTGTTTGGAGCATCATGAGTTGTCGTAGGCCAGGGGACCTAGAGGTGCTTCCACAGCAGTCATTATATATTTTTTTGGGAGCAGTAGGAGTTCTCGTAGGCCATGGGACCTAGAGGTGGTTCAACAGCAGTGATTATAATTTTTTTTGGGGGGAGCAGCAGGTGTTGTCGTAGGCCATGGGACCTAGAGGTGGTTCCAAGGCAGTCATTACAGCAACATTTTAATTTAGTCTGTCCAATCTTCATCATGAATCAGTGAGAGGGGCCTTGTAATTATCACTGATCCATGACTCGTTAATTTTTATGAACGTTAGTATGTCCACATTGTCTGTGGACAGACGGGTCCGTTGGTCGATGACCACCCCACCTGCAGCAGTAAATACTCGCTCAGAAAGAACACTGGAGACGGGGCATGCAAGAACCTCCAGTGCATACTCAGCGAGTTCAGGCCAGGTATCCAGTTGTTTTGTCCAATACCCCATGGCGTCATCATTACTCTCCATATTGTCTGGAGCACTGGCCGACACCAAGTAATCATTCACCATATGAGCCAGCCGATGGTGGTGACTACTTTGCCCGCTGGTGGTGCTGCTGCTAGAAGGAGTATCTAGCATTGGCTGATAAAGTTCCTTCAACATACTCAGCAGGTTCACAGATTGGCTGTTGGTGCTGCTGCTGGGAGTGGGACCACCAGACCTTTGCTGAGTATGATGAGGCTTGGTAGCTTGGGCCCGGGATACAAGTTCAGGAAATGCATCTTCTACCCAATGAAGAAGGACACCCCGGATTTGGCTCATCCTGGCATCTGCTTGGGAGGGGGGTATGAACTGCTGGATTTTCCCCATTGCACCGGGGATCTAACATGGTGGCCACCCACATCATGTTGAGCCTTGATTTTAAAGTTTTAATCCGGGGGTCCTTACGGAGGCACTGGATCATATGCGCAGCCATAGGGAAGAGGTGTCTGCCATTAATCACCTCTTCCTGGCTGTCAGAACTGTCGTCATGCTCCAGCTCCACATCATTAGAATCTTCTTCCCACCCCTGGGCAATGGGCCCTTCTGCTTCCACAAGCTCTGCCTCCCCATCCAGGACTTGAGCATGCTCACTCACTCCCCCACTTGACTGACCGCTGTTCAGTAGGGCTTCTTCCCCCTGTCCGAGCAGTTTGTCACAAGCCTTGTCCATGAAGATAATAGGGAGCACTTCTGATATGCTGCAGTGCTCCTCACTGACCAATTTTGTTGCCTGCTCAAACGGCTCCAACACTTTACAGACCTGTCCAATCAGCTGCCACTGGTCCCCAGTAATGTAGTCCAGTGGCCCTGTTCTGGAGGAAGATGTCTGAGACAGGTATAGCCTGACCACCATTCGCTGCTCCCACAACCTCTCCAGCATGTGGAGGGTGGAATTCCAGCGCGTCGGACAATCAGAAATAAGCCTGTGCTGCGGCACGCTATCGCGGCGCTGCAGCAGTTTCAAGGCCGCTGTGGTGGTTGCAGAGCGACGGATGTGGGCTGACACTTTTCGCGCTGAGGCCACAGCGTCCTTCAACGCATCAAAAGTGCATAGAAATTTCAGGACTACAAGGTTGAAGACGTGGGCCAACCAAGGTAAGTGAGTGTAGCCACCTTCCGAAATGGCAGCCAGCATGTTGGCACCATTATCAGACACCACTACACCTGTCTCCAGTTTTCGGGGGGAAAGCCACTGCCGAATCTGATCCTGTAAGGCTGCAAGGATTACAGATCCGGTTTACCTGTTCTCGTCCATGGATTCGAGTTTCAGCGCTGCTTGGCATTGATGGTGCTGCAGACCAGTGTAGGAGCGGGACCTTTTGCTGGGAGGCTCAGCAACTGTGGACTGGCCTTGGACAGAACAGGTAGCAAAGGGAAGTAAAACAGGCCTCCCCTTCAACCCACATGGCGGCACTACCAGCAGAGATGCCCCAGATCTTGCACCCTCCTCAGCAGCACCATGGAGGGTGACCCAATGGGCGATAAAAGTTAGATACTTTCCCTGCCCATGTCTGCTGCTCCAGCCATCCATAGTGAAGTGCACCTTGCCACCAACAGCGTGATCCATAGACTGTCTGACACACTCCACAATGTGCTGGTGAAGGGCAGGGATAGCATTCCTGGCAAAATAATGGAGGCTGGGGATCTGCCATTGTGGAGCAACACTGTTCATCAGTCTGCGGAAGGGGGCACAGTCCACAAAATGGTAGGGCAGCAGCTGTTGGCCCAACAGCCTTGCCAGGAGCACATTATTTTTCACAACAAACGGATCACTTGCAGGGAGCATGCGCTTCCTCTGCAACATTTCTGGCACAGAGGCCTGATGCTGGAACACTGGTGATTCAGAAGAAACCAACAAGGGTGATGATGAGGTGCTTGCCGAGGTCTGGAGTCCTCTTCCAGCCTGGCATGCAGAGGGATTTAAACTAGAATGGGACTGAGCAGGTTGGATAAGGACAGGACAAGTAGAAAAAGAAGAGGAGGGGCCTGTTGCTGCTGCTTTTTCTCCACCCATATTATTGTAATTCTTTACATATTCAAACTCCCGTTTGTGGTTGTTGCGCAGATGGCTTATCAGCCCTGAAGTGCTGAACCCGGTGCCTGATTTGCCTCTGCTCACCGATTTACAGCACACAGAACAGACTGCCCTGGATTCATCCTCTTCCAGAAAAGTAAAATAATTCCATGCGCACGTGCACGGGGAGCAGTGGTGCGAGTGGTGTGACCTGTTCTAGCACATCCATGCTCAGCATTGGACTGGTGGGTACTGACAGACGGGAAAGCACTTGCAGGCTGCTGGCCAATTGTCTGCTCTGTTTCTCCACGCTGCTCACGCCTGCTAGTGCCTAACCCACCAGATGGCAACCACGGTTGATCAGCTGCCTCATCATCCAAAACATCATCCAGTTCAACCAAATCACTGGAACCCATTAGTAACTCTTTTGGTTCCTCCACCTGGCCACAAAACACCTTTGTATTTGACTAGTGGTGATGTAGATTGGTGGTGAGTCACACAAGCTCCCAGTTGTGATGCATTACTACTGGATGAAGAAAACACAGGGGCCATTTCTGTCACCACAGAACCTGCCACTTCTTGGGACCTTGGTCCCATGGTCTCCTCTAATGCCTCCTCCCAATCCTTCTCCACATCTCTCTCATCGACATAGGTGCGCTTTACTTCTGGAGGAGAGTACTGGGAGGCAGCAACCTTGTCAAAAGAAGCAGCTGTGGTCGGGTTCTGGTCATGAGGAACCTGGTCACTACTGGTGCTGCTGCAACTAGCTTCAAGTTCCTCAGACTGGGTAGACGGTTCCTGATCAAAATAATCAACTACCCTGTGGCAGGAGATTGCTGCTGCTCTCGCTCCATTGCTTTGGGGCCAAAAACTTTCTTGGGGAAGGGGTATGAGCGACAGAACCAAAGTAAAATTAATATAGAAAATAAATGAAAAACAAAATAAAGAAAACAAACAAAAAAATGAACTTAGAAAACAAAAACAAAAAAAAACTTGCACTACACTCAACTAATCAATCACCTCTCACTCTGTCAAACAGTAAGCCTGCGGCCTGGCTGGCTCTTTCTAACCCTCTCCACACAGCAACTACTAGTACACTACACTACAATCTATCACACAAACTAACAATCTACTGTCACTCTCTCACAAATACACCTAGCTAGCTACTACTAATATAGCTCACACTCAATCTAATTCTCTCACACAGGCCCATATGCAATTACATTTTTCAGCTGAGTTATCTCCTAGGAGATAAATTTCATCTGCTCTTTAAAACAAACTTTTCAGCATTATACAATTGAAAAACTACCCAAAAGTTGGTGAGAAACCACTATCAATTTTATTTGGAGTATTTTAATGCTTGCTGGCGGCTTAAAAGTCATTTTATGACAAGTTATGAAAATATCACTTTGGAGAAAACTCAGGAGAAAAAGTGAATTGCATATGGGCCACAGTCTTTAAAAAGACTTTTGGTTTATATATAGTCTTTAAAAAGACTATTGTTTTATGTTGAAACAAATAATATGGGTCTGTTTCTCCTCTCTCCAACACCCACTGAAACCCACAAGCTTCGTGACGGTCACACCTCTCTTATATACAAAATGGGTGGGATAGCTGATGATAGGTAGCTAGGAGCTGGTTGCTAATGTAGGATTGGATGGTTTTAGTTAAGACTCTAATTGGTGCAGAAATTCCGTTTTTAATGCAGAAATCATCATGTTTTAAGCTTCTGTGATGGGTCTATCCCTTCTGATTGGCTAATGCAGCTTTTACACGCTTCTGTATTAAATTCCGACGGAATTCCGCATAGAAATTCCGCTATTCCTGTTTACCGCTATAGCTTTTCAGTTCCGGCTCAACGGAACGGAATTACCAATTTCCGACCGATATCGCGGAAATCTCCATTCTGCAGAATCCGATGAGCATCCCTAGCGGACATTCGTGGCTTTATGGTGAGAGCTAAAGAGCCTGCTGGAGGTGGTGAGGAAATGGAGGAGACACCTGCTGGGACCCTGATGTTGCTGGTCTTTCGGGAAATGAATGTGTATCGATTAACCACCCTGGCGTTCTATTAAGATCGCCAGGGCGGCTGCGGGAGGGTTTTTTTTCAATAAAAAAAAACAATTTCATGCAGCCAACTGAAAGTTGGCTGCATGAAAGCCCACTAGAGGGCGCTCCGGATGCGTTCTTCTGATCGCCTCCGGCGGCCAGAAGTAACACGGAAGGCCGCAATGAGCAGCCTTCCGTGTTTCGCTTACCTCGTCGCCATTGCGACGAGCGGAGTGACGTCATGGACGTCAGCCGACGTCCTGACGTCAGCCGCCTCCGATCCAGCCCTAAGCGCTGGCCGAAACTTTTTGTTCCGGCTACGCTGGGCTCAGGCGGCTGGGGGGACCCTCTTTCACCGCTGCGGCGGCGATCAGGCAGCACACGCGGCTGGCAAAGTGCCGGCTGCGTGTGCTGCTTTTTATTTGATGAAAATCGGCCCAGCAGGGCCTGAGCGGCAGCCTCCGGCGGTGATGGACGAGCTGAGCTCGTCCAGACCGCTCAGCTGGTTAAAGGCCCTGCAAGAAAAAGGAAAACTCTAGCAGGAGCTGAGTTGGAGGAAGAGGAGGACGAGGACTGGCAGGAACTGGTGAGATCTTTGACAACTTTGTCTGACATGGAGGGCTTGATTGAGCAGTTGGAAAAATTGTCTCACAAGGAAATTATGGATATCAAAAATGAAGTTATAAAAATTGGTCAGAGAGTGGGGGTAACGGAGGATAAGGTGGAGCAGACTATATCCGATTTATCGTCTAAAGTTAATTCGCATAACAAGAAATTTGATGCACTGGTATACCAATTAGACGATTATGAAAATGGAAATCGCAGGCAAAATATTAGAATAAAAGGGCTCTCTGGAGGAGAGGCAGGAGGCAAATATAAGTGGGGTTTCCCATTTAGTTTGAGTGCAGATTTGAATGGGGAGTCCGCAAATTTGAGGTCAAAAGATGATCTAAAAAAGTTTTGCGAGACTTTAAAGATTCCTTTGGTGGATTTTGAAGATTGGATATATTCTGATGTTTATTTCTCACAACAGTATAAGTGGCAGAAGAAAAAATAATGCTTTCCTTATTCTGCAGTATTGATAGTATATATATGAGTACTTGGTGATTAATATGAGTATGTTAATTAGATGAAGATGAAACTGGTGAGGGGGAGGTGATGGGAAGGTGGCTACTGAGTCCTCTCGGATCTCTTTTGGGAAGTGTCTCTATGGGTTGGGAGACTGGGAGAATGGAATTCTCTGGAGGGGGGTATCCTGGGGAGATAATTGGGGTTTTTTCAGTTTATTTTATATTTTTTGTTTAGTCTTTTTTTTTTTGGTTATGTTTTTTCTGCTTCTGATTTCCTTAAGGCAGATAGTGGAGGGTGGGGTAAATGTCTCAAGAAGGTGATAGTTTAAGAATTATTTCCTATAATGTTAAAGGATTGGGGTCTCCTGTTAAGCGAGGTAAATTGTGGATGGAGTGTTGCACAGAATTAAGCCTCAGGTTCTTTATTTGCAGGAGACACATTTTTTGGGGGAGATAAGATGCAGAGAATGCCCTTGTCTATGTTCAACAAATTTTTTTTGTGTAATTCCCCAATTAAAAAAGCAAAGGGGGTTGCGATTGCGGTAGGGAAGAATTGCCCTTTGGGTATATCTACGAGTTGGGTAGATATATTTTTTTAAAAGGTGATTTAATGGGGTAAATTTATACATTTATGAATATCTATGCACCTAATTAAGCTCAGGCTACCTTTTTCAGATCAGTTTTGGAACAATTGGGGAGTTTTAGGGAAGGGTGTTTGGTTTTTGGTGGGGATTGCAATTGGGTTTCTGATCTTAAGATGGATGTGTCATCGGGTACTAGGGCTTTTTCAGCAGTAAACAAATCGATAAAAAGGTCCTTAGAAAGTTTGCATCTAATAGATGTGTGGAGAGTACTTTTCCCTTCTGTGAAGGATCATTCTTTTTTCTCGGGTGTTCATAAGGTGTATACTAAGATAGATATATAATTTTTGGACCAATATTTTCTGGATAGAGTCAAAGGGAATTATGTAGGGAATATTACCATTTCGGACCACGCTCCAGTGTAGTTTGATTTGGATTTAATGGTAAGAAATAGAAGTAATTGGCATTGGAGACTCAATTGCAATCTTCTAGATGATGTAGAAATTATAGATATGATTGAAAAAACATTAGTTGAATATTTCGATATAAATGAATTGGAGGGCATGGACGAGGGCATAATATGGCAAGCTCATAAGGCAGTGGTAAGGGGATTTTGGAACATAAGGGTTCATTAGATCAGGAGGCCCTAGGAAAATTAAATGGGGTAAGGAATAAATTATCTGAGTTATTGGAAAATAGATTAAGGGAAAGGAATAAAAAATTTTCTGCTAGATGGTTTGAGCATGCAAATAAAAGTGAAAAGTGGCTTGCTAGGGCTTTAAAAGGGCAGAGGAAAAGTATGTACACTGTATATACCTAAGATAAAGGGTGCAGGAGGTGGTTTTGAGCTGCAGGCACACAGAATTGCGAATACTTTTAAAGATTACTATTCTTCGTTGTATAATCTTCCCAGAGATAAATCAGGTCATTTTGATAAAAGGATGTGGGAATACTTAGAAGAATCTGGTATGGTTAAAATAACGCAGGAAAATAGGGATATAATGGAGAGGGAAATAACTGAAGATGAAGTGTTAGCAATGATTAAAGCCATGAAGTTGAGGAAGTCACCTGGTCCAGATGGTTTTTCTAAGCAATACTTCTCTACTTATGGTGATGTGTTGGTTCCTCCTATGTGTAGATTTTTCAATTCTCTTAAAGATGGTAAAGTGTTACCCAAGGATGTGCTAGAGGCACATATAACTGTTATTCATAAGCATGGAAAAGATCCGGCCTTATGTCAAAGTTACAGGCCCATTTCATTGTTGGATCTGGACATAAAGGTTTTTGCAAAACTACTAGTGGAAAGAAATAAACCATGGTTAAGTTCAGTTATTAAAAGGGATCAGGTGGGGTTTATGCCTGGGAGGGTAGGGAGGGACAATGTGGCAAGGGCAATGGCATTATTTAAATGGGCATTAGTGAGGAGAGTCCCGGTGATGGTTTTGTCAACAGATGCGGAGAAGACATTCGACAGGGTAAACTGGAATTTTATTATGTCCACTTTAAGATATGTGGGGTTTGGAGATAATATGTTAAGATGGGTTGGTGCATTATATTCCAATCCAACGGCGAGGGTGAGAGTGAATGGTTCCCTGTCGGATGCCTTCTCCTTGTCTAATGGGACAAGACAGGGTTGCCCTATGTCTCCCATTATTTTTATTTTGATGTTAGAGTTTTTTTGTGTATGGTTAGGAAATCTAGGGATATTCATGGGGTAGTAGTAGAAGAAGAGATACATAAAGGGTGAGCTTTTGCAGATGATATTTTATTTTATATTTCGGAGCCACTGGTGTCACTGCCTAACTTGATTAACCTGCCTGGCGTTCTGATTCCCGTGGCCGTAGGGCCGCGGGAACGTTTTTTGCACCGGGAACGTTTTTTGCACTTTTTTTTTAAATCTTTCATGTAGCTAGCCTAGCGCTAGCTACATGATTGCCCCCTCTGTGCGTCATCCCTCCCTCCCCTCCGATCGCCGCCGGCGCAATGGCCCGTCATGAATTTCCTGGAGGGCTTCCCCCGTCGCCATGGCAACGTACGTGTTGACGTCATCGACGTCAGCAACGTCGTGATGTCACAGGGAGACCCGATCCACCCCTCAGCGCTGCCTGGCACTGATTGGCCAGGCAGTGCACGGGGTCTGGGGAGGCGCTCGTTACGCGATGGATAGCGGCGCATCGGCGGCGAGCGGTGGCGATCGTCTCCAAAAAAAAAATTATTAAAATCGGCCCAGCGGGGCCTGAGCGGCACCCTCCAGCATCTCTGGACGAGCTCAGCTCGTCCAGAACGCTAGGGAGGTTAAGGAAATTGAGAAGTATGGGATTTTTTCAAATTGCAAGAGTAATGTCTCTAAATCTGAGGAGCTTAATGTGTCATTGGCCCCGGTGGTTTTTAACTTAGTAAAGAGTATTTTTCCATTTCCTTTTAGAAAAAATGCAATTATATATTTGGGTATAAAGTTATCTAGTAATTTGACAAAATTATATGGTCTTAATTATGTCACATTACTTAATTTAATTCAAAAAGATTTGGTGGGGTGGGGAGGGAAGAGGTTCTTATGATTTAGATGTATACACATTATTAAGATGAATGTACTACCGAGGTTGGTTTTCTGTATGTCTATGATTCCGATCTGTGTGCCTGCGGCTTTTTTTCCGGTCCTTGAAATCAATTTTTATAAGATTTGTATGGCAGGGGAAGTCTTTGAGATTAGCATATGGCGTTTTGGTTAGTCCTAAACAAAAAGGGATTGGGGCTTCCTGATCTGAAGATGTATTATAATGCATGGGTTTTGGTTAGACTTTTTGATTGGACATATGGGGAAGGTGTAAAAACTCGGGTTAATATTGAAAAAAAGTTGGTTGGATTGGATTAGTGTTGGGCGAACACCTAGATGTTCGGGTTCGCGAACGTTCGCCGAACATCGCCGCGATGTTCGGGTGTTCGCGCCGAACTCCGAACATAATGGAAGTCAATGGGGACCCGAACTTTCGTGCTTTGTAAAGCTTCCTTACATGCTACATACCCCAAATTAGCAGGGTATGTTCACCTTGGGAGTGGGTACAAGAGGAAAAAAATATTTGAAAAAGAGCTTATAGTTTTTGAGAAAATTGATTGTAAAGTTTCAAAGGAAAAACTGTCTTTTAAATGTGGAAAATGTCATGTTTCTTTGCACAGGTAACATGCTTTTTGTCGCCATGCAGTCATGAATGTAATACAGAGAAGAGGTTCCAGGAAAAGGGACCGGTAACGCTAACCCAGCAGCAGCAGCACACGTGATGGAACAGGAGCAGGCGCAGGAGGAGAAGGCCATGCTTTTTGAGACACAACAACCCAGGCCTTGCATGAGGACAAGAAGCGTGCGGATAGCATGCTTTTTAACGCCATGCAGTCATAAATGTAATAAAGATAAGAGGTTCAATAAACAGGGACCGGCCGTCAACGCTAACCCAGCAGCAGCAGACGTGATGGAACAGGAGGAGGCGCAGGAGGAGAAGGCCACGCTTTCAGGTGCAACTCAGGCCTTGCATGAGGACAAAAAAATGTGTGCGCAAAGCAATGCAATGAGTAGTTTTCAGGACACAATGGGCTATTCGGAGGAGCTATTCCCACCCCCACAATCTTCTACCTGTGAAAGGTCAATGGAACAGCCACATATGTTGTGCCCGGATTCACAACCTTTTTCTGTGGAAAATGCACCTCGCACTGAAATGCAAGGCGAGGCCGAGGATGAACATGACGTCAACAACTGAACATGACGCAAAATGGGGGCGGAACAGAAAGCTGCTTTCAATGTTTTGAAGGCCTTAATTGCCTCCGGTGGCCAGTTAGATGCATCATTCATCACACCCAAATCCCAGAGCAATGTGTGCAGGAATTTGAATCGCAGGAGGTGTACCGAGATCATCTGGACAAGTGACCAAGTGACCAAGTGACAAGTGACCAAGTGAAAAGTGACAAAGTGACCAGTGACAAAGTGACAAAGTGACAAAATGACAAAGTGACAAAATGACAAAGTGACAAGTGACAAGTGACAAGTGACAAGTGACAAAGTGACAAAATGACAAAATGACAAAGTGACAAGTGACAAAGTGACAAAATGACAAAGTGACAAAGTGACAAGTGACAAAGTGACAAGTGACAAAATGACAAAGTGACAAAGTGACCAGTGACAAAGTGACAACTGAGAGGTTGTTCTGGGGAGCTCCACTGCACTCAGTCGCATATGAGGAGAGGTCTCGTCGGGACTGCTGATCCTCCTCAGCTTGCTCAAAGCCTTGAGGGTTCCTGAAGATCCTCTGCTTGGAGTTCGCCGGGGTTCAGCTTGGTGTCGGGGTCGGCGGCGTCCTCCTCACTCCAACGTGGCAGATCTTCTGTTGAAGGGGAAAAACAAAACATTGTAAAAAGTCCAGTACCGCTTCTGAAGGACTCACCAAGAGATGCAGGAGCGCTTTAATCTAGCGCACCATCGCTCGCTGGGTGATGTCCCTCCCTACGCGCTGGAATTCTACGCTGCACATGCTAGCACGCTTTTGCGCAGTGCCGAGGCGCATTCCAGCAGCTAGCTACCAAGCTTCTGTGGATCTGATTGGGCCACCATGTTGGATCTCTGCCAAGTCCTCCAAAATTTTGAGCAATCCACGTTGCGTGACTGAGCAGTGACAACTCTACAGTCAGCATTACAATACCACTGCTGTGTTTACTGAAGAAATCAATGTTGAAGATGGAAACCGCTGGCATGATGCAAGTGGGGGATTCTGAAGATGAAAACGATCAGCGTGATGATACCAACATCAGGCAACCTGCCTCAGGAAACGCTGGTCCCAGCTATGACAAAGAACAGGACGAGGAACAGCTGGAGTTGGAGCAGGAATTGGATGCCCCCACTGCCGAGGGACAGAGCGGTGCACGTTGGACTTCCACAATTTAGCGGGAATGGACAGCAGAAGAGGAAGAAAGTGATGCTGGTGACGAATATGGTGCATCACAACAATCACAACGCTCACTAGAACATGAAGACAGAGGAGTCTGGCAGGACTCTCTGGCACACATGGCTCAATTCATGCTAGACTGCATTGAACGCGGCCCGCGCATTATTCACTATTCATTATTATTCATTATTCTGGAATCTGGACAACACCAATTACTGGGTTTATACCCAGTTTATACAAACACAATGTTAAAAAACTGATTGAAGAAAGTGTCAGACAGGTCAAAAATGGAACAATTCCAGCAGGCCCTTGAGGATGGAGACTTTAGAGAGGAGATTGACATCCTCCTCCTTCTCTAGCCAGTTGTACGCCGACAGACTGACTTCAGCAAACCCAGGAGGACCAGGAGGGCAGCAAAGAACACAAGCTGCTGCTAGTGTCGAAAAGGGAATGGTATTGTCAGTGTCCTTGGAGTGGGAACATTTTCTGACACCCATGCAGCAGCCCACAGAACAGCAATCGGGCAGTTCCACGTCCTCCAACACCAATCGCCTGGAGAAGATGGTCAAGGTCCAGGACTACATGTCAGATGGCGTAGCTGTGTTGAACAATCCATCTGCAGACAGACGGTGAGTGTGACAGGCAGCACAGAAGGACCATAGCAACTCACTCATAGTACCACAGTTTGATAGTGCTGCCCAAAAAATTATATGGATCCGTGGACCCGGGCACTGCGGGCAGTACTGGGAAGTGGGAACGCAGATTTTAGTACCTAAACACACGATACAACATGTTTTCCGGGGTCGGACTCTGAGGCACATACAGATGGTCCCGATCATCATCCTCATCATACAACTCTTCTCCTGAGTCTGACCCACCCACCACCTCTGCCACCCCAACATCCCCAGACACAGACCCCTCATCGTCCTCAACATTAACTTGGGATGCTGGCCTGAGCCAGACCTCCTCCTCCACATCAGGCCCCATCATCTCCTCAATGGCAGCCCTCATTAATCGCTCTGGCGACGGACCGATGGACACAACGTTCTCCTCCGGGGAGGGCTGCTGCTGACCACTGGCTGCTGGGGTGGATGTTATAGCTTGCGTGGGGCGTTGGCTGTTGCTGTTGTTGGGAGTGCTGCTCACAGCGGAGGTCTCTGAGGAACTCATGGTGAGCTCATATAGTGGTTGGCGGTGAGTGGAGTATTACTGATCCCAGCAATATACACACTGACTGGCAGAGTACGCAATGCTATATAGTCTGGCTGAGCGGTGTACACAGAGTGGCAGTACACACAATGCTATATAGTCTGGCTGAGCGGTGTACACAGAATGGCAGTAAACAATGCTATATAGTCTGGCTGAGCCGTGTACACAGAGTGGCAGTAAACAATGCTATATAGTCTGGCTGAGCGGTGTACACAGAGTGGCAGTACACACAATGCTATATAGTCTGGCTGAGCCGTGTACACAGAGTGGCAGTACACACAATGCTATATAGTCTGGCTGAGCCGTGTACACAGAGTGGCAGTACACACAATGCTATATAGTCTGGCTGAGCGGTGTACACAGAGTGGCAGTAAACACAATGCTATATATAGCGTGGCTGAGCGAGGTACACAGTGGCAGTACACACAATGCTATATAGTCTGGCTGAGCCGTGTACACAGAGTGGCAGTAAACACAATGCTATGTATAGCGTGGCTGAGCGAGGTACACAGTGGCAGTACACACAATGCTATATAGTCTGGCTGAGCCGTGTACACAGAGTGGCAGTAAACAATGCTATATAGTCTGGCTGAGCGGTGTACACAGAGTGGCAGTACACACAATGCTATATAGTCTGGCTGAGCCGTGTACACAGAGTGGCAGTACACACAATGCTATATAGTCTGGCTGAGCCGTGTACACAGAGTGGCAGTACACACAATGCTATATAGTCTGGCTGAGCGGTGTACACAGAGTGGCAGTAAACACAATGCTATATATAGCGTGGCTGAGCGAGGTACATAGTGGCAGTACACACAATGCTATATAGTCTGGCTGAGCCGTGTACACAGAGTGGCAGTAAACACAATGCTATATATAGCGTGGCTGAGCGAGGTACACAGTGGCAGTACACACAATGCTATATAGTCTGGCTGAGCCGTGTACACAGAGTGGCAGTAAACACAATGCTATATATAGTGTGGCTGAGCGAGGTACACAGTGGCAGTAAACAATGCTATATATAGTGTGGCTGAGCGAGCGGTGTACTACTGTTCCCAGCAGCGACACACAATGACTGGGGGGGACCCTGGCTAGCGTGGCTGGAGAGCGAACTACCCTGCCTGCCTACCCAAAGCTAAACCCACAGACAAATGGCGGAGATATGACGTGGTTCGGGTATTTATTTACCCGAACCACGTGACCGTTCGGCCAATCAGAGCGCGTTCGGGTCCGAACCACGTGACCCGTTCGGCCAATCACAGCGCTAGCCGAATGTTCGGGGAACGTTTGGCCATGCGCTCTTAGTTCGGCCATGTGGCCGAACGGTTTGGCCGAACACCTGATGGTGTTCGGCCGAACTCGAACATCACCCGAACAGGGTGATGTTCTGCAGAACCCGAACAGTGGCGAACACTGTTCGCCCAACACTAGATTGGATCTAGCAAAGGTTTTTTGGTTTCCGGGGGTATCTAGAGAGTTGCCAACATTAACTCCCTTTTGAATAAAAAATATAATTACGGTTTGGGATGGAATTAATAAAAAGTGCGGTTCGTCTGGGGGAATATCTCTTTTGTCACCATTGGAGGGTATCTCTTTTTTTCCACTAGGTAAGAAAAAAGTTTTTTTTGGCTTATGGGGAGGGGAGGAGGGGTGGTCTTGAGGGATATTTTGAAGAGTGGGAAAATTAAATCTCTAAATGAGTTGTGGGAGGAATTTGGACAATTCTCATTTGACTTTTGGAGGTATGCACAGTTGAAGCATTTTTTGGCGGAGAAGGAGAGAACCTTTTATTATAGAGTTGAGTTATCTGAGTTTGAAAAGTTATTTGTTTTGGAGGCTCCTCCTATACATCTAGTGTAGTTCCTGTATAGAGAAATGAATCGGATGGGAGATGGGAATTTTCCGGGTTACTTGGATACGTGGGAGGAGGACCTAGGCATCTCTTTAGATAATAATCAGAAGAGGAAGATTTGTGTTTTAGCTCATGCTACGTCTGTAAGTTGTAGAATAAAGGAAATTAATTTTAAGTTAATATCTAGGTGGTATAGGACGCCGGATAAATTAGCTGTAATGTTTCAGTGAATTAGTAATAGATGCTGGGGAGGGTAATGGGCAAAAGGTACACTGATGAATTTTGGTGTGGGAGTGTCCGCTTATTTCAGAATTTTGGAAAAGTGTGTTGGAATGTATTAGGGGATTGTGTGAAGAAGAGGGTGATTTGGATGCTGTGAAAGTGTTGTTGAATGGAACGTGTGCATCTATTGGTAGATATAAGAGATCTTTGGTGCCTCAATTATTGATTGCAGCTAAGAGTTTGATTCCGGTTAAATGGAAATGCCAGGGTTCTCCCTCCCTTAAGGAATGGGTTGGAAGAGTAAATACGGTGAAGGGGTTGGAGAATCAAATTACATTACAGCAAGATAAGTTAGAGGGTTTTACCGTCAAGTGGGAAAAATGGAGTGAATTTCAGGGTACAAGGAAATATGGGGATATGATGGAGATGTAGAAGGAGGAGTTCTCTGGGGAATGTAAGGGGAGATTATAGGAAGGAATGGAATTTATAGGATGTATGAATATTATGGAGATTAAGGAACTTGTGGATAATGAGATAATGATATGATGAGGATTCTGTCTGTGGATATGGGGGGAGGAAGGGGATTGGGTAGTTTTTTTTTTTGTGTTATGTATAATTTGAAAAAGAATGATTGATGCAATGTATATTTTTGTTGGGAACATAAGATTGGAATTTTCATTTTTCATTAATAAAATAAATTATATGAACAAAAACACCAAATATATTCTCACTTTAAGATTCCTTTGTAGATAAAAGATCAGCATGACAGACAGAGCATTAGCATGTTTGGGAGCCAGTTAGCAATGGCACCCTCCATGTTTTTCTTCAAACCAGTTTTCTTCTATTTTAAATGCAATATGAACTTCAAATTCCAGCTTTTTAAGAGTTTAGTGATTAACACATTATTCTAATTTATATAACTCATTTTAAATAGAATACTCATGATGGATGACTTTAAGTTCATTTTTTTTATCAAATGAACTAAATCTTACATTATACAACTGAACAAAGCAACAGAAGAAAGACTAGACGTAAAAAGACCTTGCTGTCAGTTCAGCCTTTAGTTTCAGAAAGTTTTCCCCTCTCTGTCTGTCCTAAAATGTATTTCCCACAGGGCTGAGTGGTAATGTGATTCATACGTCCTTATCCTGCATGAATGTAACCTTGTTATGGCTGTATTTCATCCATCTATGTAGATACTTGAAATAAAATATCTTTTAGCTTCTTTGATCTGTAATATAAGGCTGCATTTGTAATTGGTTACGGATGTATTACCATGCTTTCTTTTATCACTTTATTGATCTACATCATGTGCTTAAATATCTCACTGTACAGTGCATAATTTATCACTACCTCAACTTAAATTCTCTTTGAATCTAGTGTTGACATTCTATTAGTCTCTTCTGTTACATTTACCTTGTCATTTTGAGTACATTTTTATAGCAGTGTCAGTTTAGGTCATTTAAGTTAAATATGTATTTAACGAGTAAGGGTTAAGATGAGCAGACCGTGTGTTTTCTTCACTAGACAGATGTAACATGCTAGACATATGTAACCATATAGCACTGCCTCTTTCAGCAAAGATCAGTATAGCCTATATTCTGAGAGCAGATGAACAGTTGTAAACTTGGAAATACCTTTGAAAAATCCATAATGAAAAGTATGGCAATTTTAGGAAAATAAAAGCAGTTTGTCTGTACCAGCACTTTATAGAATTGTGCATAATGGGATTCCAGTCAATATAAATGGAATGAAAAAGGCAACTTAGGTGAAACTATACTCAAAAACATAAATACTATAACTTAAATAATAAAAGTAGAAATATAACTGGACATCTCTACAGGAAATATGAGGGGCAATCACTTGTTCATTATGGAAAATAGAAGAAGGCACTAGACTGAAAATGTTTGTGTTATGTTCATGACATTACTTTTATGGTAATGTCATGAATAGTATTATACTACTATACAAAAACAACACTGAAAACATTGGGGAAAAAACAAAACAAACAAACAAACATTATGTACTGTTCTGTTATGACTTCATAACATGGTAATTTCAGTGGTATAATGTCAAGAAAAGTATAACATTATGAAGTGTTCAGACTTGTACTTGCATTTTATGCACAGGGATTTCAGCATTCTTGATTCTGCATTTGCAATCTTTGGGCTTCCTTTATTACATGTTGTGCACATGTTTGATATTTTTATGTGTGTGTGTGTGTGTGTGAAAGTTGGCACTGCAATATTTCTGTGGATATTAATGGAGTTAATTTACATGAAAACCCCGCTAATTAACTTCAAAACCATGTGCAACTTTTCATGTAAAAGGCTATTTTTCTGTGTTCCAATTGACTTGCATTTTAACATGAATCACACATTGGCATATTCTGTCATTTGTTTCTGTGGATGTCTTTGCTATCCTGTGTTCAATTTGAAGAAATCAAGTTAATTGCAGACCCTATTCTTGCATATGTTCCTATGGTACTTTGGGGAGTTTGAACATTTGGATTTCCCTGTCTCTGAATCACACAAAAAATAAGCAGACTTCTGATTTTAAAACAGAGAAAATTACAAATGCAAATTTGCATGCAAACACAAATAGAATGACGTGCCATTGAAATATATTACATATATTAAAGGAAACCAGAGATGAACATTTTGGCACAAAATACACATATCCCCGATAGATTTTACAAAATAAATACTATACCTGGTATTTTCGCTGCTCTGGTATGCCATTTTTTGTGTGGTTTTTTTTACTATAACTCCACGCAAAACAGTTAATCAGAAAAGCATATTATTTAGTGTTCTGTGTGCAAAATGAAATCACCATTTCTAAAACCCTTTTATGACTAACAAATATAGATAAAAAAAGCAAAAAAACGTTTTTCAGTATACCCTTACATTAGCAGCTCCTGCCATCTCATAACAATCTGGCTTTGCAGAGAGCTGTGATGCTGCAAATATACAGAACAGAAAAGCAGAGCCAGAAGGGGACTAGCTTGGGCTTGAAAAGACATCAGAGAAGACAGACTCAGCTATAATGATTCCTGAGCAAAGCTAGACTGAATGCTCAGTCAGTGATTTTATCAGGGCTGCTAACAAGCAGGATGAGTGGTGAAGGATGAAACAGAGGTGTTTTCTCTAATGTTCACACTGATATATATGGTGAAATACATGAGGGTGCTTCGACTCTGGTTCACTTTATATGTGGTGGATTGTATAGGGTTAATTTAATTTGATTTGTTGAGATGGAGAGCTGTGGGATTTACAGTCTGATCTGAGTGCAGACAGAAATAGTTGGTAGGTCCCTGATTTTAGGTTAAACTTATAATGTAGGAGACAGTGCTATTGAGATACAATGCTCCTCTGTGATTTTAGTGAACATTTATTCTACCAAATACCATCTTGTATTACCAGTATTAAAATAGCATATGAAACCACTAGTATACTGTAGTCTGTAACTTGCTCACAGACACACAGCATAAGCAGCAATGTAATTTTTCCATCCCCCCCCTCCCCCCCAAAAAAATACTTTTTTGGCATCAACATCACATCAAAATTGACACATTAAAATTGAGAATAATATATATATATATATATATATATATATATATATATATATATATATATATATATATATACACATACACAATTATTGTATTTAGCCAACATTGTTGTACTATAACATTTTTGTGTACTTTTATAGCACTAACATAGCATTGTGATTGAGTATACTGGTGTTACATAAACACATGCACACATTGGTCCCGGTCCAAATCACTTTTTCCCCGTATTGCAGCCTCCGTAGATGCGCAGACGTGCGCGAAACGGCCGTCAGGCTTAACAATCCAGCACCCACCGAACCACCAGGTACCACACTTCAACTATTACCTATCCATTGTGCAAGTCAGTTTTGTCTTTGCATGTATGCTCACGTTTTTATGCATGAAGCCAAGAATAAATACAGCTTATTAGCAGTGGCGGTTTTCTTTGCTTGCTTACCTCTCCTGTCACAAATCACTTTTTCGCCTACGTTTTCTCCTAGGTGATACTTTCACATTATAAATAAAATGCCTTTCAAGCCACCAGCAAGCAAGAAAATACTTTAAAACTATTTTGACAATACATTTTCACCTACTTTTTGGTACTTTTTTGTACTTTTTCAGTTGCAAAGAGCAAAAGTTATTTTAACAGAAGATGAAAAATTATCTCCTATCTTAGGAGAAAAAGTTAATTGGATCGGGCCCATTGCGTTCATTAAGGCTAGGTTCACAGTGGTCAGTTGCATAACGCACACTTTATAATGAGTGTGAACTTCAAAAGGGACTGTACATAGACTTTAACCACTTGAGGACCCACCCTTTACCCCCCCTTAAGGACCAGCGCTGTTTGTTTGGATCTGTGCTGGGTGGGCTCTGCAGCCCCCAGCACAGATCCGCGGCCACACAGAACGATCAGATCGCCCCCCTTTTTTTCCCCCTATGGGGATGATGTGCAGGGGGGGTCTGATCGCTCCTACCTGCAGGCATGTTGCGGGGGGGGCACCTCAAAGCCCCCCTCCGCGGCGACATTCTCCCCCCTCCCTCTCCTACCTGCTCCCCCGGGAGATCTGGGCTGCACAGGACGCTATCCGTCCTGTGCAGCCAGTGACAGGACGTCCCCTGTCACATGGCGGCGATCCCCGGCCGCTGATTGGCTGGGGATCGCCGATCTGCCTTACGGCGCTGCTGCACAAATGTAAACAAAGCAGATTATTTCCGCTTGTGTTTACATTTAGCCTGCAAGCCGCCATCGGCGGCCCGCAGGCTATTCACGGAGCCCCCCGCACGAGCGGCTGCTTCCTGATTAATCAGCCTGCAGCTGGCGACGCAGTACTGCGTCGCTGGTCCTTCAGCTGCCACTTTGCCGACGCACGGTATAAGCGTGCGGTCGGCAAGTGGTTAATACAAAGCCAGCATGCAGCGACTTAGAATAATGTGATCCATAGCAGCACAGTTCTGTGAACAGGCCCAATTGTATGGGCAGTGAGCTGACATGCAGAATTATTGCATGCAGTGAGCTAGAATAATGTGATCAGTAGCAGCACAGTTCTTTGAACAGGCCCAATTGTATGGATGGTGAGCTGACATGCAGAATTGTTCTGCAATGCAACCGGTCACTGTGAATGAGGCCTGAATGTTTTTTTTTCTGCTACGAAAAACGCTATATATTTAATATGTACAACATTTTTATTGTTATTACTATTTTTGTGAGTAATATAACATTGTGAGAGAAACTACTACTGAGTCACAGATATGCAAACACATACAAGATTAGTAGGTTTAGCAAACGTTCTTCTTTCAAAAACTTCTGTGTATTAAAATATTTACAAAATGTAATAGCAGTTACATAGCATTACAATTGAGAACACTAGTATTGCATTCAAACACATTCAGTATTATTGTGTATCTTGTCTTACTGACTGCCCATAGTTGGCGCAAAGTTGCCAAACGTGCGCATTTGGATGTACATGCCCTCCCCACGGCACCCATGGGTGCATCCAGATTCTCTGCCCTTCAAAACAGATCATTTTAAAATACCTGTTTTGCACTGAAAAGACCTAAGAATTGACATTTTAAAATGTGTTTTTTTTTGCAAGTAAAATAGCATTGTGGCTATTAGTGTGCTATACACACATAGGCATACAAGAAAAGGGTGTTTAATGCATTTGTACTACCAAAACTTTCCTATGTATATAACAGTTTAACAATTTTCTTTGCAGGCACACAAAGAATGTATTGGGGATTGCGCAAATAGCATAACTTGTGTTATGTACATTACCCGCACGTTGATTGTAAACCTGGCATTATAAAAATAATGTAACTTGTCTGTGAATGGGAGGAGCAAGTGGATGATGCTTCAGTGCTTCCTGACTAGAGAGGGCCCGAACAGTTCGCCGGCGAATGGAAACCGGCGAACTTCCGTGGTTCGCGATTGCGGAGAACCGCAAACTTTTTCGGAAGTTCGGTCCACCCCTATACTACATCATTAGGGTCAACTTTGACCCTCTACATCACAGTCAGCAGGCACATTGTAGCCAATCAGGCTACACTCCCTCCTGGAGCCCCCCGCCCCCTTATAAAAGGCAGGGAGCGTCAGGCATTTCACTCACTCGTGTGCCTGCAGTAATTAAAGAAGGGAAAGCTGCTGCAGACTCTCATAGGGAAAGCTTAGTTAGGCTTTTGTAGGCATGTTAGCTTGCTCCTTGCTAATTCTTATTGCTAAAAAAGCACCTCTAAACAGCTCTTTTGAAATCTAATCTTGTTCTTGTGATCTATTTTTTTTTGTGTGTGGCCCACTTGCATTATATACAGCCCTGTCAGTCAGTCGCAGCTGGCCTTTGGCCCCTTGGTGGTATCTCTTACTGTGCCACTGCCAGGCCTAGCACATTCATTGACTACCTGTGTGTGTGACAGGCAGCTGCACATTTGTAATTCCAATCACTGCACCTGTTCACTGTTCAGTGCACCTACCTACCTACCTACCTACATGAGCGCACGCATTGTTAATACCACCAGTCATTGCACCTGTTCACGGTACCTGTGTGTGTGTGTGACAGCTGCACATTTGTAATACCAATCACTGCAGTGCATAAATCTAACCTGTTCAGTGCACCTATGTGACAGCAAGCAGTGTAATATACCACTAGTCACTGCACCTGTTCACAGTACCTGTGTGTGACAGCTGCACATTTGTAATACCAATCCCTGCAGTGCATACCTGTAACCTGTTCAGTGCACTGACGTGACCGCAAGCAGTGTAATATACCATCGGTCACTGCACCTGTTCACGGTACCTGTGTGTGACAGCCGCACATTTGTAATACCAATCCCTGCATACCTGTTCACTGCACCTGTGTGACCGCACGCTGTTTAGTATACCAGTCCGTGCATACCTGTTAACTGCACCTGTGTGAAAGCTGCCCATTGTATTGTAATACCAGTCACTGCATACCTTTCACTGCACCTGTGTGATTGCACATTGTATTAGTCAAGTCAGTGCATACCTCTCACTTCATCCCCCCGATTTGGACAAAACAACAGGCAGAGGCAGACCCAGAGGCAGGCCACCCGGCAGGTCGGTTCGAGGTCGTGCTGACGTAATTTTGTGCGGCCCTAGACCAAAGTACAGTGCTCAGAAGAAGTCACGTCCCATCAACTCCCAAGATTGTCAGGACGTGGTTGACTATTTAACACAGTACACCTCATCTTCCGCTGCCACCAGCGCTACTCCAAGTACCACATCCACTACATTTGACACTTCGCAGGAGTTATTTAGTGGGGAAATCACTGATTCACAGCCATTATTGTTACAACAAGATGAAGGCGCTAAGCAAGTTACACCACCTCATATGTCTCAGTTAGGCGACACTATGGACGTAAGGTGTGAGGAGGAGGATGATGAAGTACCTGCTGTTGGTGCAGTTTTGGAGGTGTTTGATACAAGCAAAGCAGGGGAGGATGATTATGATGATTATGATGATATGGCCGCCGTGTGGGTTCCCAATAGAGGAGATGAACAGGGGGACAGTTCAGAGGGGGAGTCAGAGAGGAGTAGGAGGAGACGAGTTCCTGAAAGAAGCAGGGGGAGCTCACCATCAGAAACAGCTGTGGCAGTGTCCGGCGCCATGTATCGCCACCTATGGACAGCCAGCCAACATGCCCTTCAACGTCAGCTGCTGACGCCACCATAGTGCCCAAACCCCAGGGTGACTCAGCGGTGTGGACATTGTTTTGTGTGTATGTCAAAGATCAGAGCAATGCCATTTGTGCTCTCTGCCACCAAAAATTGAGCCATGGAAAGGCCTACACCCACATAGGGACAACTGCCTTATGAAGGCACATGCAGAAAAGGCACAAACTGCAATGGGAAGACCACCTGAGCAAAAGCAGCACACAAAAACAAAGCCACCCTCCTTCTCCTCTTCCTCCTTCAGGTGCATCTTTAGCCGCTTTCTCCCTTGCACCTTCACAATCACAGCCAACCTCCTCCACTCCGCCTCTCACCTTGAGCGGCTCCTGTTCCTCTGCCCACAGCAGCAGCTAGGTGTCCGTGAGGGAAATATTTGAGTGGAAGAAGCCAATGTCTGTCAGTCACCCCATTGCCCGGCGTCTGACAGCTGGCTTGGTGGAACTGTTATCCTGCCAGCTGTTACCATACCAGCTGGTGGACTCTGAGGCCTACCGAAAATTTGTGGCCATTGGGACACCGCAGTGGAAGATACCAGGCCGCAATTATTTCTCAAAAAAGGCGATACCCAAACTGTACCGTGAAGTAGAAAGGCAAGTGGTGTCATCTCTGGCACACAGCGTTGGGTCAAGGGTCCATCTGACCATGGATTCCTGGTCTGCCAAGCACGATCAGGGCAGGTACATTACTTACACAGCCCATTGGGTCAACCTGGTGACCGATGGCAAGCAGGGAGTATGTGACTGTGCAGCAGACCTAGTTGTGACACCTCCACGGCTTGCAGGCAGGCCTGCTGCCACCTCCTCTCCTTCTCCTCCTACTCCTCTTGCTACATCCTCTTCGCTGTCATCCTCCTCCTCCTCCTCCTCGGCTGAGTGGCAGCGCAACTCTACTGGTGTTGCGATCTCCTCTCCAGCTACACAGCCCCAGCTCCCCAGGGCCTATGCTGCATGCCAGGTACGACGGTGTCACGCCATCTTAGACATGTCTTGCCTCAAAGCGGAGAGTCCCACTGGAGCAGCTCTCCTGGCTGCTCTAAACAAACAGGTGGATCAGTGGCTTACCCCGCACCAACTGGAGATTGGCAACGTGGTGTGTGACAACAGCTGCAATCTCTTTTCGGCTTTGAATTTGGGAAAGTTGACACATGTACCCTGCATGGCACATGTGCTCATTCTCGTAATCCAGAGATTTATGTGTAAGTACCCAGGCTTACAGGACATCCTGAAGCAGGCCAGGAAGTTGTGTGGGCATTTCAGGTGGTCTTACACGGCCATGGCACGCTTGGCCGATATTCAGCTGAGAAACAACTTGCTGGTGAGGCACTTGATTTGCGAAAGCCCGATTCGCTGGAACTCGACCCTCCTGATGTTCGACTGCCTGCTACAACAGGAGAAAGCCATCACCCAGTATCTCTACAACTACAGTAGAAGGACATGTTCTGGAGAGATGGAGATGTTCTGGCTGAAAAACTGGACACTCATGCGAAATGCCTGCAGGCTCATGCAGCTGTTTGAGGAGGTGACAAACATGGTGAGTCGCAGTGAAGGTGCCATCAGCGACTTGAACCCGTATGCCTTCTTCCTGGAGCGTGCCGTGCGTAGAGTGGTGGATCAAGCTGTGGATGAGCGTGAACAGGAACAGTTACTGGAGGAAGAGTTGTGGAATCAATTCTCAGCAGAACCAGATGTTTCCTCAACACCTGCAGCAGCACAGAGGGTAGATGAGGAGGAGGAAGAGTCATGTGGGGAAGAGGAGTCAGATGATGAGGAAGGTGTTTTTTTTTTGAGGAGGAGGAAGCAGAAGAACAACCGCAGCAGGCATCACAGGGGGCTTGTGCTGCTCAACGCTCCCGTGGTATTGTTCGCGGCCTGGGGGAGAAGGAGAACTTACCTGACATTACTGAGGTAGAGCAGGAGGAGTTGGATAGTACGTCTGGATCCAACTTTGTGCAGATGCCATGTTTCATGCTGTCCAGCCTGTTGAGGGACCCCCGTATAAAAAAAAAAACTTAAGGGGAATGAGCTGTATTGGGTGGCCACGCTACTAGACCCTGGGTATAGGCACAAAGTGGCGGACATGTTACCAACTCACCTGAAGGCAGAAAGGATGCTGCACATGCAGAACAAGCTGGCAACTATGCTTTACAGTGCATGTAAGGGTGATGTCACAGCACAATGGAATAAAGGTACCACTGCCAGTAAACCTTCTCCCATGTCCACGCAGACAAGGACAGGACACTCTAGTGATCTCATGGTGATGTAGGACATTCGGACATTCTTTGGTCTAACGCCTCGCCTTAGCACTTCCGGATCCACCCTCCACCAATGCCTCGACTGGAAGATAGCCGACTACCTGGCCGAATAAATCTCGCTTCAGAGCTCATAGTTAGCAGGGGCACGTGTGCCCCTGCTAAACCGCCGCTATAGCGCCGCTGAACGGGGGTCCCTTCACCCCCAAACCCCCCACTGCGACACTTGGTCGCAGACTTGGTCGCTCCTGGAGGCAGGGCTAACGGCTGCAGCCCTGCCTCCAGTCGCGTCTGTCAGCGGCGCATCGCCGTCTCTCCCCCGCCCCTCTCAGTGAAGGAAGACTGAGAGGGGCGGGGGAAAGGCGGAGATATGCGCTGACAGACGCACGTGGGGCAGGGCTGCGGCGGTTAGCCCTGCCCCAACCAGGAAGCGCTCCCCTGCATTACGGAGGGGATTTGGGGGTGAAGGGACCCCCGTTAAGCCGCGGGATTGCGGCGGTTTAGCAGGGGCACACGTGCCCCTGCTATCTATGAGGTCTGAAGCGAGATTTATTCTCGCTTCAGACTCTCTTTAAGTGTGGATGTTTACACTGTGAGCAGTGATGAACCCCTGGACTACTGGGTGTGCAGGCTTGACCTGTGGCCAGAACTGTGCCAATTTGCCATCCAACTTCTGTCTTTCCCTGCCTCAAGTGTCCTGTCAGAAAGGACCTTCAGCACAGCTGGAGGCATTGTCACTGAGAAGAGAAGTCGCCTAGGTCACAAAAGTGTTCAGTACCTCACCTTTATCAAAATGAATGAGGCATGGATCCTGGAGGGTTACTGCCCGCCCGAAGACTAAGTAAGTCCCCACACAGCAACTCTGCCTGTACGCTGTGTGACTGGCTGCCTGCCCCAAGACTAAGTCGGTCCCCACACAGCATCTCTGCCTGCAGGCCGCTTGACTGCCACCACCAACAGGGTCCACCAGGACTCCAGGCGGATTCCTGAATTTTTGAGGCCGCTGCTAGCAGCGGCCTCTATAATATTTTTTTCTGGTGCGTGTACATGCCTGCCTATTTTTTCTGGCTGCACTGCAGCAACAAAACAAAAGGCATGTACATGTGTCAATTCCCCTTCGTGATCGTTACCTTGCCACGGTGAAGAGGCTTGCATATCACAATGAAGCAATGACCGTCGTCTATACGAGTGTGTTGGGGTTGGGGGGCACACTGACCTGACCCAAGAAGATAGATAATAAGGTCATTGCTTTATTGTGGACAGACCAAATTCGATCAGCTGGTCATTCAGTCACTGTTGTTCTGTCATTCAGCTACCTCAGCCCGACCATATGGGCTTGAAAACCACCATTGCCTGCACTCTGGCCATGGTGTGCACCAGTCCAGCACGGCCATCATTACACAAACAGCTGTTTGCGGTGCGTTACACAGTGAGTTTGGTCTGTCAGTGTTAAGCAGTACACTAATTACACTACCTGATTGATGTAAACACATACAAGATTTTTTAAAGCACTTTAGGCCTCCAATTTAGCAATAAAATGTGATTTCTGCCCTTAAAATGATGCTCTGCGTCAAATCCTGATTTTTCTTGGGGAGTTTTGGCGTGTATCCCTCAATGCCATGCCCCCCTTGAAACATCTTTTCCATCACTTTTGTGCCCAGCATAAATGTTTCTAGTTTTCAAAGTTTGCCTTCCCATTGAAGTCTATTGCGGTTCGCGGAAGTTCGCATGTTCGTGAACTTTTGCGGAAGTTTGTGTTCGCGGTTCGCGCCATCTCTATTCCTGACCAGCAGGAATCTGGGTCTTTTTCATTGTCAGCTTTGTCATTTGGGACACATGAGTATCATGATGTTGGAGTGCTTTGAGCAGAACCTTTATATAGAGCACATGAAAAGGAGTTTATTTATTTAAGTATTTATATAGCGCCAACATATTACACAGCGCTGTACAGAGTAAATTGTCTTGTCACTAACTGTCCCTCAGATGCACTCACAATTTAGTCCCTACCATAGTCATATGTCTATGTATGTATGAATTAACTTAACTGTATGTTTTGGGGATGTGACCCACGCAGGGAGAACATACAAACTCCTTGCAGATGCTGACCTGGCTTGTATATGAACCGGGGACCCATTGTTGCAAGGCAAGAGCGCTAACCACTACACCACCATGCAGCCCACGTGATGAATTGGATTGCCAGACTGCTAGATCCATGATCCAAGGCCAAGCGTTTATCTCAGAAGATAAGAGGGAAGGCAAAATGCATCACTATGAGGAGATCACTGTAAGGCACTGAGCCTATCCTTACAGCAACTGGGATGACTTACACAGTTCCTCAACCTATGGCAATAAGCAGTGGCAGCAGTATGGCCAGCAGCATCGGATGAAGATCGGTCATATTGTGGCTTTGGTGCTCACATGTCTGTGGATATGTCAAACCAACAATCTCTATGTTTTTGAAGATGTGTGTATCTTCTGGCCTATTGGGAATTTTTTGCTACTGGAGGGTGGAGAAGAGGCTCTTTCCCATCAACACTGGGGCATGGGTATGAGACAAAAGAGAAAGAGAGAAGGCTTTGGAAGTTCTTTTTCAAAATATTCCACAATGTTTAACTCTACACCTAAATTATTTACTGAGACAGCTACCAAAATCAAAGATGACAAATGGACTGTCAATAATGGAGTTTGGATTTGATTCCTAATTACATTTGAATATTTTAAATTGTTCAACTGAACTGGCCTCGAACTGAGCTGGACATTATTCAAGGAACACTACTCACTTTACAGTGGGATATTATACACTCCTGGTCCACTATTCAAGAATAAGTGTACATTGAATTATATTGATAACATCTTCACAGAGATAATAAGCAATGGTGACAGGCAATGTACAAGAGAGAAATGAATAATACAGAAGCAATGGGAAGCAGGTTAGAAAGAACAACTCACACTGTAGCTTGCTCATTGATAGTATAAGCACCTATTAACATCACCTATTAATTTAATGGCAAGGGGCTAAAATCAGTATTTAATATAAGTTAGTAATTTAGTAATATAAGTATGCTGCAATATTAATATTTGCTTTATTTAAAGGATAACTTTACTGAGAGGTATATGGAGGCTGCCATATTTTTTCCTTTTAAACAATAACACCAGTTGCCTGGCAGGCCTGTGAGTCTATAAGGCTGCAGTAGTGTCTGAATCACACCAGAAACAAGAATGTGGCTAATCTTGTCAGTTCTGACAATAATGTCAGAAACATCTGATCTGCATGCATACTTGTCCAGAGTATATGGCTAAAAGTATTAGAGGCAGAGGATCAGCAGGATGCCAGACAACTGGTATTGCTTAAAAGACAATAAATATACAGTTGTGTTCAAAATTATTCAACCCCCACTGAAATTGAGTGTTTTGGCTAGTTTGACATTGATTTTGATCATTTCAGTCATCTTGTTTACAATTAAATCAAAGAGGCGCTTGTAAGTCAGACAAATATAATATAACATTTATAATGAAATAACCACAAATGTATTTTCTGTGCTGACATCATTATCAGTTTTATTCAACCCCCAAGTGACATTCATTCTTAGTACTTAGTACAACATCCTTTTCCAGTTATAACAGCTTTTAAACCTGAAGCATAGCTTGACACAAGTGTGTTGCAGCGATCTACGGGTATCTTAGCCCATTCTTCATGGGCAAAAGCCTCAAGTTCAGTCACATTCTTAGGCTTGCACTCTGCAACTGCTTTCTTTAGGTCCCACCAGAGGTTCTCAATCAGATTTAAGTCTGGTGACTGCGATGGCCCCTCCAAAATGTTCCAGCCTTTAATCTGCAACCATGCTCTAGTGAACTTGGAGGTATCCTTGGGATCATTGTCCTGTTGAAAGGTCCAACGTCTTCCAAGCCTTAGGTTTGTCATGGACTGCATCATATTTTCATCCAATATCTCCTGGTACTGAAGAGAATTCATTGTACCTTGCACACGCTGAAGCTTCCCTGTACCTGCAGAAGCAAAACAGCCCCAAAGCATGATTGACCTCCCGCCATGCTGCACAGTAGGCAAGGTGTTCTTTTTTTCATAATGATAATGATGTCAGCACAGAAAAGACATTTGTGGTTATTTAATTATACATATTATGTTATATTTGTCTGACTTACAAGTGCCTCTTTGGTTTAATTGTAAACAAGATGACTGAAATGATCAAAATCAATGTCAAACTGGCCAAAACACTCCATTTCAGTGGGGGTTGAATAATTTTGAACACAACTGTAGCAGCCTTGATGCCTCTCACTTCAGTTGACCTTTAAGACATTTTAACCACACAAAAGAAAAAGTACACAGCTGTTGCACCAAATTAGTAGTATATTACAAAAACACAGTAAGATGTTATTGTTTTATTTTAATCCAGATACTGTTATTATGCAGAAAACCACACAAATTAATCAACTATAACAAAGATATTAAGTAATAATGTATTCAGTGGACTGAAATTAATATAACACAGCTTGCCAACACTTCTGAAACATACAGTTCAAAGTAATAACTGTATTCAAGGTGCTTTTAATTAAAATAGTTTTTTTCCACCACGCTGGAAATTTGACCAGTAAGAAGCTACACAGAAAGCATCATGATATGTGTACTAACACCAAAATGCTATATTCTAATGGACTTGATTTAGCACAGCACTGGGGATATCTTGGGTAATCATACAGTAAGTAATGGTGGGTAATTCTAACAGGTTAGTGCATGTGTCCATAATTGCAAAACAGCAACACTTTTTTTCACTATTCCTTCATATTTTTAAGGCAAGGGTCCTCATAAATACTTGAATAGTGTGGGTCAAAAGAGATGTGTACATTGAGTTCAATCAATGAAAACACACACATTATCCTGCACCCTTTGAAGCCCTATTTTATCCAGATCCTTCCAACCTAATAGGAAATCATTTTTAGCCAATCTAGTTCAAATTTCATTGATCTCTGGCTTGGTGATGCATTTGTGAATCATGCTGAATGTGCAAAGAAAAGACTTGCTGAATGTTTGGAATTCCAATAATATTCCAAGACTTCTCAGATTTTGAATTTGAGTGTTTGGTGTTATCAATGTCAATATTTCTAATGGATCAAAAAAAAGCCCATTATTACAAGCTACAAATTTGATTTATACGCCTTATCACTTATTTTACATATTTCAGCATGAGCAGGGAGATCATCTGATAGTCAAATCTAGGCTCTTCCCGTTCAGTAAGCCAGCAACTATTCTGTAAGGAGTTCTTTGGGCAAGACTCCCTAACACTGCTACTGCCTACTGAGTGCGTTCTAGTGGCTGCCTTGTAAGCGATTTGAGTCCAACAGGAAAAAAGTGCTATAAAAAAAGGAAAGGAATTATTTCCCAAACCCATATTATTATTATTATTAGTCGTCATAGTGCAGAAGCACTCACTTTTGGCATAGGCAGTAGGCGCTATCCTCAGCAATACCATAGCCTGCAATATTCATTTATGGCCATGGTGCACCAGGAAGCTTAGATTCCGCACACTTGGCAATAGATTCCTTGAAACTCAGTAAGTTTTGGCGCAGAAGTATTTTCATCAGAAAGTGCCAAAGCGATGGTAAAAGGATCAGCAAGTGACCATCTTTTATCAGCTAGTGAGGAGAACAAGGAAAATGAAAAACAGTAATATTATTAGATTGTAAGCCTTTCGCATGGTCCTCCCTTCCCCAGTGTATTCTACTTGATTGTGTGCCCCTTTCCTATGACCTATTTCCTCATACTTGTATTACTGGGCCTACCTAACTAGCCCAAAATTGCATGATCAAATATCTTGTACCCTGTTTGCCTTGTATAGCCTTGTCAAATGTTGTATAACCTTGTTACATCTGTCATCCTTTGCCTCACTGTATTTATTTATTGTCGAGTGATGTGTAATATGTTGGTGCTTTATAAATACAACAATTTTGCTGACAATATCCCGTCCTTTGATAACCTCCATATACTCCAGCACTTTCAATGGTCCAAAAGTAGAGCCACCAGATTATAACATTGATTGGTGGGGACGTCCGGGACCAAAGTAACACAAACAGGTACCAGGTGCTCAAGGTAACATTTACAGACTGTCATAACATCACACTTCTTAAATATATTAGCAATCTGATTTGTGCTCTTCTATACAACTTGGAGCAGGACACACTTAACCAATAAAGATAGAAGCTCCACTGAGACTCCTTCAACCAAAGTAAGACCAGACCAGTAGAAGAGAGGTGACCACAGCTTAGAAATGTCATGTTTCTGGAACATTTTCAAAACCACTACCTCCCAGTCACATCCATGGCCAGCAGTGGCGTAGCTAGAGATCTTGGGGCCCCATAGCAAAACTTTTATGAGGCCATAAGATGTAGGCATTCTTGAGACATGCCACTTGACCCTACCCTATGGATAAGAGTTAACTGGCAGTTTACATTCTCATGCATTCAACACTGCATATAGTCTACAGTCTCTATGTATAGCGCAACACACTTTGTGCGGCCTAGCGCTGCACTGTTCTTAATGTCCCTTATTTCTTGATTGCTGGTTCTAATTGTTCACCACCACCACACCAAGCATTGGAATAGGACTCACCCTCTACTTAGACCACCATAGGTCTAAGTGATGCCTTGGGGTTATTCCCGGGTCACCCCCGACCTCTGCGAGCTCTAGATCACCTTTTCTGCCTTCTTTCCACCTTACTCAGTGGGTCTTTTTTGCCTCCAAATAAAAACTGCTCGTAGCGTAATACTGTTTGTATAAAAGATAGCTCTAAAATTTATTGCACTTACAATATCCGAGTTAAAATGACAGCATGAGTTTTTCCGGGCTCTCCCCCGTATCGGTGGCCTCCGGTGGGCTCTCCAATGTTTGTTCCGCCTCTCAGACTCGACCGCCGCGCGCTCAGTCGTTCGTCCATTCCGGCGTCTCCCCACCGCTCAGACACTCCACGCCACTTCCTGGGTCCCGCCCTACTAGTTTCGTCACCTTAGTGACTCATCAGGAGCTGAGACCCTGGTTGGTCAGGAGTGTTTTTACCTCTAACTCCCTCCCCTCCCCTCCCCTCCCAATACAACCAATAGGACGCCGTACGCGTGCATAATGCATACTAGTCAGCCGCGCTGTGTCCGCTCGCTAAAAAACTTAAAAACATAAAAACTTGCTGTTGTGCCATGATGCGTTTCTGGCCGCTACCCCTTCCTCTACCCGGCCCGCATCATGTCCTAAAAAACAAACCCAACAGAGTACCGATAAGGTGAGATCCCGTTTACAATGTTATCAACCAATCCCCACATATCCAATCTCCATCCGCCGATACCATCCTATACATTATCACATATTCATATGTCCTCCTTCAAAACAGTTACAGCAACCCCTCTATTATTCCCCCCCAGTCCTTCAGTACATTATACCTACCATATTACTCAATTTTCCCCCAAAAGACATACCAAATCAATATCAATATTTAAACCTGCTGGTCTCAAAGTTCCCATTTCATATATATATCTTGTTTCCTCCTGGGATATTTTCCTGAGCATATCAGTCCCTCTCCATGCTGGATTTATCTTTTTAATAGCACAAAATGACATTTGTTTTGCATCACACTTATGCTTCTCCCCAAAATGCATTGGTACACTGTGGTTTATCTTTCCCTTCTGTATATTTCTCGTATGTTCCCCCATTCTTTCTTTCAGTTGTCTAGTTGTTCGTCCTATATATTGGTAGCCACATGTGCACCATAATGCATATACAACATACTTATCATTACAACTAATAAATTGGTTTATTTTGAACCTCCTCCCATTTGCAAAAGATACTATCTCCTTTGTTTTGACTGGCCTAGCTTCCCTGCATGCCTTGCATTTTTTGCAGGGATAAAATCCATTTTCTTGCCACCCCTGTAGTCTCTCGTTTTTTAGGGGGGTCCACACAACTCGGTACCATAAGGTTCCTTAGGTTTGGTGCCCTTCTGTATGTAAACCTTGGGTTATTGGGAATAATTCCCCTAATATCCCTTCTGTCCCTCTGACTGATTTCATAGATTTGTTTATCCAACTCCTCTTTCTGATACCCTCTTTCGAGGAATCTGCCCCTCAAGATACCACTTTGATACTTATAGTCATCAAAGTGGTATCTTGAGGGGCAGATTCCTCGAAAGAGGGTATCAGAAAGAGGAGTTGGATAAACAAATCTATGAAATCAGTCAGAGGGACAGAAGGGATCTTATATTTGGGGAAAAGGAAAAAAGGGGGGAGGGGGATCAACAGATGGCCATCATTACAGATTACAATTCCCAGTATAGGAACTGGGAAGGAATAGTTAGAAAACACTGGGGAATTTTGGGTACGGACCATATACTTAGGGGAATTATTCCCAATAACCCAAGGTTTACATACAGAAGGGCACCAAACCTAAGGAACCTTATGGTACCGAGTTGTGTGGACCCCCCTAAAAAACAAGAGAGACTACAGGGATGGCAAGAAAATGGATTTTATCCCTGCAGAAAATGCAAGGCATGCAGGGAAGCTAGGCCAGTCAAAACAAAGGAGATAGTATCTTTTGCGAATGGGAGGAGGTTCAAAATAAACCAATTTATTAGTTGTAATGATAAGTATGTTGTATATGCATTATGGTGCACATGTGGCTACCAATATATAGGACGAACAACTAGACAACTGAAAGAAAGAATGGGGGAACATACGAGCAGTGGTGCTCAAATACCCCTTTTCAAAATTCGAGTTAGGTCGAATTCGAATAGTAAATTATTCGAGGTCAGTCGAATATTCAAGTCGAATAATTTTTACTATTCGATTCGACCTCGGAATTCGAGCTCACTATTCGAGTCGGTATTCGAGCTCATTATTCGAGCTGACTATTCGAAATGGCCTTAAATAGCTTCCAACACTTGTTTTGAGGGTGAATGATGCAAGAAACCTCTTTTTTTCCAAGTAACAACAGCAAGTGATTATGTGGGGATGTTCCTTTAAAAAAAAAAGTTGAAAAGAGAAGTTGTGTCCAGAAATTTGTTCAGTACTGTATATACTTCTTCTTCTTCTTCTTTATCTTCTATATCTTCTTCTTCTTCTTCTTCTATATCTTCTTCTTCTATATCTTCTTCTTCTATATCTTCTTCTTCTATATCTTCTTCTATATCTTCTTCTTCTTTTATATTGTCTTCTTCTTCTTCTTCATCTTCTTCATCTTCTTCATCATCATCTTCTTCTTCTTCATCTTCTTTTTCTTCATCTTCTTCATCTTCCTCATCTTCTTCTTCATCTTCTTCATCTTCATCTTCTTCATCTTCTTCATCTTCTTCTTCTTCATCTTCTTCATCTTCTTCTTCATCTTCTTCATCTTCTTCTTCATCTTATTCATCTTCTTCTTCTTCTTCATCTTCATCTTCTTCTTCTTCATCTTCTTCTTCTTCTTCATCATCTTCTTCTTCTTCTTCATCATCTTCTTCTTCTTCATCTTCTTCATCTTCATCTTCTTCATCTTCTTCTTCTTCTTCTTCATCATCTTCTTCTTCTTCTTCATCATCTTCTTCTTCTTCATCTTCTTCATCTTCTTCATCTTCATCTTCTTCATCTTCTTCTTCTTCATCATCTTCATCTTCTTCTTCTTCATCTTCTTCTTCTTCATCTTCTTCTTCTTCATCTTCTTCATCTTCATCTTCTTCATCTTCTTCATCTTCTTCTTCTTCATCTTCATCTTCATCTTCATCTTCTTCTTCTTCTTCTTCTTCTTCTTCTTCTTCTTCTTCTTCTTCTTCTTCTTCTTCTTCTTCTTCTTCTTCTTCTTCTTCTTCTTCTTCTTCTTCTTCTTCTTCTTCTTCTTCTTCTTCTTCTTCTTCTTCTTCATCTTCTTCTTCTTCTTCATCTTCTTCATCTTCTTCTATATCGTCTTCTTCTTCACTTATTTCTCTTTTCAAATTTTTTTTTTAAAGAAATGCAGCTATTTTTGAGCGTAACAAATAGCTGGTGGCGCACGCATGTTGGAAGCGCCATTGTATGTGCTCCCTGGCAGTGGAAACACACAGACAGCAGGAGGTAAATTCAGCAGCAGGAGGAGGAGGATGAGTGTGTGGCAGCAGGCAGTCAATGAGGCAGGCAGCGTGACATAATAGCCCTGGTACCTAGCGGTGATACCAGGGCTGTAAATAAACACAGCAGGCAGGAGGTCCCAGACAGCGGTCGTGCAGCCCACATTGTGTCCAATACACAACTGGGACAACACAGTTTTCAACCCGGGCACCTCAGAAAAATTAAACCTTTTTTTTTTTTTGGTTTTTTTTGTTTTGTTTTTACAACCAATTACACAGATATAGCTATTTTTTGACGTAATAGCTGGTGGCAGAGTGGCAGCAGAAGGTAAATCTGTGTACCCTGGCGGTGGGAAACACAGACAGACAGCAGCAGCAGCAGGAGGAATGGAGGAGTAATTATGTGTGCAGCTATTGTTTGACGTAATAGCTGGTGGCAGACTGGCAGCAGAAGGTAATTCTGTGTACCCTGGCAGTGGGAAACACAGACAGACAGCAGCAGCAGGAGGAATGGAGGAGTAGTGTGAGTGTGGCAGCAGGTAGGCAGCGTGACATAATAGCCCTGGTACCTAGCGGTGATACCAGGCCGTAAATGAACACAACAGGAGGTCCCAGACAGCGGTCGTGCAGCCCACATCGTGTCCAATACACAACTGGGACAACACAGTTTTCAACCCGGGCACCTCAGAAAAATTAAACCTTTTTTTTTTTTTAGTTTTTTTTGTTTTGTTTTTACAACCAATTACACAGATATAGCTATTTTTTGACGTAATAGCTGGTGGCAGAGTGGCAGCAGAAGGTAAATCTGTGTACCCTGGCAGTGGGAAACACAGACAGACAGCAGAAGGGCAGTACACAGCAGCCCACTGTAGGTGTAAAATGTGTGGCTGCAGGCGACGTAATAGTCAAAGTGAACCAGGCTGGCTTAGTGAGCAGGAGCCAGGAGGTGGTAAAGGGTGGTAAGGCACATTAACGATGGTTCTTAGCCAGTTCATGTCCCCCTCTCGCCGACAACAGGGGCCAGGAACTCGCCTTCCACCCACGCCTGGTTCATCTTGAGAAACGTCAGTCTGTCCACAGACTTGTGAGACAGACGTGAGCGTTTCTCGGTGACCACACCACCAGCTGCACTGAAGCAGCGCTCGGACAGCACGCTGGAAGGGGGGCAGGACAGCACTTCCAGGGCGTACTGCGCCAGCTCGCTCCAGATCTCCAGGCGCTTGACCCAATACTCCATGGGATCAACAGGGGCATCGCTGTCAAGCCCGCTGTAGGACCCCATGTAGTCAGCCACCATGCGGGTCAGGCGCTGGCTGTGACCGGTGGAGGATGCTGCTGCATGCACCTCCTCTCTAGTCACTGCTGCCGGAGCCTCTACAGTCCTGTAGAGCTCGTGGCTGAGAGACAGCAGGTCTGTGGGGCGCTTGCTGCTGGATGCAGGCACCTGCTGCTGCCTCTGTGCTGGCTGCTGGACAGTGGGGGTGGAAGGCTGGGGGAAGGCTTCCTCCAAGCGCTCAACAAGGGCCTGCTGCAAGCTCCTTATTTGTTGCGCTGGGTCTCCTCCTGCAGGCGGCAGGAACTGGCTCAACTTCCCCTTGAGGCGTGGGTCCAACATCATGCTGATCCAGATGTCCTCCCTCTGCTTCATCTGGATCACCCTGGGGTCTCTGCGCAGGCACGTCAGCATGTGCGCTGCCATTGGGAAGAGGCAGGCCACATCTGCTGGCACATCGACGGCAGTGCTGCTGTCCTCATCCTCCTCCTCTGCCTCGTCAGCCTCATCCTCTCTCCACCCCCGCACCAACTCAGCTGCACTGTGCTGCTCCCCCTCATCACCAGCAAGGTCAGGGACCTCCACCAAGTCCTCCTCCTCCTCCCCCTCAGAGGTGGACTGTGCAGCTGCTTGCTGCTCCTGCTGGTCCAAGGCTGCCGCTCCCTGTTCCAGCAAAGCATCGAGGGCCCTGTTCAGCAGACAAACCAGGGGCACCCACTCGCAGACCATAGCATGGTCCCTGCTCACCATGTTAGTGGCCTGCAGAAAGGGAGCCAGCACTAAGCACACCTGCTGCATGTGCCTCCAGTCATCATCGGGGACGATGGACGGGATGTTGATGGTCTTGTCCCTTCTCTGAGCGGCGGAAACAGTGGCCAGGGCAAGGTACTGTTTGACAGCGCGCTTCTGTTCAACCAGACGCTCCAACATCGCCAGGGTGGAGTTCCAGCGAGTCGGAACGTCAAGGATCAGCCGATGGCGTGGCAGATCCAGCTCCTTTTGCACGTCTTCCAGGCTCGCACAGGCTGCAGCCGAGCGCCGGAAGTGACGCACAACGTTCCTTGCCGTTTCCAGCAGTTTGCCCATCCCCTGGTAGGTGCGCAAGAACTTCTGCACCACCAGGTTCAGCACGTGGGCAAGACAGGGGATGTGGGTCAGGTTTCCCCTGTCTATTGCGGCAACCAGATTGGCCCCATTGTCGGCCACCACCTCTCCGATTCTGAGGCCTCTGGGGGTCAGCCAAATCCTCTCCTGCTCCTGGAGTTTGGCCAACACATGGGTTGCCGTCAGCTTGGTCTTCCCAAGGCTGACCAAGTGCAGCAGCGCTTGGCAGTGGCGGGCCTTCACGCTGCTGCTGAGGCGGGGGGTTTGGCCAGGTGTGCCGGAGGATGGCAGAGGATCGGAGGAACCTGCTGCAGTTCCCCTGACCCTGCGGGGTGGCACCACCCACTGTGTTGCTGCTGCTGCTGTGCCCGCTGCTGCTCTCCCATCCTCACCCCCTTCCACCAAGCTGACCCAGTGGACAGTGAAGGACAGGTAGCGGCCTGTCCCGAAGCGGCTGCTCCAGGAGTCCATGGTGACGTGGACCCTTTCACCAACCGCGTGCTCCAGCCCTCGCTCCACATTGGCCATCACAAAGCGGTGCAGTGCAGGAATGGCCTTGCGGGAGAAAAAGTGTCTGCTGGGGAGCTGCCAGTCTGGGGCTGCGCAAGCAAGCAGCGCACGAATGTCGCTCCCCTCCTGCACGAGCGTGTACGGCAGGAGTTGGGAGCACATGGCCCGTGCCAGCAAGCCGTTCAGCTGCCGCACACGACGGCTGCTGGGAGGCAGAGCCCTAACCACCCCCTGGAAGGACTCGCTCAAAAGGCTCTGGCGTGGCCTTTTGCTGGCACGGGAATCAGCAGACACAGCGGAGGAGGCCACTGAGGATTGGCTGCCAGAACAGGCCTCAGTGTCGGTGGCAGGAGTTGCAGAGGGGGGAGGAGCAGTGCGTTTCCGCACTCCTGCTGGTGCTGCTGGAGGAGCAGGAGGGCGGGTGGCTGCTGTTGCTGCTGCTGCTGAAGGCTGTGCAGTGATGGGTGTGGTGCCACTGCCAGCACCAGATGCCTTCAGCCTCTGGAACTCCTCATGCTGGTGGAAATGTTTCGCAGCAAGGTGGTTGATGAGCGAGCTGGTGCTGAACTTTAAGGGGTCTGCACCTCTGCTCAACTTCCGCTGACAGTGGTTGCAAGTGGCGTACTTGCTGTACACAGTGGGCATGGTGAAATATCGCCAGATTGGTGACAGAAACATCCCCCTACGGCATGGAAGCGCTGCTGCCTGTCTCCCTGTGGTGGTTGGGGGGGGGGGCTTGGGGGGCTTGGGTGCGGCTGGTGGTGGTACTGGCAGATGCTGCTGCTGCTGCTGCTGAGCCTGAGACACCAGCAGGCTGTGGGACCTGCCTACTGCTGCTGCCAATGCTTGCAATGATGCGCCTCCTTGCAAGGCCCACAAGAGCATCCTCCTCCTCCTCCTCAGAGCTGCTGAGGACGACATCCCCTGGAGGTGGTGGCACCCAGTCTCTGTCTGTCACCGGGTCATCATCATCCTCCCCCTCCTGAAACATGTCCTGCTGGGATGATGACCCCCCCAAACTCCTCTCCTGATGCATGGATGGGCTGCTTGACTGTCGCCACAGTCTTGCTGTCCAATCCCTCATCCCCCAAAGTGCCCATCAGCATCTCCTCCTCAAAATCGCCAACAACAGCAGACAATACCCTGATGGTGCCTGGGGTAAAAATACTGCTGAGTGACAGGTCGCCAACTTGTGACGGTGAACTGGCCTCCTCCCCAGACCCTGCTGGGCGGCTGCTGCGAACAGGGGTGGTGGTGGTGGTGGTGGTGAGGGTGGAGGCCTCGGATGCAGAGCTGATGGCGGGCTGCTCATCCTCCGTCATGAGTTGCACCACAGTGTCTGCATGCTTTTCCTCAATGGGACGTTTCCGACCCGGCTGGAGGAAAATCGGAGCAGGTGCTACACGCTGCTGCTGCTGTGTCTCTGCAGCGTGAGTTGCAGATGCTCCTGCTGGGCGGCGCCCAAGGCGTCCACGGCCAGTGGCTATGGGAGGAATGTTAGCCACTTACTTACTTACTTACTTACTTACTGTACTTACTTACTGTACTTACTTACTTACTGACGCTGCTGCTGCTGCTGCGGAACTGTGCATGGTGGCGCGGCCGCGGCCTGCCACAATGCTGCTCCCTCTCCTCCTGATTCCTTTGCTGCCCTTCCCCTTGCCCAAACCGCGCTGGCTGCCACTTCCAGACATCTTCGATGTTTTGGGCGTATAGACAAAAGTTTTTTAAAAGGGCGGGTGAAAAGTGGGGTACTTTAATGGAGTGGGTTGGTGGGTGAGGTGACTGAGTGAGTGTCCCTAGTACAGTAAGTAAGTAGTAACAGTCAGGAAGTACAACTAGCAGTTACAATAATCAGTAGTAATCACAAGTAAATTTAGTGTGTGTACACTACAGACAGTGAGTGCACGCACGCGCAAACACGCGCAGGAGCTAGCCTATGAACAGTGACTGAGTGAGTGTCCCTAGTACAGTAAGTAAGTAAGTAGTAACAGTCAGTAAGTACAACTAACTAATTACAATAATCAATCAGTTATCAGAAGGAAATAGAGTGTGTGTAGTGTGTGTACACAGACAGTGAGTGCACACACGCAGGAGCTAGTAGCCTATGAACAGTGACTGAGTGTCCTAGACTCCTAGTACAGTAAGAGTAAGTAGTAACAGTAAGTACAACTAACTAATTACAATAATCAATCAGTTATCAGAAGGAAATAGAGTGTGTGTAGTGTGTACACAGACAGTGAGTGCACACACGCAGGAGCTAGTAGCCTATGAACAGTGACTGAGTGTCCTAGACTCCTAGTACAGTAAGTAGTAACAGTAAGTACAACTAACTAATTACAATAATCAATTACAATAATCAATCAGTTATCAGAAGGAAATAGAGTGTGTGTAGTGTGTGTACACAGACAGTGAGTGCACACACGCAGGAGCTAGTAGACTATGAACAGTGACTGAGTGTCCTAGACTCCTAGTACAGTAAGAGTAAGTAGTAACAGTAAGTACAACTAATTACAATAAGCAATCAGTTATCAGAAGGAAATAGAGTGTGTGTAGTGTGTACACAGACAGTGAGTGCACACACGCAGGAGCTAGTAGCCTATGAACAGTGACTGAGTGTCCTAGACTCCTAGTACAGTAAGAGTAAGTAGTAACAGTAAGTACAACTAACTAATTACAATAAGCAATCAGTTATCAGAAGGAAATAGAGTGTGTGTAGTGTGTGTACACAGACAGTGAGTGCACACACGCAGGAGCTAGTAGCCTATGAACAGTGACTGAGTGTCCTAGACTCCTAGTACAGTAAGTAGTAACAGTAAGTACAACTAACTAATTACAATAATCAATTACAATAATCAATCAGTTATCAGAAGGAAATAGAGTGTGTGTAGTGTGTACACAGAAAGTGAGTGCACACACGCAGGAGCTAGTAGCCTATGAACAGTGACTGAGTGTCCTAGACTCCTAGTACAGTAAGAGTAAGTAGTAACAGTAAGTACAACTAACTAATTACAATAATCAATCAGTTATCAGAAGGAAATAGAGTGTGTGTAGTGTGTGTACACAGACAGTGAGTGCACGCACGCAGGAGCTAGTAGACTATGAACAGTGACTGAGTGTCCTAGACTCCTAGTACAGTAAGAGTAAGTAGTAACAGTAAGTACAACTAACTAATTACAATAAGCAATCAGTTATCAGAAGGAAATAGAGTGTGTGTAGTGTGTGTACACAGACAGTGAGTGCACACACACAGGAGCTAGTAGCCTATGAACATCAGTGACTGAGTGTCCTAGACTCCTAGTACAGTAAGTAGTAACAGTAAGTACAACTAACTAATTACAATAATCAATTACAATAATCAATCAGTTATCAGAAGGAAATAGAGTGTGTGTAGTGTGTACACAGAAAGTGAGTGCACACACGCAGGAGCTAGTAGCCTATGAACAGTGACTGAGTGTCCTAGACTCCTAGTACAGTAAGAGTAAGTAGTAACAGTAAGTACAAACAACTAACTAATTACAATAATCAATCAGTTATCAGAAGGAAATAGAGTGTGTGTAGTGTGTGTACACAGACAGTGAGTGCACACACGCAGGAGCTAGTAGATTATGAACAGTGACTGAGTGTCCTAGACTCCTAGTACAGTAAGAGTAAGTAGTAACAGTAAGTACAACTAACTAATTACAATAAGCAATCAGTTATCAGAAGGAAATAGAGTGTGTATAGTGTGTGTACACAGACAGTGAGTGCACACACGCAGGAGCTAGTAGCCTATGAACAGTGACTGAGTGTCCTAGACTCCTAGTACAGTAAGAGTAAGTAGTAACAGTAAGTACAAACAACTAACTAATTACAATAATCAATCAGTTATCAGAAGGAAATAGAGTGTGTGTAGTGTGTACACAGACAGTGAGTGCACACACGCAGGAGCTAGTAGCCTATGAACAGTGACTGAGTGTCCTAGACTCCTAGTACAGTAAGTAGTAACAGTAAGTACAACTAACTAATTACAATAATCAATTACAATAATCAATCAGTTATCAGAAGGAAATAGAGTGTGTGTAGTGTGTACACAGAAAGTGAGTGCACACACGCAGGAGCAGCTAGTAGCCTATGAACAGTGACAGTGAGTGTCCTAGTACAGTTACAGTATATAACTACAATACTAATACAATCAGTAGTAAAGGACAGCAGAAATACTGGTATAGAATAGAGAGAAATAAACAGAGGACAGGAGGACAGCTGCCCACACAGGCAAGGCCCTGAGGCCTAAAGCTGTAAGCCTGCAGCAGCTGGCCTGTCTCTATGTAACACAAAAGCTACTAACTAAAATACAATGTCTAACTAACTAGCAACAATATAGGTGTGTATAGGAGGTGTATGTGAGCAAAAACGCTAGGTAAATGACCACAATAGAGCTCTTGCTAAGCCAAAGCACAAAAGAGCAACTCTCTCTCTGTACAAGTCTCAGGCAAGCACGGAGAAACGGAACATGGCGGACGCTATTTATAGGGTAGGGGCTGGCCAGGGTCCCCCTCTGTGATTGGCTGCCGTCAGAGGGCCTCGGAGCCCTCTGATTGGCTCTAAGGACATCAATCTGGGCTATGACGCTATTCGAGCTCGGTACCGAGCTCGAATAGCGCCGTTTTGTTCGAATAGCTCGAACAGTGAATGGGCTATTCGAGTGTACTCGAATAGCCCATTCGAATAGCTACAGCTATTCGGAGCTCGAATACCGAGCTCGAATAGCTGGAAAAGAGCTCGAATATTCGAGCTACTCGAATATTCGAGCTCTGCTGAGCACCACTGCATACGAGAAATATACAGAAGGGAAAGATAAACCACAGTGTACCAATGCATTTTGGGGAGAAGCATAAGTGTGATGCAAAACAAATGTCATTTTGTGCTATTAAAAAGATAAATCCAGCATGGAGAGGGACTGATATGCTCAGGAAAATATCCCAGGAGGAAACAAGATATATATATGAAATGGGAACTTTGAGACCAGCAGGTTTAAATATTGATATTGATTTGGTATGTTTTTTGGGGGAAAATTGAGTAATATGGTAGGTATAATGTACTGAAGGACTGGGGGGGAATAATAGAGGGTTGCTGTAACTCAGGGGTGCCCAATAGGTCGATCGCGATCTACCGGTAGATCGCGACCGCCTATTTGGTAGATCGCGGCCTCTTGGCCGCGTCCCATCACAATTTGCGGCCGGCAGCTTCCCCATCATATTTTGCTGCCAGCCGCCGGCCAATAGGAAGCGGGGAAGAGAGAGGAGGCGCGGCTGAAGAGGCCATGACGCGACGTCATGGCTGGCGGCGCCGGGCACACGCGCACACGCTGGACGGTGGCTGCACAGGACGCTGGCTCCTACTGCGCATGCGGGGCTGCTCACGCTACACCGGATCGCTCCGAGTCCGAGAGGGGAGACCAGACATCGCCGCTGGAGAGAGGTAAGTGATTGAGCACCCATCCTACCTATGCTAATGCAACCTATCCCTACCTACCTACGCTAGAGGCACCTATCCTACTTACCTATACTAAAGGGACCCATCCCCCACCTACCTATACTAAAGGGACCCATCCCCACCTACCTATGCTAAAGGGACCTATCCCCCACCTACCTACCTATGCCAAAGGGACCCACCCCCACCTACTTACCTATACTAAAGGGACCCATCCCCACCTACCTACCTATGCTAAAGGGACCCATCCCCACCTACCTACCTATGCTAAAGGGACCCATCCCCACCTACCTATGCTAAAGGGACCAACCCCCACCTACCTACCTATGCTAAAGGGACCCATCCCCACCTACCTATGCTAAAGGGACCCATCCCCACCTACCTATGCTAAAGGGACCCATCCCCACCTACCTATGCTAAAGGGACCCATCCCTACCTACCTATACTAAAGGGACCCATCCCCACCTACCTATGCTAAAGGGACCCATCCCCACCTACCTATGCTAAAGGGACCCATCCCCACCTACCTATGCTAAAGGGACCCATCCCTACCTACCTATACTAAAGGGACCCATCCCCACCTACCTATGCTAAAGGGACCCATCCCTACCTACCTATACTAAAGGGACCCATCCCCACCTAACTATGCTAAAGGGACCCATCCCTACCTACCTATACTAAAGGGACCCATCCCCACCTAACTATGCTAAAGGGACCCATCCCCACCTACCTACCTATGCTAAAGGGACCCATCCCCACCTACCTACCTATGCTAAAGGGACCCACCCCCACCTACTTACCTATGCTAAAGGGACCCATCCCCACCTACCTATGCTAAAGGGACCCATCCCCACCTAACTATGCTAAAGGGACCCATCCCCACCTAACTATGCTAAAGGGACCCATCCCCACCTACCTATACTAAAGGGACCCATCCCCACCTACCTATGCTAATGGGACCCATCCCCACCTACCTATGCTAAAGGCACCTATCCCCACCTACCTATGCTAAAGGCACCTATCCCCACCTACCTATGCTAAAGGTACCTATCCCCACCTACCTATGCTAAAGGCACCTGTACCCAGCTACCTTTGCTGAAGGAACCTATACTTAGCTACCTATACTGGAGGCACTTGTACCTGGGGGCTATTCGTGACGGGGGGGGGGGGGGTCTGCAACACTTTAAATGTTGGTAGATCTCCTGGACTTGGCAAATTTTAAAGTAGCTCGCGAGCCGAAAAAGTGTGGGCACCCCTGCTGTAACTGTTTTGAAGGAGGACATATGAATATGTGATAATGTATAGGATGGTATCGGCGGATGGAGATTGGATATGTGGGGATGGGTTGATAACATTGTAAACGGGATCTCACCTTATCGGTACTCTGTTGGGTTTGTTTTTTAGGACATGATGCGGGTAGAGGAAGGGGTAGTGGCCAGAAACGCATCATGGCACAACAGCAAGTTTTTATGTTTTTAAGTTTTTTAGCGAGCGGACACAGCGCGGCTGACTAGTATGCATTATGCACGCGTACGGCGTCCTATTGGTTGTATTGGGAGGGGAGGGGAGGGAGTTAGAGGTAAAAACACTCCTGACCAACCAGGGTCTCAGCTCCTGATGAGTCACTAAGGTGACGAAACTAGTAGGGCGGGACCCAGGAAGTGGCGTGGAGTGTCTGAGCGGTGGGGAGACGCCGGAACGGACGAACGACTGAGCGCGCGGCGGTCGAGTCTGAGAGGCGGAACAAACATCGGAGAGCCCACCGGAGACCACCGATACGGGGGAGAGCCCGGAAAAACTCATGCTGTCATTTTAACTCGGATATTGTAAGTGCAATAAATTTTAGAGCTATCTTATATACAAACAGTATTACGCTATGAGCAGTTTTTATTTGGAGGTAAAAAAGACCCACTGAGTAAGGTGGAAAGAAGGCAGAAAAGGTGATCTAGAGCTTGCAGAGGTTGGGGGTGACCCGGGAATAACCCCAAGGCATCACTTAGACCTATGGTGGTCTAAGTAGAGGGTGAGTCCTATTCCAATGCTTGGTGTGGTGGTGGTGAACAATTAGAACCAGCAATCAAGAAATAAGGGACATTAAGAACAGTGCAGCGCTAGGCCGCACAAAGTGTGTTGCGCTATACATAGAGACTGTAAGCATATTGTGTGGAAAACTGTGACAGTGCACCATTTTTTGGAATTCTTTTATCGTAATCTTATTGTAATCTTATTGTATTTGGGGTGTGATAGAAATCAGTGTGCGCTTTATATTTATCATAACATACTGCATATAGTCTAACTTATTTTCTCTGAGTAGATGCAGCAGTCCACAAACTGTCTTATGTTTAGCATTTACTTATATTTGCAAAAGAAGGGAGATGTTACGATGTTGAGATTCATATGTCTGCTCCACCTACAGTGACATAAGAGTACTGCATTCTAAGTACTGCATTCTGGTTGTTTGTTTATATTGTGTCTCAATAAAGTTTTGTTGTTGTTCCTCTCACCATGAGGCTGTGTTAACACATATGCACTTAGACAAAATCATAGGGTGGACGAACACAAGACACAGCTGCTTGATGGCCAGCACTAAATAGTGCTGCAGGGCATGGCTGTAGCAGTGCTGGAAGTGAGACAATGGCCTCAATTCACTAAACTTATCTCCTGTCTTTAATAACTCTTCTAGAGTTGTTACCATGGTGATAAGGCATGTAGTATTCAGGAAACATTTTACCTCAGGCAAACCTAAAGTTAACTCTTCTGTCTTTAAGTTAACTCTTCAATCCTTAAAATAACTCCAGAGTTAAAGACAGGCTGTTTATTAACTGCATGTGAAAATAACTACAGAGGAGGTAAATTAACTACAGAGGAGGTAAAATAACTACAGAGGAGGTAACTTAAAGGGGAACTTCAGCCTAAACAAACATACTATCATCAAGTTACATTGGTTATGTTAATTAGAATATATAGGTAATATAATCTCTTACCCACCCTGTTTTAAAATAACATGCAAATGTTTGTGATTCACGGGGGCTGCCATCTTTGTCATGGAGGCAGCCATCTTTTTGGTTGAAAGGAGGTGACAAGGAGCAGGAGACACAGTTCCAACTGTCCTCTGTCCTTATTACCCCTCCCAGCTGCACAAGCTAGGCTTCAAATGTCAAATTCAAAATGTAAAAAAAAAAAATTGCACCAAAACAGCAGAACGAGAACAACAGCATCAGAAATCCCATCATGCTTTGCACAGCATCAGGGGAAAAAAGCCCGGGCAGTTTTCTTCTGTGCAGCTAAAAATGAGACTTGTATAAGAGAAACAAAGTTCTGATGCTGTGAAACTGTTAAAGAAACACCAACCCTTTTCAGTGCTGCTAAGTCGATTTTTAGTCCGGAGGTTTACTTTAACTACAGAGGAGGTAGCTTAAGGAATGAAGAGATAAAATAACTCTCTCTTATGTGGAGGTAAGTTTTCTCTTGCCTTATTATCTCCAGCATGATCTTAGTGAATTGAGGCCTATGACTAGTGATACAGCCAGTGCTTTTTCAGAATCAGGAGACCAGACAGACAGCAGATGCTGTATAAAATCTGTGGAAATAACTTTTGTTGCTTTTTGATTCACTGGGAAGCATAACGGTTTAGGGTACTGCAGAAGCGAAAAGTAAAGGGTAGTCCAATGCCTAAAATTTAAATTTGAGGGGTATGCTATTTGTTTAACGCACATTATAGAAATAATGTGTGCATTGTGCACTTAGTGAAGAACACTGTGCTACGCTCCTCGATAAATCCTCAAGCAAATTATTCTATACTTCATAGATCTATACATCTTTTATAGAATGCTTCCACTGTTCCTCAGGAAAAAGAGACCAAGTCACACATAGGCTATAGCCTAAATTCACTTCAAAACCACCACCACACCGTCAAAACATGCCTCTGCACTTTTTCCCTCACACCAATCCCCCTCTCTCTCACTCACCGTCTGCCTTCTCACTCTCAGTACACCATGTAATCATCCCAGGACAGCATTGCTTGCTTTTTGTCATCCATGGCTCTTGGCTTAACCCCTCTGCATCAGATCTCTTTAAATCGATCTCCGGGCACACTAGTATTTATAGAAGCACTGTTGCACACATATTTAATAAAACAGTAAATTAAAAGTATTGCGCCCACAATCCACAAAATATAAAAAAGTTCATAATATTAAAAACAGATAGTCCATCCTCACGCTAGCTGCATCTACCTTCGACTCCCTCCAACGTGTTTCGTCACACATGATTTATCAGGGATCTGTTTTTACTGTCACAGGCTTATTATATTGCAAATTGCAAATTGTGTGTGCAATACTTTTTATTTACTGTTTCATTAGATTCATGCAATATAAGTGCCTCTTTAAAGTATTAAGTGTCCGGCATTGATTTCGAGAGATCTAAGGCAGGAGGTTTAAGTCAAGAGTCACAGATGAAAAAAGTGAGCATTGCTGTCCTGTGAGTGACCACATCATCCAAATTTAGTAGTTCACGGCAGTATCTTGTGTACCACAATGCATGCTGGGAAATATAGTCTATTTATGCAAGTACAGAAATGTTCTTGCATCCATGGACTACATTTTCCTGCATGCATTGCAGCATACAAGAATGTTACTCTGCCAGTAACTGTAAAATTCAGCAGATGCAGTCGTTCTATAGAAAAGATGTTGCATCCCACCTGAGCTGGGGGGCCAGAGACGCAGCACCCCATAGGTAAGTACAGGGGCTCACCCCAACTTCTGCCCCCCCTTTTTGAATATGTTTGGCATAAGGGTGTATAAGAGTTATTTTTTGCAAATAAGGGTTTATTTCCCAAAAATATATTGTAGCCACACATTGAAATAGGAACATAATTTAAATATTGTGATAACCTGGACACATGGGGAAATCATTTGTGTAGGTTTTATCTACAAAAGCATTGTTTATGTTAAAACTATAATTTATGAGAATGTGTTTTTCATTTTTGCACTTATTTTTTTTTCATTTAAAATGCATAGAAATTAAAATATAAAAAAAAAAAAAAAACATGAATACCCACTAATTGGTAGCAAAAAAAACCCTGAATGTTATCGGTGAATGAATAGGAGAAGCACTTCACTGTACATAAGGGGAAACAGAAAACTGCATGCTGTGGTCAAGTGGTTAATCTTACCATCAATTGGAAAATTTTGTATCACTGTATTTGTTGCTTAGTAATGTTATACTCTGTCAACTTTTAAGTTTTACTTTTTATTTGAATTTTAAAGATTATAGTTCATGCCCTGGGCTGCCCATGAGGCAAGGTATCTGTGTAGACCTATCCCCAAACCGGGAGGATTACAAGTACCAGCCAGCTTGGAGGCCACACTTGGAAGTACCAAGGCGGAGTTATCCTGCGACCAAAAGGAGACAACAGGCGATCGGCAACACTGTATCCAGAGCCTATGTCCCTGGCCTACAGAGGGACAAACGCGCTAACACTGACCAACCCATACGGGCGAAGTCAGCAACTTATTGAGGTGAGAATATTCCACGGAGAGGCTTGTCTATATTGTTTTGAAATTGAGTGCGCTCTTCCCCTTTTGTCTTGTCCCTACCCCATCCCTGTCTACACAGATAATCTACTAACCACAGTGAGTGGTCATCATAGAGCCGCACCACGCCACCATCATACAACTGTTGTCTCTACAAATTCACACCACCTATCCAGATTGCTCCTCCTGTGCACATAGGAGTAAATATATACCACTCAGTATATAGGATCATCCACCTTAAAACATGAGGCAAGGTGAGGCGGGTTCCTCAGGTGGCGGAAATCTGGGGGGGGGGGGCGGTGCCCACTTGCCCATGGGGGGGCACCAAGCTGGAGGGGGTAGCAGCCAGGAAGGGGGAGCAGCGGGCACAGCAGTGGGGAGGGGGGTCAGACCCCCTCTCCCTCACCTGGGGCTCCCCCGTTCGTGCTCCCCCTCCAGCTATTTTAGGTAAATTTAAGACAGTGAGCAGCAAGCTACTTCCTTACTTGCGTTCCACCACCGGCCGTGTCACTTCCTGCAATTTGTGTATATATATATATATATATATATATATGTATATATATATATATATAGCATTTTTGCCTGGTTAGGGTAGGACTCATCAGATTTAGGACACTTTGGTGCAGTTGGTGAGCTTAAATGCGTTAAAGCGTAACCAAGAGCCCCTGTCACTGCTTTCCTGTTGTGTGTATTTATATATTTCTTATGGAGACTGGGGCTCTCCAGGCTGCGTGCATGCTTTGCATAGAGTTGCATAAAATTTGGTTTGTGCTGCTCATCCCTTGGTATTTATTTATAATTTTCCCCTGTGAGCATGCATAACCACGCCCACCTCTAGCACAGTTAAGCATATAAATGAGCGGAGCTCATAGTTCAGTCAGTAGCTAGTAGAAGGTGAGGTGTTTTTAATTTCCTTCTCCCATTTAGTTGACCCTTGGGCGTTTGGCATGGTTCCCACTAGAACGCTGATAAAAAAAATAGCATTTTTGCCTGGTTGGAGTAGGACTCACCAGATTGGGGATACTTTGGCGCAGTTGGTGAGCTTAAACACGTTAAAGCATAACCAAGAGCCCCTGTCACTGCTTTCCTGTTGTGTGCTGCAGCCCCTCTGTATATATATATATATATATATATATATATATATATATATATATATATATATATATATATATATATATATATATATATATATACTAGCTGATTGCCCGGCGTTGCCCGGGTATGTATTTGGCTGGTGTTGGCTCCACCCACTTTTCTAACCCTAACACACAATGACTCAATGACCTAGTTTGTGAGCTTTGCATTGTTTGGCACCAATAATTTGCATTGAAATGAAACACACCTGATTGGCAGTGGCTCCATCCTCTTTTCTGAATTTGAACCCCAGTCACCCAATGACCAACTGTACCAAGAATGGCAGCAATTGAATAGTCCCCTTGAAAAGCAATAAATGAATTTGGATTGGCTTTTGAAGGCTCCACCCTCCTTTATGAATATTAATCCCAGTCACCCAGTGACCAACTGTGCAAAGTTTGAGAACCCTACCGTTAACAGTGTAAGAATGGCTGCAGTTTACATTTTCCCAGTGAAATTTGTATTTGTCTCCGCCAATTGATGTCCCAGCATTGCCTGGGTATGTATTTGGCTGGTGTTGGCTGTGCCCACTTTTTGTAACAGTAACAGACAATTACTTAATTACTCAGTGACCAAATTTGTGAGCTTTGCAGTCTTAGGCATTAAGCATTTGCAATGAAATGAAACAGATCTGATGGGTGGTTTGTGTCTCCACCCCTTTTCAGAATTTGAACCCCAGTCACCCAATAAATAACTGTACCCAGTTTGGGGCTTGTGCCATTAACAGTGCAAGAATGGCAGTAATGAAATACTTCTCTTGAAAATCAATAGATGAATTTTGATTGGCTTTTGTAGGCTCCATCCAACCTTTATGAATAGTAGCCAATGAATCGGTGTTGCCCGGGTATGTATTTGGCTGGTGTTAGCTCCGGCCACTTTTTCTAACCCTAACACACAAATACTCAATGACCAAGTTTGTGAGCTTTGGGGTCTTTGTCATCAATAATTTGTATATTCCCATAGAAATTAAACAAATCAGATTGGCTGTTTGTGGCTCTGCCCATCTCCGGTATTTGAACCCCAGTCACCCAATGACCAACTGTAGCAGGTTTGAAGCATCTGCTATTAACAGAGCAAAAATGGAAGCAATTTAAATATTCCCCTTGAAAATCAACAGGTGAATTTTGATTGTCTATTATAGGCTCCACCCACTTCCCTGAATATTAATCTCAGTCTCCCAGTGACCATCTGGGCAAAGTTTGAGAACACTTGCCATTAATAGTGTAAGAATGGCTGCAGTTTATATTTTCCTTTTGAAATTTTTTGTTGGCTCTGCCCACTTTTTGTAACCTTGACACACAGTCACTCAATGACCAAGTTTGTGAGCTCTGGGGTCCTTGGCATCAATAATTTGTAATTTACCAGTGAGATGAAACACATCTTATTATGGCTGTTTGTAGCTCCACCCCTTTTCTGAATTTGAACCCCAGTGTACCAATGACCAACTGTACCAGGTTTGAGGCTTGTGCCATTAACAGTGCAAGAATGGCAGCAACTTAAATATTCACCTTAAAAATCAGCAGGTGAATTTTGATTTTCTTTTTAGGCTCCACCCACTTTTTTGAATATTATTCCCAGAAAATCCAAGTGACCAAGTTTTAAGATTTTGGGTTTCTGCCATCAAAAATGTGTGAATGGAAGCAGTTTATCCAGTACAGTAATCTGAACTGTTTGTGGCTCCACCCCTTTAGTGGATTTGAACCCCAGCCACTTCATGACCAACTGTAGCTGGTTTGAGGCTTCTGCCATTATTAGTGTAAGAGTGGCAGCAGTTTCAATATTTCCCTTAAAAATCAATAGGTGAATTTTAATTGGCTGTTGTAGGTTCCACCCACTTTCCTGAATATTAATCCCATTGATCCATTGACCAACTGTGTCAGAACCCTGCCAATAACAGAATGGCTGAAATCAATCTAACAAATCTGATTAGCTGTTTGTGGCTCCGCCCCTTTAGTGAATTTGGACCCCAGTCACCTATCAGCTAAGAGGCCTCTGCCATTAACAGTATAAGAATGGTAGCAATGTAAATATTTCCCTTGAAAATCAATAGGTGAAATTTGATAGGCTGCTGTTGGCTCCACCCATATTTCTGAATATTAATCCCAGTCACCCAGTGGGCCACTGTGTCAAGTTTGGGAACCCTGCCATTAACAGTGTAAGAATGGCTGCAGTTTATATTTTCCCCTGGAATAAAATGTAGTTGTTGGCTTCTCCCACTTTTTCTAACCTAACTTACAGTCACTCAATGATCAAGTTTATGAGCTTTGGGCTATTGATATCAATTGTTTGTATATTCCCATTGAAATTAAACAAATCTGATTGGCTGTTTGTGGCTCCGCCTCCTTTCCAAATTTGAACCCTAGTCACCCAGTGACTAACAGTACCAGGTTTAAAGCATCTGCTATTAACAGTGTAAGAATGGCAGCAATGTAAATATTCCCTTTGAAAATCAACAGGTGAATTTTAATTGGCTGTTGTAGGCTCCACCCACTCTCTTGAATATTCATCCCATTCACCCAGTGACCAACTGTGCAAAGTTTGAGAACCCTGCCAGTAACAGTGTAAGAATGGCTGCAGTTTATATTTTCCTAGTGAACTTTATTTTTGGCTCCGCACATTTTTTGTAACCTTGACCCACAGTCACTCAATGACCAAGTTTGTGAGCTATCAGGCATCAAAAATGTGTGCATGGAAGCAGGTTATCCACCAAGAAAGTCTGATTGGCTGTTTGTGGCCCCGCCCCTTTAGTGAATTTTGACCCCAGTCACCCAATGACCGACTGTAGCAAGTTTGAAGCCTCTGCCATTAACAGTGTAAGAATGGCAGCAGTTTTAATAATCCCCTTGAAAATCAATAGGTGACTTTTGATTGGCTGTTGTAGGCTCCACCCACTTTCCTGAATATTAATTTCATTCACCCAGTGACCAAGTTTGCCAAGTTTGAAAAACCTGCGATTAACAGTGTAAGAATGGCTGCAGTTTACATTTTTCCATTTAAAATGAATGTCTGAAATTGAATTGGCTGTTGTATGCTCCGCCCACTTTTCCTGGATTTGCAACCTTGGTCACCAAGTGACCAACTGTGCCAAGTGTGGGGACTCTGGCTCAATTACTGTGAGAATGGCAGCCTTTTCCATTTTTTCCATTCACTTGAATGGGTGGAATCTGATTGGCTGTTTGTAGCTCCGCCCAGGTGTGCAGGAGGGATGCGAGACCCCCAGAACATATCATCCCAGGTAGTATGGGATTTGTATACCAAGTTTTGTTCAAATCGTTCAAGGCGTTTTCGCGTGATCGCGGCACATGCATACATACATACACACACACACACACACACGCACACACACACACACATACATACACACACACATACATCCGATTTATATATAGTTGTATATAAATATATACAAATCCTATTGGCAATTCTTTTCATAAATAGAAAGCATAAAAAATATCTAGCAAGGCGGATTATTTCTGATGCCAGCACTGCTGTATTGCTTTTCATACAATCACCTATTATTGCTCACTCTTTGACCTTCTCACTGCAGAATCTTCTCATAGTATTTTGAAATGTTTTCATCACTAGTACAAATAAGTATAACAACTCTAAGGCCAGGTTATAGTGCAGCATATTTTCCAATTATATAGAATATTTGAATCTTTATAAATATGTTGCAGAATTGAGTGTTCTAAGGTCTGATTAGGTCATAGTGTTTTCTGAGCAGCTTTCCATACTGCACCGAAAATATAATAATGCTGTGTTCCAAGTAGTCCTTATTTTTTATTAAAATAGACAAGCAAATGTTTACAAATGACTAAGTCCCGCACATTAATATGTACACACTATGTCAACAATAGAAATATCAGCCATCAGAATCTAATTGAACCGGCGGCTCAGCATGCAGCCTCTGCATAATTATAAACAGACTCTAATGTGGATGTATTTGAACAGTGTTCAATTAACTGGCATGAAATGCAGGCAAGATAATTATAAGTTCTTTTTGAAACTGCAAAATTATTTAAAGACTGACAGTAAAACACCCATTACTGATCACTTTCCCAAAAAAAAAACTATGTTCTACAGCAAGAAAAACTGCAGGCAATGTGGCAACATTTGTAAGAGTAAACAGAAAAAGCATTGTAAGACACTTAATCATTCCACCTCTGCAACATAGCTTGCTTTTTCTGCTAAAGGTTTTTGAAGCAATACACACATATGACAGTTAATAATAGATTACAAAAAGTGCTGCCCTTTATCATCTAACTCTTCAGAGACCTGTAAACAGAACAGTGTGTTCAGCGGCACTTGTATTGATGTGACGTCAAAATACTGCTTTGTTTCTTGCTGGAATGATGTTGTTTTCTGTTCCGAGGTTCAAAACATTATTTTGCATTACCTCCTAATGCTTTGTTAATTGATCGAGGTAACAGAAAGTATGCTGTAATTAGCAAGAGATTAGCTCTAATCAACTTCAAAGCATGAAAAATTGTCCAAAAAAGGTATTAAATCCAAATGTGATTACTAGGGTGCAATATGTTTCACTAGAAGTTGATAGATTTTTTTTCCATATCTGTCTTGACAATATCAATGATTATTAATTGCAATTTTATTCAAAAACTTGAGTCATTTTTACATAAACGTATCAATATCAGTTATATCTGTATGTTGATTTGTCTGGAAAGCAGTGGATTACTCATATGCTACTTAGTTATATATATAAAGGACAACTGTAGTGAGAGCTATATGTAGACGGCCATATATGTTTCCTGGCTATCCTGCGGATCCTCTGCCTCTAATACTGTTAGCCATAGACCCTGAACAAGCATGCAGCTTGTTTTAAAGTAAACAATGCTACCGTAGATAAAACCCACACATTTTATCTGCCCATTTGTCCTGGCTATATCAACATTTAAATAATGTCCCTAGTGCAATGTATAGGGATTAGGGATGCTCACCGCGTTCCGCGGAATTCATTTTTCTGCGATTCTGGCTGGAATTTGGTGGTTCTGTTGCATCGGAACAGAATTGCCATAGCTCTATAGCGGAAATTCCGCGGAACGATGCGTACTTCCGGCGGAATGCGGAATTTTGTAAGCCAATCACAAGGAAGCCCCTACTAGAAGTTTAAAGTGAAAAACAACAGGATTTCTTCATGAAAATAGGAATTTCTGCACCAATCAGACAAAAACCACCCAAATGGATTTCTGCATGAAAATCGGAATTATTTCAGCACCAATTACAGTGTTAAAAAAACCCAATCAATCCTATGTTAGCAATCAGCTCCCTAGCTATCTCACCTATCCCAACCATTTTGTATAGGTCCCATAGCTTACGCGACACCTCCTGTGGCGCCAAAACCACTGCCATGGGACCACCGCCAGGTCCCAAAGCTTATGCAACACCTCCTGCAGTGCCAAAACCACCACCATGGAACCACCGCCAGGTCCCAAAGCTTATGCAACACCTCCTGCGGTGCCAAAATGGCTGCCTTGGGACCACCGCCAGGTCCTATGGTTTAAGCGACACCTCCTGCAGTGCCAAAACCACCGCCAGGTCCCATAGCTTACGCGACACCTCCTGTGGCGCCAAAACCACTGCCATGGGACCACCACCAGGTCCCAAAGCTTACGCGACACCTCCTGCTGCGCCAAAACCACCGCCATGGAACCACCACCAGGTCCCATAGCTTATGCGACATCTCCTGCGGCGCCAAAATGGCTGCCTTGGGACCACCGCAAGGTCCAATGGTGTAAGCGACACCTCCTGCAGTGCCAAAACCACCGCCAGGTCCCATAGCTTACGTGATGTCTCCTGCAGCGCCAAAACCCCCACCATGGAACCACCACCAGGTCCCATAGCTTATGCGACACCTCCTGTGGCGCCAAAACCACTGCCATGGGACCACCGCCTGGTCCCAAAGCTTACGCGATGTCTCCTGCAGCGCCAAAACACCCACCATGGAACCACCACCAGGTCCCATAGCTTATGCAACACCTCCTGCTTCGTCAAACCCACCGCCATGGAACCACCGCCAGGTCCCAACGCTTACGTGACACCTCCTGCTGCGCCAAAACCACTGCCATGGAACCACCGCCAGGTCCCATAGCTTACGCGACACCTCCTGTGGCGCCAAAACCACCACCATGGAACCACCACCAGGTCCCATAGCTTACGCGACGCCTCCTGCTGCGCCAAACCCACCGCCATGGAACCACTACCAGGTCCCAATGCTTATGTGACACCTCCTGCGGCGCCAAAACCACCGCCATGGAACCACCGCCAGGTCCCATAGTTACGCGACACCTCCTGCTGCGCCACACCCACCGCCATGGAATCACTGCCAGGTCCCAATGCTTACGTGACACCTCCTGAGGCGCCAAAACCACCGCCATGGAAACACCGCCAGGTCCCATAGTTACGCGACACCTCCTGCTGCGCCAAACCCACTGCCATGGAACCATCGCCAGGTCTCAAAGCTTACGCGACACCTCCTGCGGCACCAAAACCACCGCCATGGAACCACCGCCAGGTCCCAACGATTATGCAACACCTCCTGCGGCGCCAAAACCACTGCCATGGAACCACCGCCAGGTCCCATAGTTTATGCGACACCACCTGCTGCACCAAACCCACCACCATGGAACCACCGCCAGGTTCCAAAGCTTACGTGACACCTCCTGCGGCACCAAAATGACCGCCATGGGACCACCGCCAGATCCCAAAGCTTATGTGACACCTCTTGCGGTGCCAAAACAACTGCCATGGGACCACCGCTAGGTCCCATGGCATAAGCGACACCTCCTGTGGTGCCAAAACTACCACCATGGGACCACCGCTAGGTCCCATGGCGTAAGCGACACCTCCTGTGGTGCCAAAACGACTGCCATGGGACCACCGCTAGGTCCCATGGCTTAAGCTACACCTCCTGCGGCACCAAAATGACTGCCATGGGACCACCACTAGGTCCCATGGCGTAAGTGACACCTCCTGCGGTGCCAAAACGACCACCATGGGACCACCGCTAGGTCCCATGGCTTAAGCGATACCTCCTGCGGCACCAAAATGACCACCATGGGACCACCGCTAGCTCCCATGGCGTAAGCGACACCTCCTGCGGTGCCAAAACGACCACCATGGGACCACAGCCAGGTCCCATGGCTTAAGCAACACCTCCTGCTGCAAATAAATAAATAACATTTTTAAAAAATGACCGGGGGAACAGCCACTAGGTCCCATGGGCTACCATTTAGCATAAACGAGGTTTCATTTGCGATTACTTTAATTTTTGCGCCGGAATGCGGAATTCCGTGGAAATTCGCAAAATTCCACGGAAATGTATGGCGACGGAGTTTAGCGCTAGCAGAATTCCGTCATTCCGGCGAAACGGAATTTGCTCTTTCTGATCATCCCTAATAGGGATAATATATTATTTTGAAATAAAGGTTTGTTTTTTCAAGATTGCGATTTTCTTTTTCTCCTTGTACCCTAGCAATAATTGCAAGGCTGAACACGGAGCTCCGTGTCATGGCAGTGAACGATAGCACATGTGCATGTGCGTTCCCTGCTAATCCCCACCCACCACTCTTGATGCCTTTTGGCATTAGGCGGTCCTGGGGCTGCCACCTTCCCAATGCCTATCGGCGTTAGACGGTCGGGAAGGGGTTAAAAATTAGAGCCCCTTAGTTATCTATGCATTCTATTTTGAATTCTGTTACTTTGCTTTCTTTTTACAATTTGGTACAGAATATATGTAAATATAAATTGCATTGGCACATGGCTGAGTGCATAGACGTGATGGTCATGTCCCTGTGGTTATAGCAGCTGTGGCCATGGACGTGACTATCATATCCCTGTGGCTTATGTAGTTTACTGCCAGGTACACACGATGAGTCTTTTTCAGCCAATGTATTGTCCGATCGATTTTCAAATCGATTTCAGATCAATATCTTATCTTTTCTTATCAATTTCCATTCACTTCTATGAGAAATCGATCATAAAAATGATCGAAATTAAGATCGGGCATGACATAAATTATCTATTGAACCATCTATCTGCCAAACTATCTAACCAATCTAATGTTGGCCTTATCAGCACCAGTGCTCTCCATTAAAGACCAACTACACTCTATTTATTAACAGAAAAATACTGTCTTAGCAAATGTTTTATACTATCATAGCAGTAAGACAATAAAAAACAATAATAGCAAAGGACTGGACATTTTTTTCCCCCTCAAATGATAACATTATATACATTATTTTCAATTAACAGCAATTTTTTAAGTGAACTATTAGGCCTGGAATCCACTGCAAAACGCTATCGCTAATCGCAAGCGCTAGCATTTTGTATGAGCAGTTTGTCAGCGGTTTTGGCTACCTACCTACCCACCCGGCTACCTAACCACCTACCCACCAGGCTACCTATCCACCCAGCTACCTACCCACCCACCAGGCTTCCTACCTACCTACCCATCCGACTACCTAACCACCCACCCGGCTACCTACCCACCCACCAGGCTACCCACCCACCCGGCTACCTACCTACCTACCCACCCGGCTACCTACCTACCGAGCTAGTTACCAACCCACTCACCAGGCTACGCACTCATCCGGCTACCCACCCACCAGGCTGCCTACCTATCCGGCTACATACCCACCCACCAGGCTACCTACCCACCCACCAGACTACCTACCCAACCGGCTACCTACCCACCCACCAGGCTACCTACCCACCCACCGGGCTACCTACCCACCCACCCAGCTACCCAGCCACCCACCAGGCTACCTACCCACCCGGCTAAGGGCTACCTACCCACCCACCAGGCTACCTACCTACCCACCCACCAGGCTACCCACCCACCAGGCTACCTAAGCTACCTATCCACCCAACCACCAATGGGAGCTGCGTGCCGGATGGAGGCTGGGACAGGAGGTCTGCTGCTGCAGGTGAGTAAATATTTTTGTTTTTTTATTTATATTAGCAGGTGTATGTTCTGGGCAGGTCTGCCACATGATTGCATGTATTTTCTGCGCAAATCTGCCGACATGATTGCACGTATTTTCTGGGCATATCTGCCGACATGATTGCACATATTTTCTGGGCATATCTGCTGACATGATTGCATGTATTTTCTGGGCATATCTGCCGACATGATTGCACGTATTTTCTGGGCATATCTGCCGACATGATTGCATGTATTTTCTGGGCATATCTGCTGACATGATTGCACGTATTTTCTGGGCATATCTGCCGACATGATTGCACGTATTTTCTGGGCATATCTGCCGACATGATTGCACGTATTTTCTGGGCATATCTGCCGACATGATTGCATGTATTTTCTGGGCATATCTGCCGACATGATTGCACGTATTTTCTGGGCATATCTGCCGACATTATGTGTATTTTCTTGAGAAAACCTGCACAATGATGTGAATTTTCTGGGGAAAGGGTCACCAAAACTTGGGCCCACTGTCTTTGCGTTGCACTTTTCAAGGGAACCTGAGGTGAGAATAATCTTGAGGCTGCCATATTTCTCTCCTTTTAAGCAATACCAGTTGCCTGGCTGCCGTGCTGGTCCTCTGCCTCTTATTCTTTCAACCATAGACCCTGAACAAGCATGCAGCAGGTCAGGTGTTTCTGACAATATTTTCAGAACTGAGAAGATTAGCTGCATGCTTGTTGCTGGTGTAATTCAGTTTATTACTGCAGCCAAATAGATCAGCAGGGCCGCCAGGCAACTAGTATTGTTTAAAAGGAAATAAACCCTCACCCCGGGTTCACTTTAAATTACAGTTAGCTCCGCCCTCATCCGATCATTGCCACGCCCATTTTTTGCCGCAGGTTCTGTCCACACCTGTTTTTTTTTCGTAGGGTCCCGCTATTGCAATTTTGCACAGGGGCCCACTGCTGGCTGTGTCCACCACTGAAGCCAGCATTTATATACTTTGCATTGAAGTGCTAACGCTCCCAAAATGCTGCATGTCCTGCGTTGGCGATTTGAGGAATCGCAAACGCTCCAGTGGAAGTTGCTCCATCCATTAACATTAGCTGAGCGTTTTGGCAAAACTCTAGCGTTTTGAATCGCTCCAGAAATGCTCACAAAACCGCTCTTGTGGGTTCCAGCCCTTACTTAGCATTTCTGTTTTTTGCCGATGATCACGTTTTTCTGAGAGTGTGCCAATTCATAGTGAATGAAATGTATGAGTGTGGTTGAGAAATGGACATCTGAGTATTTACAAACAGAAATGTTTCATGTGAGAGGAATTAACTGTTTCATACAAGGAAAAGCAAAAAATATTACCACAATCCGGCAGCCTTAAAATCCATTAACTTTATTAGCTCCTTGTAGCACAGTTAGCTGTGTTGATACTTTGTGCTCTTACTGTGTGAGCCTACTGTGAAAATACCATGGCTTATCATATACTGGAGGAAACATTCGTGATTTATATTGTGTTGGTTGAGCGCATGACATACAGCATGTTAGACTATAAACTGATTCCATTATTGGGAGGTATGCCGCTGGAAACATGAATTTTTGCAGTTCCTGGCAAGGCTCATACACCTTTTTTTCTAAAACTTCAAACATTTTCCTTTTTATGCCTCTATTAAAATTAAGTACTTCCGCTCTTACAGTACAAATGTACACACTTAAGTACTGATATACATAAAATATGCTATTTTCTTTGGCTAAACTAAGCATATTTTATGCATTCCTATGAATTAGAAGTTGTATAGGTAATCCATTTGAATAAATACCCTCACAAAATTCCACAGTGTTCACAAATTTCACTGTTAATAGATCAGCAGTAGATATTACTCAAGGTAAGCAATAGTGTGCTTAAACATGATCATATTCAATTATATGGCCTTGATTCACTAAAGGGTGCTAAGTGTTAGCACGCCAGTGAAAAGGCACCTAGGACGTGAAAACGGGCGCTTCACGCACTAAGGTTAGCATTGTTCGGTGCGCACGAAACGGTGCACCGTTTGTGCGCAAAATGGCCTGAAAAGCTACTTTACATGCGAATGGTGTGACGTATCGCACGCACCGGTGCAACGTTTCGGGCGCACCAACTTAACACGCGAGCAGTAACAGCTTTGAACTTTCAAACGACTTAGCACCCTAGTTTGCACGTCCAAAGCTTTTAGGCGTGCTAACTGTGTTAGCACTCTTTTGTGAATCAAGTCCCATGGCTGTTAAATAATACAAAACATATGACTTCCAACAGAACCTGTATCCAAACACTACTGAGAGTGAATGAGGAAAAAGTCTAGTGGTGAATTGGCCTTGGACACATAGGAAGCCCACCAAATCATAGCCCATACATTGTACAATCAAATAGTTCAATGTTCCTATTTATTCAATCAAAATGATCGAGTAGAGAAGAAATCGAAAATATATATATTTTTTTATAAAAAATAATCGATTAGTGTTTTTTCAATAAAAATCTGATTGCATGTGTAGGGAAAATCATATTGATTGCTTTTAACATTGATTGGTATATACTAGGCTTGATAAAATAAGGTAATAGATCAAAAAAAATATATTTAACAATTAAATTGTTTATGGCCACCTGTAGTTAGTTTGCTTGAAAAAAATCATCCATCCATCAAAGCTGGAAAACAGGTTGCTATAAAAAAGATAAAAAGACCCCCAAAATCTGTACATGTGTACAGCATTACACTGGTGAAGAGGGGACATTTTAAGTGACTTTAAAGGAAAAGACATAGATCGGGTGTGGAGGGGGTGTCTAAGAGCTTTAAATAGGACCTGAACTGAAAATAAAGTCAAAATAACCATACACAGGTCATACTTACTCAATCTCTTTCTTTCCTGCTTCCCATTTGTCCACTGTGATCAATGGAATTCTTCGTCCTCCATTACCCCATTGCAGCTTCCTGGTCAGCATGCTGTTGAACTACAATATCACCCACGTGAGCCATAGGGAAACATGGACATTACCTTGCACATTCAGTTGTAATTGACAGCTGCTGATCTATAACTGACAGCAACTGGTATATTTCAGTTCTGACAAAATATTGTCAGAACTGGAAGAGATCACTGTAAGAAGAAAATGGTGAGCCTCTGAGAGGAACTGATGTGAGGTTAGTATGTAATATTCATTTGCAGCTACATCATGTGTTTATTTTAAATAATTTTCCTCGCTTCCGGTTCCCTTTAACTTAACTCTGGAATACTATATAAAATTGTCAGAACAAAAGGGACAGGAATTGTAAATAGAAAAAAAAGAGATCGTTCTAGGAAATGCCCAGTATGGTGCTGGCTAGGCATTTGAATTAATAGATTAGGTTTACAATGAAAAGGCTGTAGTGAGAAGAATATGGAGGCAGCAGTAACGATACCATTGGTAATTCCACCACTAGAGGGAAGACTATTTGCTTTCAGTTTTCTTAGTATATATTGCATCATAATCAATGAAGCCGCAACTCATCTGTGGGGCAAGGAAAGCATCTAAGACTCAAGGATGATTTATTTTGAGAAGGTCAAGCAGTTGATTTTGCTTGTGGATATGCACATGCATAGTTGGTTACCAAGCCTCTAGCTGCATTGAACAACATTTCAATAAAATACTTTCAGCAGGGCAAGTAGGCACCACTAATCATACTAATATTCTGGAAGCTTTTGCCACTGGTCCATATTAAAGAAAAAGAAAAACAAAAGAAAAACAAAACACAAGGACCCACCCATATGCAATTCACTTTTTCTGCTAAGAAAGAAAATGTACGCAATCTATTTGATACTACATTTGGTACTTTTTTAATTGCAAAATAGTGAAAAGTTATTTTAAAGTATAGATGAAAAATTACCACCTAGGAGAAAACTTAGGAGAAAAGCGGAATTGCATATGGACCAGGGTCTTTCTGTTAGCTTATTTATAAACATGAAGTAATTCCTTTTCCTTAAACCTCTAAGGGCCCTTTTACACTTAATCAGTTGCTCTCAGTTAAAACGGAAAGAAAACTGATTTTCAAAGTAAGTCCCATGTTTTCCTATGGTACCTTTCACACTTATCGCGTTTTAACTGAAATCTTTGTTGCAATGCACTGCTATGGAAAAAAACGCGTACTAACGCACACCAACGCGTACTAACGCACACCAACTGATTAAGTGTAAAAAGGCCCTTACACCTGAGAACACCGACTAAAGTGACTGCACTTCATGATGAATGAATATTATTCTCCTCTTCTTCTGGCCTCTGTCTCATAATACTTACCTTCTCTACTTCTGTTCCTTACTTGATGATCTCTTTTTCAGTACCAGACCCCCACTCCAAAGGTATCTGGCAATGTTTAGTTTGTGCTGATATTAGGAGAAGCCTTTCCTTCGACGTTGGACTATGGATCCTATACATATATTAAATGGAAGGTACCTTTCATAGGGCCCAATCCAATTCAGTTTTTTTCCAAGTTTTCTCCTAGTTGATATTTTCTTATCTTATCAATGAAATGCCCCATAAGCCCCCAGCAAGCAAGAAAATACTCAGAATAATCTTGACAATACATTTTTACTTACCTTTTGGTACTTTTTTAATAGCAGAATGCTTTAATCAGAATAAAACAGTAGAAAGGGGGAGGAAAAGAATGTCAGAGTTTGTTTTGTTTTGCCCTAAAAATGCGAATGTTTACTCAAATTGTTAAGTTATTTTAAAAAGTTACCTTGCGTGCTAAAATGAGAAATTAACCTTTGATTATCATTTTTTTGGTTCTAGATTTAGTTACTATTTTAAGATGTGGGACAAATTTTCTTATAGTAAAAAATGTGGACAAATAAGGGAAAGATTTTTCTCCAGCTCTGCTTTTGTGTTTTTGAGAAAAAAACATTTCCCTCACCTCAGGATGGAGACTTTTGATAATTAATAATTATGAATATCAGTATGGTCCAAAGCCTCCTTCATCACATCTTTCCTTAAGTTTAAAGAAGCTGTGAGAAGCTAACGCACTTTGAAAAGATCTGCATGAGGGAAGAAAACAGCAAGCCTGCACTCTCTAAGGTCTACAAAATCGTACAGATTAAAGAACCCCAGACACTTGTACCGTGTGGATAATGAAAACAACCAGGCAGATGAACCCTTTGAAAGGAAAAATGGACAAGGGTTATATGAAATAGATGTTTCTTGTATTACATCTAAGGCTTGGGAACTAAATGTATAATATTTTAATTAAGTAGTATTGTGTTAACATTTTCTTAGCTCTGAACAGTGTTGAAGATGAGATAGTTGCCTTCATATTCTATGCATTCAGAGGCTATATGTTGATAAAATCCATTTGCAAGAAAATTTTCAAGATTTATAATGTAGGTAGAAAACACAAAGTCTTGTAAAAATAATACCTTTTAATGGCTAACTGATAAAGTTAAAGTATGCAAGCTTTCTGGGATCTAGTCCCCTTCTTCAGGCATATTTCCAGATGTTAGCTGAAGTAAAACACTGATGCAGGTAAATAGTAAACATGTAGGTTGGCAGTTGTACTAGTTTTATAACAATGTATAACATTTTTATAAACAAGATTTATAAAAATGAGTTCAGTATAGTGGTGAAATTAGATGCAGCTGAATTCTATCTGTATACTAAAATCCTATTAAATAATGTAGGCTTTATTTGCTAATCCATTTACTTTATTCTGCAAAGGAATGAAGACCTTAGAACTTTGAAGCTCTGAGCATGAAAGCATGCTGCTGCTATAAAGGCCGGTACACACAATGCAATTTTCCCATCAGATTTATGCGGCAGGGTCAATTGATAATTTCCAGCATGTCTAATCTGCTCCCGATCAAGAAAGGGATCAATTTAGTACTAATTTGAAAATCGATCCTGTTCTCAATCGGGAGCAGATCGGACATGCCAGAAATTATCGATTGACCCGTCGATCAGAAGGGAAAATTGCATTGAATTTACCAGCCTTAAAGGGATACTGTAGGGGGGTCGGGGGAAAATGAGTTGAACTGGGCTTCTAACGGACCCCCGCAGACATCCTGTGCCCTCGCAGCCGCTCACCGATGCTCCGGCCCTGCCTCCGGTTCACTTCTGGAATTTCTGACTTTAAAGTCAGAAAACCACTGCGCCTGCGTTGCCATGTCCTCGATCCCGCTGATGTCACCAGGAGTGACATCCTCTGCTGCTCCCCATGGCACAAACTGCCCCTCTGCTGCTGGCTGCCAAGCCAGTAGCCCCACACTGCTCTTCCACTGCTTGTAGGAACACAAATCACAGGTCTTCTTCTTGCCAGTTCTGCGGCAATACACTTCAGGGAGCCAAAGCAAAGCATCTATGAGACTCGCACCAGCCCCCCCCCCCCCATTGGTACAGGGTTTTAACCAATGAGAATCCTACCTGGGGAGTGTGAGGAAACGTGGAAAAGCCACCGCAAAGACTCAGAGGGAGGCGGCTGTTTCCGAGTCTAACATGGCGGCACAACGCGGAGAAACCGCCGCATGCCGCATGGACAGAGCCCAGTTGGGGCCCAGGTATGTGGGTCCATTCCCAGTGACTAGAAAGATCAACAATGTCACTTATGCCATTGACCTCCCTGCCAGTATGCGCGGCGTGAGATCTTTTCACGTGTCCCTGCTTAAGCCAGCAGTTCATGTGGGTCCCACTCCTTCTCCTCTGGTGATGATAGATGACCAATCTGAGTACGAAGTAGAGAAGATTTTAGACTCTCGCATAGTTCAGAACTCAGTACAATATCTGGTTCATTGGAAAGGGTATGGCATTGAGGAGAGATCATGGGTACCTGAATGTCGCATGCATGCTGACAAATTAAGAAGGGAGTTCCATGCGTTGCATCCTGAGAAGCCTGGTAGGAGCTGTCCGGAGTCCACTCCTGGGGGGGTACTGTGAGGAAACGCGGAAAAGCCGCCGCAAAGACTCAGAGTGAGGCGGCTGTTTCCGTGTCTAACATGGTGGCACAACGCGGAGAAACCACCACATGCCGCATGGACAGAGCGGTGGAGTCCGCGTTGGAGGCGGCAGATTGCACGCATGGCAGAGCAGCTGACATTGCCGCCGGACGCGGGGAAACCGCCGCTCGCTTAGAGAGCGGGGCGGCGGTCCCCACGCCTGAATCAATGGTTACATTGCAAGACATGTCTGGTGTGGCTGGGACTGCTAGTCCACACAGATTCAGAAGGACGCGCGCAAGCGCTGACAGGGCCGGATTTGTACTTTTTACTGTCCTAGGCCGACTATACCGTCTGTATGGTTGTTATCTCTGTGAGCCCCAATGAGAATTCCCTTACTTTCCATCATTGGAAGTCACAGACAATAGCTATTTTAGTAATATGCATATAGATTATAAGTTATGTTTTCCTTAAGAACTTTTATTTTATGCTTGCCATTTCGTTAATGATGGACCCAGCTAGGCTGATGTGTACCTGCAGAATAGAGCTTACAGGTCTTGCTGGAATGACACAAGTACAGGACAGAGAGTTCAAAGGTTAAAGCTGTCCTTGTAGATAGGGATGGCTGCATAGAACAGCTTTACTGCCCCTCAATGTGCCGCCCCTATATTTCTAGTGCCCTAGGCCATGGCCTATGTGGCCTTGCCAGAAATCCGGCCCTGCGCGCTGAGAGGCAGAGCTTATATGACAGCCAGAAAAGGGTCAGCTGACCAGGCTGGTCAGCTGACATTTTCACCACCTGCCATTGGTCCAGCACTTAAGGGAGGTGCTGGAGAGCGCTTACTATATATACTGGGTGCTGGGCATTCTCTGGTTGTCTGCCGTTGCGATCACAACGTGGTAGCACTCAGACCTTGTCTGTATCTGTGTTCTAGCATAGTTTCCAAAGGTGTTGACATCAATGTGTTTCCACCTTAGCATTAGGAACATTGAATTGTATTATTTGTTATGACCTTCTGCCTGCCTGACTATTCCTCTGAACTCTGATCTTGTACCTTGCTATTTCGGATATCCTGTTGCCAAACTCTGCTCGTTCCTGGACTCTGTATTTGCATCCTGATTCTGTACTGTGCTATTCTGGTATTCCGTTGCCAAACCCTGTCTGGTTATTGGATTCCGTATCTGCCTCCTGAATCTGTACCTTATCTGTCTGTGTGTTAACGACCTGGCTTGCCGACCTCGAGAACTCGCCTTACTGTTAGAGGCAGTTCCCAGACCTGTTAGTGACACCCTCCCTCTCGGGTGTCACTCACGCTTTGTCCTTCCTACCCTCAGCCTAGCTCCTCCCTCCTGGAGAGTCTAGGCCATAGGAAGGAACATACTTCTTGAGAAGTACTCAAAGTATACTGTTGCATCTAAACACTCACTTGTTCTCCCTGGTGTCCAGAGGTTAGTAGATATATCTGATTATCGGTGATACTGCAGATCACCAATAATCGGGTATATTCTGTATTCCTGGTGAAACTGCAGTTCACCGGTAATCAGATCCTCTCTGTGTTACACCGATCATTACAAGGAGGATTTCCACTGGTCACTATAGAGGACCAATGAAAATTGTCCTCAAGGGGGATTCTAATGGTTTAAAACCCTGGACCAGTGGGGAGCATCCTCTAATTCAGATGCTCCCATATTGTGTACCATGGAGTTTGGTATGGCTGGTATGGCTAGTATGGTGGAGCCCCATGCAGGTTGACATATCAATCTTGGTTATACCACCTTTTGATGGGTCATAAGGGGTTAATTACAGCTTTGGAAAAGGTGTGTGTGTGTGGCTATGCTCCTTGAAAGAACAATCTGAGGGATGCTGTGCACTCCATATCTGCAGTCTGCTCCAGCACACTTGTGGCCAACATATAGCACATTCAGCTACAAAGGACATCTCAGCAACAGTGAAACCCAGAGGTGGTGAGAGCCCACAGAGGTGTCTGGTAACACATCTATGCAAGCCTAATGGTTGTAATTAGTTACCTTGAGCTGATCTTTTGTTCCTGGCAAGCTTTTGTGCTGATACACTGGACTGCCTAATGCTTTGTGAATTGTGCTCTGCTTGGCTGGATACTGCTTAACCCTTTGTGTACCTGTGCATAGCCTGGCTGGAATAATAAGTGGATGGCATATTCAGCAGTGCGATTTTGAAGTGCAGTTATAGGTACCTTGCCTGAACTGTTGGTGACATTAGTGTGATTTTGCAACAGTAACTCCTTATGGAAAACAAGTATTAACCCCTTGAATTTCGAACTGGGGCATTACTTGAATTAAATGAGCCCCCCCCCCCCAATACTTTGGGGAGCAAAACAACATCATTGTGGGTGCTCTAAGTTCTTTGTAGGGGGAATGTCTGTTACGCAGGAGTGAATGTGGTTTGTCAGCTGACAACAGAGGCATACACGGTCGTGTATTTCAGGAGGGGATGAGGGAATGCAATGTGCTATCTATTTTTGGTCTTTTTTCAATAAACTTTTGATACTGTAAGTAGATGGTCCCTTAGATTCTTTTTCTACAGTACGCATTGTAAGGGAAACGGCTCCCCAATTTTTGGGTTACAGTCCGGTTATTACTTCTAGCGCTCCCCAATTCTTTTTTTCTTTTCTCCTCTTCTCCATTTCCTTGAAAGAACAAACTAAAAAAAATGGCCTTTACACTTTCATAAACTCCTTCTCACCTATGCAGGTTGCTATAGTCAGGATGGTTGAGTTAACCTGAATGGGGCTCTGCCATACTAGCCAGCTCATGTGGTACATGATATGAGGGGCTTTGTAAAAGTGGGCTGACAAAGCCTCCCTTCTCCTACAGAGCCCTTGTCAATATCATGGACAATAACATGAAAAAGGGGCTCTTCTCCAACTCTGGTGCCCAAGAGGAAGTGGGGTGCATAAGTCCTGGGGACCTGTGTCGGAATCTGGGGGCCCCTTTTAATAAGGTGACCCCCAGATGGCTGGCTCCTCCCAGGTCAGTAGGTATAGAGGGTCACTTTTGACCCTATACCTATTTAGTATGAATTAAAAATTAATAAACTTTATTTAACCATAACTGTTCATTGGAAGGAGCAATGTTGAAGATGAAGCTGAAATACTTTAGACACACAATGAGAAGGCAGGACTGATTGGAGAAGACCCTGATTCTGGGAAAGATTGAGGGCAATAGGAGGAGGGGACGGCAGAAAATGAGATAGCTATATAATATTATGGAAGCAACAAACATGAACTTGGAAAACTTCAAGAGGCAGTAGAAGATAGAGGGGCCTGGCGTTCTATGGTCCATGTGGTTGCAAAAAGTCGGACACGACTGAATAGTGAGTGAACAACAACAAACTTTATTAGATAAAAAACACTTATTCTGTATTCCTCTGGTTTTAATCTGTCAATTTATCTTGCTACTTTCTTCTCCATTACATGTTGATAGAAGAATCTCCTTCGACATCCAGTCCCCATTGCTAGCTGCTCACCCTATGCTCACTGCTGCATTCCGGGTTTCCAGTTCCGCTTGATCTGTGATATCTCATTAGACCAGCTGTGACCACTACCAATGCTCTCCTCCTCTTCCTCTTCAATGGAGCACTGGCAAAAAATATCTTCATAGCTCCCACCATGGCTCTTCCTTGGTCCACTAGGTGGACCAATGAAAATCAGGATGATAGGTAAAGGTAGGGAATAGGGATGTGTTCTATTATTTATAATAAATGCCTCTTAAAGGAGAACTCCAAATTCATAATAAATAATATCAATTGTACTAAAAAGCAGTGTAGATCAAAGTCTTCATTGAGATCAGATGGTTGAAGTGTTTTCATCCTATGCGTCCACTCTCCTTCTTTCCTGCTTAATTTCTTTGTCCTGCCCCCCCCCCCCCCCCCCACCCCCTGTTATGTTATTTGGAACTGTGCATATTCCTATAAATAACAAACCCTTTGGATCACACTGATGTGTAAAATGGTATGAGAGGCAATGACTCTCCACCCAATTTTATATGTCCTCCGATCCTTGCACTGAGCTGTAATTTTGTGCTCAGTCTGAAACAAGGGCTATATCTTTAAAGCAAAGCCCTTACAAGTAGTACTGGATTGTCGTAGTACAAAGGACCCACTGAGAATTGAAAACTATACACTGACTACTTTACGTAGTATGAAAGTGTGATATCTTCAGTGTTGTCACAGGAAAAGATATAATAAAACATTTACAAGAATGTGAGCACTGCAGTACACTCACTTTTGTGAGATGCTGTATGTATTTATGGATGACTGACCAAGACAAGAATATATGGTAACTGGCCAAGACTACCAATAGTCATTACCTAGTAGCAACTTATGCTTGTCCAGATACTCAGTTATTCTTACCCAGAATGATTGTTAGTGACAGAGCCGGGATAAGGTCCTCCAGCACCCAAGGCTGAGACACCAAAGTGCGCCCCTCCATCCCTCCCACCCCATTTTTCACACACTGATTGCTATTAGACTAAGAGGTGCCCCAGGGCCCCAACCCTTCCCAGCACCTTAATCTCTAGTGATCTGGCTTGCAGTCACTGCCATGTATCCTCTTTCTTATTTCTATTTGCTTCAAACAGTATAGGAGAATGATACCTGAGGGAGTTGTGCAACCCCCAACACACACATGCACACACACACTGCACTCTGAGGCTGGAGCTTCTCTCACCTCTGACTTCGCCCAGCCCTACAGCAAGCCTTTTTGGCTACAGCCAAACACTTTTTTCTGTTTTATGAAAGGGAGCTTTGAGTGGTAGATGAACAAGAGGTAGAGAACACAGGTAGCTGTCTGTGTTGGACCTTCAGGCTGGTTTTACATCTAATTTTGTGCTGTGGTGGGGCACTGCAATGCAAAAAATGGCTAACATTTGAGCCTGCAGCAAAGTGTGCTGACGCAGTCATATTCATAGCGCCGTACAACCCTCACCGCCCCTTACCCAATGATATATTCCCTGCTAGACAGGAAGTGCGTCACTGGGATTCCCACTGCAAATCAGCAGCCAACATTTTTATTTATTTACTTTGCCCATTGACTTACATTACTTCCACCACCGGACAGGGCCGGATTTATAGTTTAGGAGCCCATAGGCACATAAGCTCTGGCACCATAAACCTCGCCCCTTAAAACAGGCCACACCCCTCCAGTCACACTCCCTCTTCTTATTAGTAAAAAACAAAAAAACACACAAGTTAATGTAGATATTACCAAAGACAAGTAAAGAATACCAAAAATGTGCAGATATTACTCAAAAAAACAAAACAAAAACAAAAAAGCGTGTCTACATATTCAGAACCACTATGTATGCCGTATCAATGTATTATAATTATACTCAATATGAGCGAGGTAAGTCACAAGGAGGAGGAAGGTAAGAATCCGGGTTCTGCGAGTGTTGCCCCATTTTGGCGAAAATGATTGATGTATGAAAAATGTTTTTGCATTTATGTAATAATTAGTTGTAGGGTTTAGAGGAAGATTAACATAACTGCTAAAACCACTGTTAAATAAGACATATTTAGGTATTTTAAGATTAAAAATAGAAGATCCTTAGTTGCCAGAAGCACTAACTGCCAATCTGTCCAAGATTCCAAAACACACCATTCACACCATACACACTTCGAGATCCTATTGAGAATTGCCACCACAGAAAGCTAAGCTGCTCATAGTTGTCCTAGAAATCTTCTATGCAAATTAATGGGTAAAAGGAGATTTAAAGTGTACCTGAGACAACAGGGTACAATAGTTTTATACATACCTGGCGCTTCCTTCAGCCCCTTCCTCGCAGATCACCCCCTCACTGCCATCCTCCACCTCCTGAATTGATCGGTAGATGCCCCATTAGATTCACCAGTCGGGGTCAGTCGGCACAGTCCACCCATACACGTGCAGTACGCCGCAACTGGTGAATCTAACAAGGCATCTACCAAAGAATCCAGGAGGCGGAGGACGGCGGCGAGGGAACGATTTGCATGGACAGGGCCTGAGGAAGCCCCAGGTATGTATAAAACTTGTACCCTGTCATCTAAGGTTTCCTGTATATTCCGGCGTATAAGATGACTGAGCGTATAAGACGACCCCCCAACTTTTCCAGTTAAAATATAGAGTTTGGGATATACTCGCTGTATAAGACTACCCCTCTTCCAACGCACATCAAATTAAAATAAAAAAAATAAATCATATACTGCTGCTGTGTATGAACAGATAGCGGTGCTGTACTGTATGTGTTACCCAGTATATTACCAGATATAGTCAATTGACTTATTGCATTGGTCAACTCTCCTTAAGCGGATTGGTCAGCTCTTCTTGTCTACCTGTTTATCAGAGCGGTATGGAAGAATAGATTGTGCTCCCTCAGCAGGGAGATCTGAGAGGCATTAACAGGATAGAGCGTATCACCCGGCCTCAATGATACCCAGCGTATAAGATGACCTCCAATTTTTCAGAAGATTTTAAACTGTTAAAAAGTAGTCTTATACGCAGGAATATACAGTACTTTAATTTCTGTGAGTATCTTTATTCACACAGCTCCCCAGTTCTTTACAATTTTGTTGAAGTGTGGTGCAGCTCTGCACTGAATACAAATCAAATCATACACACACACTCTTTATGTATATACACACACTCACACAAACACTCACACACTAATCTATCTCACAAACACTAGTGTATCTTTTGCTCTCTCTCTCACACACATTCTAGTCTGTCTAACACACACACACGTCTGTCTAACACACACTAGTCACACACACACACACACACACACACACACACACACACACACACACACACACACACACACACACACACACACACACACACACACACACACACACACACACACACACACACACACACACACACACACACACACACACAGTCTGTCTAACACACACACAAATACACACATAGTCTAACACACACACACAGTCTATGTTATACAAACACACACACACACACACACACACACACACAGTCTAACACACACACACAAATACACACATAGTCTAACACACACACACAGTCTATGTAATACAAACACACACACACACACACACACACACACACACACACAGTCTGTCTAACACACACACAGATACACACATAGTCTAACACACACACACAGTCTATGTAATACAAACACACACACACACACACACAACACACACAACACACACACACACACACACACACACACACACAGTCTGTCTAACACACACACACAAACACATCCTCCCTCCCTCAACACGACACAGAGCCACGACAACGGAGGAGGAGGAAAAGAGCCGTCTAACACACACACATAGTCTGTCTAACACACACACAATCCTATCACACACATGTCTATCACACACACACCACATAGAGCATCAGCAGGCTGTAACCTGATCCTCCTCCTGCCTGTCATTTGGAGATTCCTCCGTTCTGTCTTCTTGCAGGGATAGGCACATTGTGCACACTTGTCTCCTCTGGAACTTGCTCTACTGACTCAAGGACCTGGCTAGCGTCCTCTCTCAGTCAGGAGCAGTAAATCATGATAGGCAATAAACAGTTCAGTAGCCACGCTGATTACCCGGAAGTTTGGGTGAGTCAAGGAGGAAAAATTAATAAAGCCGCGCAGATGCCCGCGCTGCTGCATGCTATTGAAGTACAGTGCAGTCTTGCATGCAGCATGAATGAGCACAGCCTGCCAGGAACAGTGAGCAGCTGCTGACTGCAGGTGACTAGTATTGCGCTGAGGGAGAGGGCGGGTGGTGTGAACAATATTGCGCTCTGCCTTTTGCACAGGGAACATTCAGTGACCCGCCTCTGTCCCTTTAAGGAGCCTGTAGGCACGTGCCTACAGTGCCTTATGGTAAATCTGGCCCTGCCACCAGAGAAGTCAATCGGTAATGTGCTGTTGACTTTGCAGTTGCTCGGTGATGATTTGGAAACGTCCTGTGCAATGTGATGGGGTAAGTGTGCTAGGCCCCATTGCCTTGCGTTGCCATTGCATTACCCTGTTTGAAAACAGTGTAATGCAATGCATACTTGCAATGCAAGTGTAAAAGGGGCCTCAGTGATCAAGCATGGCAGATTGCTAAACATCATCATGGGACTCTTGTACTGCTGCAAATATTTTTGTAATTTGTATGTAGCTTAACCACTTGCGGACCAGGTATGTTGAATCAACGTCCAGCAGGTGGTGCTACCATTCTGACCGGACGCTGATTCAACGTCCGCGCTAACAAACCGTCCCGACGCGATCGTGCGCACCTGGATGGGGATGTTAAGCTGTGATATGACAGCTGGCATCTCCCTCGAGTGATCAGCAGCCATCGTGTATGGCTGCTGATTACGTGATCACTACGATCGACGGCGGGTCGTAGTGATCACTTTGACAGTGGCGGCGGCAGAGAGGAAAGAAGAGAATCCACTCGCCTCTCTGCCATTCCAGCGACGATCGGCGCCCTCTTCTGCTCTGGCCGGCATCTCTGCTCTGTGTGACGTCAGCGCCGGGTCCCAGCTTGATGACGTCATCAAGCCGCGACCCGGACCTGAGCATCATTTGGAGCAGAGATGCCGGCTGGAGAAGAGATGGCTACGGCGGCTCATCGCTGGAGCCTGGAAGGTGAGTGAAAGCTGCCAGCTACAGGGGGGACACCTGCCTCCATGGGGGACACCATGCCCAGCCAGCCACAGAATCACTTAGTCTGCATAAACACACTATAATTTATTAGTACTGCATACAAAAACCCCAATAAAGCCCGTAAAATGCGAGCCTCAGAGTGTATACCAACCTAGCATACACAGCCGGCCGTGTCGCTCACACTGCACATACATCCAAAACTGCACACAGTCAGATAATTGCACTCCTGGGAGTAAACTTCCAGATACAGTACAAAACTGTCAGGTCAGCACTGACGCATCACATCCAGGAAGCGTAGACTGTATAAGCAAGGTTTATCCCAGTGAAGGATCCAGGTTAATTCATCCACTTGACATACTGCATAGTGCACTGCGCTGTATTGAAATATGTTATATTCATGGGGGGAGTGGAGACAGCATGCATTTATCAAAGTCCATGCACCGGAGGCCACAGGTACTTAGATAACAGTTCCCCGCTCATAGGACACATATAGAACGCTAAGCAGCCCTTCAGAGGGCTCTCACCACCTCTTTGCAAGGTTTCAGCTCAACTTCTATGTCTCTAGTCATGCAGTGCCCGGAGGGTTCTCACCACCTCCTTTAGATTGTCCGTCTCTGCAAAGCACTCCTTTGGCCTCCTCCGGCTACTGTCCGCCGTCTCCTCTCAATCCCGCAGCACCGTCAAACCACGCTATACTGGATAGATGCGCCGTCTTGCGCACAGCAGGTGTCGTCACTCCGGCTTTGCTTGTCATGGCTGACCTGACAGTTTTGTACTGTATCTGGAAGTTTACTCCCGGGAGTGCAATTATCTGTCTGTGTGCAGTTTTGGATGTATGTGCAGTGTGAGCGACACGGCCGGCTGTGTATGCTAGGTTGGTATACACTCTGAGGCTCGCACTTTACGGGGTTTATGGGGGGTTTTGTATGCAGTACTAATAAATTATAGTGTGTTTATGCAGACTGAGTGATACTGTGGTTTTGGTATAGATTAACTTATTCACTTTCAGGCTCCCCTATCTAGTTAGGGTTTACACGATATATGAATATAAAGTGAGCGCTGGATATCAATTTTGCAATTCAGCCAGCCACAGAGGAGATCCGGCCACCCGACCCCAGGAAACACGCCCCCCCTCCATGCAAATTGCCCTGGTCTTTAAGGGGGGTTAGGCAGCCGGTCCCGAAGTGGTTAAAGTGAACCCACCATTAAAAAAACAAACAAACATACTACCAGACCTGTGGGGCTAGCCAGATCAGGTACCGGTGTTTACCGCCTATCCCCTGTGCTCCTGTAAAGTTTTATCAGCTAGTTTCGTTATCCCAAAGAAAAAAACTGTCCGTGACCCAGGAGTCACAATGTTATAGCTCTGAGCTCTCAGAGGCAGTGGAAGGACAGGGCAGAGGCGGGAAAGGAGTTAATAGGGGTGGGATAGAGGCAGAGAATGGACACAGATAGGTGGGTAAGGGGCAGTCCTAATGCCAGAAGGGGCAAGCTGGGGGGGAGGGTGGCTGGAGAGCAAATATGGAGTGGAGAGCAGAGCAGGTAGGACACAGAGGCATACCATTAAGGATAGAACATTGTTCTGTATCCCATTTCTAATTTTAAATTTTCCTCGGGTATAGTTTAACCTCATACATTTATTTGTGTGTTTATGAACATTTATTTTATTTTCTCCTTTTCATTCTCACAGCTGTATCTATGTAGAAAAGAACAATTGCCAAAGCAAGTACAAAAGCGAACTGTGGGTGTGTTTCTAATACTTTGTGTGTGTAAATAATACTTCGTATCTTTAAATAATCTCATTTATGAAAAATAAAGCATACTATATATCGGAACAGTTTGCTGTTAGCAATTTGCCCTCATTTTAATCAGAAACACCTTTTTAAGAAATATATTCCAGTCATTTTCCTGCTTGACCTTTGCAAATTGGTATGCCAGCTGCTAAACACATTCACAGAGGCTGAAATCTCACTTCTCTTAAGGATTTTTCCAGTGCGAAAAATAATATCTTCCTAGGCTCCCAAGGTTTAAAAATACCTGACAAATACATCTGACTTGGAGAGAGTTGATATCACGGAATGAAAGGTAAAAAAATTAGCATCTGTGCTTATGAGGTTGCTAATAAATGCACCTAGGTGATGCATGGCAGTATGAATAGGATGCCAAGTGGGCAACATGTAGCAGAGCCAGCTAATTACAGCAGCCATAAATGACTTCCATCAGCACTTTGTAGCTAGTTGCAGCACTGCTGTAGCTGGCTACAATGTATTTTTATCTAGCTACAAATCTCCCTTATCTGGCATGTGCAGCTTGTAATAGAAACTAAAGGCAGCCATACACTGGTCGATGTGCCATCAGATCGACCAGCTGACAGATCCCTATCTGATCGAATCTGATCAGATAGGGATCGTATGGCTGCCTTTACTGCAAACAGATTGTGAATCGATTTCAGCCTGAAACCGATCACAATCTGTTCAGCTGCTCCTGCCGCCTGTTCCCCCCCCCCGCGCATACATTACCTGATGCGGGCTCCCGGGCGTCTTCTCCGCATCTTCTCAGCGCTGCACCCGCTCCATCACGGCGCTTCCTGTGTCACTCCGTGACCAGGAAGTTCAAATAGAGCGCCTTCTATTTGAACTTCCTGGGTCACTGCAGTGACCCAGGAAGCGCCGGGATGGAGCGGGTGCAGCGCTGAGAAGATGCGGAGAAGACGCCCGGGAGCCCGCATCAGGTAATGTATTTTTCATCGGATCGGCCGCCGCTAGCGACGCGCACTTTACCCGCGGGCGATCGAGGGTAATTTCCCGCACAGCGCGATCGATGGACCGATCCGATTTCGGGAGGAAATCGGATCGTCGGCGGCGTTTACCGCGAACGATTGTCAGCAGATTCGATCCCAGGATCGAATCTGCTGTCGAAACGGCCGGGAATCGGGCCAGTGTATGGCCACCTTAAAAGGTGACATCTGGCAGGCCTTGTCCAAATGAGAAGGTTCCTGTCCAATCTTTCAGGCATTTGGGCATTCCAATTGATTTCCTGGTTAAGTGAATTTCATTTCAATGAACACAGGAGTATGATGGTTCCTCTGTCCTAACTTTTGTTCAAGAGCCAGGAACAATACTGTATGTGCACATTATATAATGTATGTAATATGTGGAGCATTATATGTGTAGTACTAATTGGAAAATAGAACATTAGTAACATAAAGTAGTCTCAAATAGAACATTAGTAACATAAAGTAGTCTCATGTTTTTATTTTCAGTTTAACATTTGATTTTTTTAAGACTGAATTCTAAGTAGCAGCCATAATAACTTGATGTAAATTCAATCCCTGCCTGACTTAAGTTGTCTGAAGCGACTGATAATGACCACCACCGCCGATACTCAGACGTGTGTACACAGGCTCGCGACCTTTGACCCGCAAGCAATCCACTCAGCTGATCAACTCACCCCCAATTGATCCAATTGTTCCCGATGGTCCCCTGCCCACCACTTGACGTCACGCATGCATCACACCATTGTCCCTCCACTCCTCGCATAATTACACAGTGCTTCATCACACACCTGACAGATCTGTGACACCAGGGATACATTTCAGAAAGTAAATCTGGGAGAGAAAAAGATTACAATGGACAAACACTGACTAAATAATATTATAAATGAATACTGTAAAAATATAAAAAAATATATTCAATATGATTTTGACTACAGTTCCTCCTTAAGTTTAAAGGTCATCCTGGGCATTATGGGACAGAGGTTCACCATTGGCAAATGCAAGCAACAGTTTACAATTGCCAGCAGTCACACGCCCCAAATCCTGATGCAAATGCACCTTTGCAAACGCCATCCTTAGTTACAAGAAAAATAATTACCTGGTGAAAGTAAAATTATTATTTCCATTGTACACTTTATAAGTTGATTAAAATAAAAATAGGTTGTTTGGTATAAAAGTGTTAATACTAACATTTAACTCTTTGTGGAAATGGGAAAACAATATCAGTGTACTCCATTCCATCTGTTGGGGTGAAACCCCCTGTGAGCTATTACTAAATGAATGTGATTAATTACTAGAGATGTAGCGAACATCAAATGTTGGGTTCGTGAATTTTGAATGCACATTTCCGGGGCTCCATAGACTTCTATGGCAGGCGAATGGTTAATAGCTAAGCCTCCTCACATGCTAGAAACACCAAATTTTCAGGGTATGCAGAGGGGGACGGTGGGTACAAGAGGAAAGAAATTCTAAAAGTTTTTGAGAAAATTGATTTTAACCACTTAAGCCCACAGGGTTGAAATTTTTTTGCATCTGAGCAACTTTCACCTCCCATTCATTTGCCAATAACTTTATCACTACTCATCACAATGAATGGATCTATATCTTGTTTTTTCCGCCACCAATTAGGCTTTTTGTGGGTGATACACTTTGCTGAAAATTAATTTATTCTAAATCCATTTTAACAGGAATATTAAGAAAGAAATGGAAACAAATCATTATTTATCAGCTTTTGGCCAATATAGTTTGAAATTCATACATGCTACCATAATTAAAACACATGTACTTTATTTGCCAATTTGTCCTGCTTATTACACCATATAAATTATGTCCCTATCACAATGTATGGCGCCAATATTTTATTTGGAAATAAAGGTGCAATTTTTCAATTTGCGCCCATCACTATTTACAAGCCCATAATTTTAAAAAAATATATTCATATACTTCTTTGACATGCATATTTATAAAGTTCAGACCCTTGGGTAACTATTTATGTTTTTGTTTTAATATCGTACATTTTTGGTATTTTTTTTAAATTAAATATTGTATGTGAGTAATTAGTGGTGTGGGAGGTAAACAGTGATTTTTAATGTAAAAAGTGTGCATGTATAATGTAACATGCATGTGGGTGTAGTTTTACTATTTGGCCACAAGATGGCCACAGTCAAATAGTCCTGGGAGCAATCGAGCTCGCTCCCAGGAAGAAGAAAGAAGACCTGGAACTTTTTTGCACGCAGAAAAGCTGCAGCGTCTGGAGAGATGCTGTCGGCTTTTCTCCGGGGGGATGCGATCGGTGAAAGGTATCTATAATCCCTTTCACTGATCACTGGGTAAGCAGCAGGTAGTGGGAGCGCTCACGGGGTGGCCGCGGGAGCGAGCGCGACCCGCGGGAGTGCGCGCAGCCTAACTGGACGAGAAATCTCGTCCAGTTAGGCTTAAGTGGTTAAAGTTCTCCTGAGTGTGGTAAATGTTTAAATGCCGCCAACTTTAGCAGTTAATATCAAAGTCCCATTAGGTCCTAGAAACACCACATTTGCAGGGTAAGTTGAGAAGAACAGTGGGGACAAGAGGAAAATAAATTCAAAAAGACTTTATAGTTTTTGAGAAAACCAAGTTAGAGGGAAAAAAGGCAAGATTTAAATGCGGTAAAATGACAGTTACTGTATTAACATGTATGTAAAAGTACTTTTTTTTCAGTTCATTGTGATAAATTTAAAAAAAAAAATGTAACCCCCCGAGCCTTTTTAACCCTTTGTCCCCCATGCAGGCTAGGATAGCCAGAGCGTGGAGCCCCACACCCTGAGCGATACCAGCCTGCATGGTCCATGGTATGGGGGGGCAATCCATGGACAAGGGGCTCTTTCCTTCCTCCAGAGCCCCAGGAGGAAGTGGGGGTAAAGATTCCCAGGAGGGGCTCATGCCGGCATCTGAGAGTCCCCTTTAAGAAGGGGACCCTCAGATGCCCCCCCCCCCCCAGAAGAAAGGAGTAGAGAGGTACAAAGTACCCATTACCCATTTCCACAAAGGGTTATATTAAATAAAAACACAATGATGAAAAAAGTATTTTATTAATCTCAATTAACCAGAAATACTTACCTGTACCTTTAAGAAAATGTTCCCACACCAATATCCTTGGAAATGTCCCACTGGTCTGTTAATAGATCAATTGGGAGACTTGGAGCCAAAATTCAAAGATGCTTTTGCTCTCAGCTAACTTAGTTAGTCTCAGCTAACCTAGTTAGCTGAGAGCTGCATCAGCTGCACAGTGAGCGTCTCTTTGTAATGTTGGGTGCGCGGAGATCTTCAATCATTGTAACAAGCTCGCAAGATGAGAGGATATTGGCGTGGGACATTTGCGAGGATGTTGATGTGGGAACATTTTCCTAAAGGTACAGCTAAGTATTTCTGGTTAATATAGTAACATTTGTTTTTATTGTGTTTTGTTTTTATTTAATTTATTAACTGTTAAAGTCAGCGGCTATTAAGTTCAATATAAAAAATGTGATTTTTTTTTTTTAAATTGCATTAAACGCACCGGCGAACAGCCGATGGTCTCCAGGAACTATTCGCTGGTGAATTGTTTGGGCCATGTCTAGTAATTACTGTCAGAATCCGCTCTGCTGGCCTTGATTCCCTGGACAGTTTTTTGGTTTCCTATGCAGGTTGCATAGTTCAGTCCAGGGAAAAGAGGCCTTTTTGTCAGTTTGCAAGATTCGGGGAGGCTTGCTTCTGTAGTGACTGATTTGCATCCTCTTATCTTGCAATCTGCTTGTCTGCTTCCTTTGAAGGTTTTCAGTATAAATGTCACTTCCTCCCGGAATTCCTTGCTCATCATAGTTTCTGTTTAGTGAGACTAACCTTAGAGCCTCAGCCTTTTGGTATCTGGTTGCTAAAAATATTCTAGCATAGTTAATTCTTGGGGAGTGCATTTTGCACTCCTACTAGTGCAGTCAGTTTTGTGTGTATTATTTGTATTGCCTACTTTTGTCTTGTCTTCTCCTGGCCTTGCGTTTGCACTATCTCCTGCGGTGGCTGATAGTGAATCGTTCAGTCCTGTTCCTAGATCGCATTCGCCCTAGCTCTAGAGGTGGTGGATCTTACTTGTCTGTGTCTTGGAGTATAACCTTGGCAGTGGTTGCTACTGGTTACTCCTTCTGTCTGTTTTGTCTGGAACGAACGCTTTCTTTTGTCTGGTGTTAGGCAACCGATTAGCAAGCGTTCCCGCTACCTGTTTGTCTTTGTTTACCGTGTTCACTTGTTAGTCAGGGTTGGTACCTTTTGTCACTGTTGCGCTTAACGTGCAGCGACCGTTCTATTAACGCGCTTGTCACTGTTGCGCATAACGTGCAGTGACCGCGTTTAGTTAGTTCATTTGTTATTTTCCTTGACGTCTGGATTGTGGTTGTTTGCTGTGTTTTCCTTTACTCTATTCATGCTCTGTCTTTTCTTAGTCTTGTTTTGCTGATAGCAATCGCCTCTCTTGCGGTTGGCTTTCTCTCTCCTGTCTGTTCTGTTGTTATGTGTCTGCCGTCGCCGGGTGGTGACTAGATTGGTAGACATTCATATAGTCTGTCTCTGTTCTTGCTCTCTTTTGAGTTGCTACCTTTTTTATAATCCCCACTGTTGCTTCATCGTGCTATTTCATCTGGCATCTGTGGGTGTGCAGAGGAATTGTTCCTCTGTACTCCATAGCTCCACCTGCTGGTTGGAATTCCCCTCTACTAATATATACTGGGTACTCTTCTTCTGTGATTGTGAGGATTTCCATTTGCTTCAGCGCACTTGGTGTGCGCTGAATGTGGAAATCACCTCCAGATCATTACAATTACCCTTAACCACTTAAACCCCCGCGGTACGAATTTCTCCGTCCCTTTTTTCCCCCCTAAAAAACCAGGGATGGAGAAATCCGTACCTTCCGCACTACCGCCGCTGTCCGCGCTCCCGCCGCTTGTGTGCGCGCACCCGCCACTCGTGCACGCTGCCGCCTGCTCGCACGGAGATCAATGAACAGGAAAATCCATTCCTGTTCGTTGATCTAAGCCCCCGCAATGATCGCGCTGCTTCTATTAGAAACAGCGCGATCATTGTGATTCTCCAGCCTCCTACTGCTTCCTGTAAGCGTCCGGAAGGACGCTTACAGGTCGCATGTAAACAAACACACTGTGGCCATCTTGTGGCCAAATAGTAAACTACACCCTAAAAGCATTTTACATAAACAAACATTACATTTACACAATAAATTAACTCATTACCTCCCACACTCCCCAATTTTTTTATTTTTTTTTGTAATTAAAAAAAAAATACAATAAAAAAAAAACATAAATAGTTACCTTAGGGACTGAACTTTTTAAATATTTATGTCAAGAGGGTATAACACTGTTACTTTATAAACTGCGGGCTTGTAATTAGGGATGGATGCAAAACTGAAAAAAATGCACCTTTATTTCCAAATAAATATTGTGGCCAAACATTGTGATAGGGACATAATTTAAATGGTTTTATAACCGGGACAAATGGTTAAATACATTTCATGGGTTTTAATTACAGTAGCATGCTTTATTTAAAAACGATAATGGCCGAAAACTGAAAAGTAATAATTTTTTCCCACATTTTTTCCTATTTTCCCATTAAAACACATTTAGAATAAAATAATTCTTGGCATAATGTCCCACCTAAAGAAAGCCTAATTGGTGGCGAAAAAAACAAGATATAGTTCATTTCATTGGGATAAGTAATAATAAAGTTATAGATGAATTAATGGAAGGAGCGCTGAAAGGTGAAAATTGCTCTGGTGTTCAAGGGGTAAAACCCCTCAGTGGTGAAGTGGTTAATTACCCATAACATGAAACCAGTGTTTCTTTAACCTGTCCTCACGGCTCTCCAATGATGCATGTTTTGCGTGCAATCTCACCAATGCACAATTAGTGTCTCAGAGGTAATTGTACATGGAATCCACCTAGCTGAGGCACTAACTACCCCACCTGTGCATAGGTGAGGCTGCCTGCAAAACATGCATTGTTGGGGAGTCACAAGGACAGTTTCAAGAAACACTTTATTAAACAATGGTGTACTACAAATGAGAAAGGCTTTGTCTCCCTCAGTATTTACAGAGGACACCCATTGTCATTGACCATGTGGGCTGGTATTACTCAGATGGTGGAGTCTCACATTTACTGGACACCAAAATACCTAGGGAATACCAGCTTGCATAGGTGACAAAGGGTTAGTGCCCGTGTCCACTAGTGCAGCACACGGCTGCAAGACGTGCGGTGACACTTCCTCGTCTGCAGGAACGCTGACTAATCCTGTAAGCCGTGCCATGCACGGCTATGGGATTTGTAGCCTCCTGCACGGAAACTGATGGCAATGTCGGCCGAATCACTAAGGTAAGCCATTTGGCCAGCGGCGCCATTGTTTCCTATGGCAGAGTTTGTCCGCGCGATTTGCCTGCGGGGAAACTCTGCGAATTTGGCCGTTTCCGTGCCAGTGGAAACGGGCCCTCAAAAGTGTTTGTTTGTTTTTTAAGCAAGCAGTTTTGAATCAGAATGATACCATTTATTGGCTAACTTGTTTTTTAAGTGGGGACCCTGTATTCTTTTACACTTTTTATTGATTTTTAATTTACATTTGTAAATTCACTGGTAAAGTAATGTTAACTGACTAAAAATAAACTTTTTATTGAAATTTGTTTTAAATAGTCTTGGTGAAAATTACATTGGCTGGGGGCTTTCCAATGGCTCCTGGAAACTGAACTTTCTATTAGGTAGGAGAAGCTGTATTAGCCTTTGGACACATCCTATTGGCTAGGGGAGCAACAACAAAGCAAGGTTGGTGAACTGGAATTTATTTTGCTTGTGGAATAGTGTATGTCATTTTAAAGGGGTTTTCCCAGTAATTCTGTTGCAGTGGAGTTTTTGCAGCAGAATCAGTACCAGTGAGTATGAGAGTAAACATTAAATTCTATTACAGTGTAGCAAGATGCTGCAAATTTAACAAAATGGCAGGATGGCTACAATATGTCAGTTACAATTTAATGTTGATAAATGCGCTCTTAGCTACGGTATCTAGCTTGCAGTGGTAGCACTGCATCCTATGTATTGTATGGGGTACAATTTAGAACAACATACAGTATAAAGAAAAACACTTGGCAATTCTAGTGAATAATAAATTAAACAGCAGTACTCAATGACAGTTATCGAGTTCAAGTCCAAAGAAATGTAATGTATGCAAAGGGGGTTAAATACACAGGATTCAAGTTTAGTATTGTCACTGTATAAACCCTTGTCAAGCCAGAGAGTTCAAATGTAGTGATGAGCGTAATTATCTAATTACGACAATGCAAAATATCATGTCATTCGGAAAATTATGGTTACAGCCGTAATCAAAAAATTGTAATTTCACAAAATTACATGAAATTTTGCTTAAAGAGACTCTGAAGCGAGAATAAAACTTGCTTCAGAGCTTATATTCAGCAGGGGCATGTGTGCCCCTGCTAAAACGCCGCTATCCCGCGGCTGAACGGGGGTCCCTTACCCCCCAAATCCCCCCTTGCAAAATCTACGACCAACTTGGTCGTAGATTTTGCTGCTGCTGGAGGCAGGGCTAATGGCTTCAGCCCTGCCTCTCAGCGAGTCTATCAGCGCTGATCGCCGCCCCTCTCAGTGAAGGAAGACTGAGAGGGTCGGGCGAGAGGCGGAGATACGCTCTGACTGGCGCGTGTAAGGCAGGGCTGCGGCCATTAGCCCTCCCTCACCAGGAAGAGGTCCCCGCAAAGAACGGAGGGGATTTGGGAGGTAAGGGACCCCCGATCAGCCGCAGGATATCAGCGTTTTGCTGAATATAAGAGCTGAAGCGAGTTTTATTCTCGCTTCAGACTCTCTTTAAAGGGGAACTGAAGAGAGGTATATTGAGGCGGCCATGCTTATTTTCTTTTAAGCAATACCAGTTGCCTGGCAGCCCTGCTGATCCTCTGCCTCTAATAGTATTAGCCATAGCCCCTGAACAAGCATGCAGCAGATCAGGTGTTTCAGACCTTAAAGTCAGATCTGACAAGACTAGCTGCATGCTTGTTTCTGGTGTTATTCAGATACTACTACAGAGAAATAGACCAGCAGGGCTGCCAGGCAACTGGTATTGATTAAAAGGAAATAAATATGGCAGCCTCTGTACACCTCTTACTTCAGTTCCCCTTTAACACGTAAAACGCAGAAATATGGCTGTTCTTGAAATTGTGTTCCAGTCCAGAGCCTCCTGATACATTTAAAGTGACAGCACGTGCAGGGACATTTGCATTATCAGATGTTGCAAGGCCCAAAAACTAAGTGTCTTGGCATGACCGCTAAGTGCACCTGACAAAGAGCACCTGTCTTAAAATTGGCTACAGGTAGAGCCTCCTGATACATTTAAAGTGACAGCATATGCAGGGACCTTTGCATTATCAGATATTGCAAGGCCCAAATCAAAGTGTCTGAACATGCATGACCGCTAAGTGCACTTTGACAAAGAGGACCTGTCTTAGAAGTGGCTGTAGGTAGAGCCTCCTGATACATTTAAAGTGACAGCACATGCAGGGGCCTTTGCATTATCAGTAATTGCAATGAAATGAGTGACTTTCCTGGGTTTTGTAATTACTTATATTTGCATAATTACTATTAGAAATGAAATTACGTCTATTATTGTAATTAAAATTACTGTTTCTATACAAAACACAAAATGATGTGATGGTAATTACGCTTATGGAATTCCAAATTACACTTTACATGACAATTACGAAATTATGAATTTGCATCATAGCAGAAAAAATTGCAGAAATTAGAAATTACACAAATTTCGACTTAACACTAACTATTCAAATGTAAGAAACTGTCATAAGCTAAGGAATAGGAGATTTAAGACTTATCTTTGGGAGGGGTTTATTTACTTTGTAAAAAAGACCACTTAGATTGAGTTTCCTTAATTTTTAGAAATATTTCAAAAATATATGCAAGATGAATAGATTTATGACAGTCGTAATTGCCACATGTCGCCAAATGTCATTCATGTAATTGTGCTCCTGCTCCCACTTTGCAAGATCACAGTAAACGATCGTTCGTCACTCAAATAATTGCTGGTCATCAGAAAAATTGTCAGAAAAATTGCATTGTAGGTACGGATCTTACAAGTAAGGCTGTGTATGGCTAAACCATGAGGAAGTGGACTCATGAATGTACAATGATGAAGTGCTAAACCCACATGGCTTATCTGAATTCCATATGGGAACAAAAAGAAAAAGAACCTCAGGGTTTTTTGTTTCCTTTGCTTTTAATCAATACAATTGAGGTTGCACTTGATGGACATGTATCCATATTTCAAAACCATATAACAATACAGTGCTATCCAATTGTAGAGAAGAGCTACAAAACAGACCTCTACCTTACAGGCTATTATAGCAACTTATGCCTGCATTTAATGAGGTGCTATCAACATGAAAATCAGATAATTGTATTGGCTAAAACTTAAAAAAGTTTTCTTTTTAAGTTTTTTTTAAATGTTTTTAAGAATTTGATAGCACGTTACTGGATTGAATTATATTTTTTATAGTTAACTTTTTCTTATTCATAGTTGATAAATTCTATAAATAATCAACATCATCCTAGGTTTTTTTTTCATAAGCAAAAGTCTGCCATTCTCTGAGATGGGATTCAGTAAGTACAAGGAAAACATAACAGAAAAATATATTACAGAAAAATAGTTTCTTAAGCTTAGAGCTAAAAGATCTTCACTTGAGGTCAGTAACTGATTTTTCTTGTTTTTCACCAATATAGAGCCACAAAATCAATAAATCAGCCTCTCAAGTCTTCTGTGAAGATGTTTTCAGCATTAGGTAATTTAAGTACCGCTACATTTTCTGCTAATGACTAACTTTCTAATTCTCATTTACAGACTTTCCGCAGGTACACTTTGTCGGCACCTGAAATATAAAAGATAAAATCAATGCAGCCACTTGAATTATAACACAGAGCAGCATATTTACGGATATAATAGGCAAGTAGAAGTTAACAGCATTCTTGCTATGAGTGGCTTCTTCAATTATCATAGTGGCAAACAGCCAATGGAAAAATGTTGTTACCGCGCAACCGGTGTACATCTTAGATGTGACCTATAGACATGCACAGCAAACTGGAAGTAGTAATATGAACTATGCACATAATGAATATGCAACAGAATAATAATCTCTACACACAGCAGAGATATAATCTATATAGACAACTGTTATGCCCAGTGCACACCAAAAACCTCTAGCAGATCTGCAAAACACTAGAGGTTTTTGAAGCAGATTTCAGAGCGATTCTAGGCATGTTTTCTAACGTTTTTTGGAGCGTTTTTGTGTAGCAGATTACAAATATTGTTACAATAAAGCTGTTACTGAACAGCTTCTGTAACAAAAATGCCTGGAAAATAGCTCTGATCTAGCGTTTTTCAGAGCGGTTTTCCATTTTCCTATACTTTAACATTGAAGCAGAAACGCCTCAGAAATCTAAAAAATGCTGCAGCCCCCGAGTTTGCGTTTGTGGAAAAAATGAACCGCTCTGGTGTGCACCATACCATTCACTTTCATTAGCCAAGTGGTTTTCCCCTGCAAGCGTTTTCAAAAATGCTCCAGAACAGCTCTGGTGTGCTTCTGCCTCTGCCTCTACCTGCCCATAGACAGCAAAAATATGGCCTATATGAAGAAACACATAGCAAACATTACACACACACACACACACACACCCATTTCCATAAGCAGTTCATATATGATTTACATGAACTACCTATAGGAAGAATGAATATGACCTAGAGATATAAGAAAAATGACCTATATACCCAACCTATGGGAAGCATAAACATAATATGATGTATACACACCCTAAAGACTTTATAAATATGATAAATAATATACAGAACCAAGAGGCAGAGTAGCAGAATTATGACGTGCACTCACAACCAATACATGAATGAGCAGTATGGCTCCTAAATAATCTGCCATCACCACGTGCCGCTCTAGATTCTTAGTCAAGAATGAGTGAGAATGCCTCTGGCAGCCTTGTTAGGATCTCTCTCGTACTTCGGGTGGTACTGTTAATTTTCACCACTTTGATGAATTGCATTGAAGTCAATGGTGCTGAGTTTAGCCATTAACAGTAAGCCCCAATGCATGCTATAATCACCAACTTTGCTAGGTATGTTAAGAAGAATAATTGGAATGGGGGGGGGTTAAAATTTAGTTTTTAAGAAAATCAATTTTAAAGTTTTGATAGAACAAATGTTTTTTTTTTTTTTTAAATGTGGTTAAATGACAAATAATTTACCTACTCATTTGAACTGTACATATTACTCCAGAAACAGCAGGAAATTTCCTGTCTGGTTACAATGCTTTTGCTGGGGATCGCTGTGCATCCAAAATACTGCTATATTTTAAAAAATACCGCTGTTACCCTTTCCCAAGCCTTTTTTAACCCTTGTCACCCTTGAAGGCTGTTTTAGCCACATTTCAGAGCCTGGACTGTGTGTGGCTCCGCACACTGAGCTATACCAGTCCACATAGTCCATGATATGGGGGTCACTGAAAGAAAGGGGCAGTAAAGACTTTCCCTCTTCCCCAATGCCCTTGTCCTGAGAATCAAAAGTAGGGGTCGGGGGAGAGGGGTGTTATGGTGGAATCTGAGTGTCCCCGTTAACAAGGGGAGCAGTGTTGTTTGTCTGGATTTTCAAACGAGGTCTCGAGAGAATATTGACTAGAGATGGCCCGAACGGTTCACCGGCGAATGGTTCCTGGCAAACTCCCGTGGTTCGCAATCACGGAGAACTGCGAACTTTTCGGGAAGTTCGATTCGCCCCCATAGTACATCATTAGGGTCAACTTTGACCTTCTACATCACGGTCAGCAGGCACATTGTAGCCAATCAGGCTAAACTCCCTCCTGGAGGCCCTCCCCACTTATAAAATACAGGCAGCGTCAGGCATTGGACTCACTCGTGTGCCTGCAGTAATTAGAGAAGGGAGAGCTGCTGCAGACTCTCATAGGAAAAGCTTAGTTAGGCTCTTGTAGGCTTGTTAACTTGCTCCTTGCTGATTCTTATTGCTAAAAAAGCACCCCTCAACTTTTGAGAGCTAATCTTGTTCTTGTAATCTATTTTTTTTGTGTGTGTGTGTGGCCCACTTGCATTATATTTATATACAGCCCTATCAGTTAGTCGCAGCTGGCCTTTGGTCCCTTTAATTCCTACTGTGCCACTGCCAGGCTCAGCACATTCAGTGACTACCTGTGTGTGTGACAGGCAGCTGCACATTTGTAATCACATTCACTGCACCTGTTCACTGTTTAGTCCACCTACCTACCTACCTACCTACGTGAGCGCACGCATTGTTAATACCACCAGTCATTGCACCTGTTCACTGTACGTGAGTGTATGTGTGACAGGTGCACATTTGTAATACCCAGAAGCACTGCATATACCTACCTACCTGTTGTTCAGCGCACCCACCTACCCACGTGAGTGCATGCAGTGTAATATTTAATACCACCAGTCACTGTACCTGTTCACGGTACGTGTGTGTGACAGGTGCACATTTGTAATACCCAGCAGCACTGCATATACCTACCTGTTGTTCAGTGCACCCACCTACCTATGTGAGCGCACGCAGTGTGCTATTTAATACCACCAGTCACTGTACCTGTTTACGGTACGTGTGTGTGACAGGTGCACATTTGTAATACCCATCACTGCATATACTTACCTGTTGTCCAGTGCACCCACCTACCTAGGTGAGCGCACACAGTGTGCTATTTAATACCACCAGTCACTGTAACTGTTCACGGTACGTGTGTGTGACAGGTGCACATTTGTAATATCCATCACTGCATATACCTACTGTGCCACTGCCAGGCCCAGCACATTCAGTGACTACCTGTGTGTGTGACAGGCAGCTGCACATTTGTAATCCCATTTACTGCACCTGTTCACTGTTTAGTCCACCTACCTACCTACCTACGTGAGCGCATGCATTGTTAATACCATCAGTCATTGCACTTGTTCACTGTACGTGAGTGTATGTGGGACAGGTGCACATTTGTAATACCCAGAAGCACTGCATATACCTACTTACCTGTTCGGGTGGTACTGTGAGTGTATGTGTGACAGGTGCACATTTGTAATACCCAGAAGCACTGCATATACCTACCTACCTGTTGTTCAGCGCACCCACCTACCCACATGAGTGCACGCAGTGTACTCTCCCACCTTTGAAATCTTTAAACGCTCCCTCAAAACCCACCTTTTCCGACAAGCATATTCTCTAGCTTAGGCCATGCACCCACTAAATAACCTAATTGCGCACTGCCTGTACATATACTGTATACATCCCCACCTCTTGTTTCCACCCCATTCCTTTAGATTGTAAGCTCGCAAGGGCAGGGCTCTCACCCTTTTGTGTCATGGACTGTTATTAATTTAATTGCTTGCACACTGTTAGACATTTATACATTTTAGTCATCATGTTACATCAAATTGTAATCAGCAGTGCTGTATCTTGTATCAGTGTTCATATTTGATGTATATCATTGTCTGTATCATTATGTATCCCTTGTTTGTTTTCTTACATTGTACAGCGCCACGGAATATGTTGGCGCTTTATAAATAAATAAATAAAAATAATAATAATAAATACCTACCTGTTGTTCAGTGCACCCACCTACCTACGTGAGCGCACGCAGTGTGCTATTTAATACCACCAGTCACTGTACCTGTTTACGGTACATGTGTGTGACAGGTGCACATTTGTAATACCCATCACTGCATATACCTACCTGTTGTTCAGTGCACCCACCTTCCTACGTGAGCGCACGCAGTGTGATATACCACTCCGTGCATACCTGTTAACTGCACCTGTGTGACTGCACATTGTATTAGTCACGTCAGTGCATACCTTTCACTTCACCCCCCCCCCCCCGATATGGACAAAACAGGTAGAGGCAGAGGCAGAAGAAGACCCAGAGGAAGGCCACCCGGCTGGTCTGTTCGAGGTCATGCTGATGTGATTTTGTGCGGCACTGGACCAAAGTACAGTGCTCAGAAGAAGGCACGCCCCATCCACTCCCAAGATTGTCAGGATGTGGTTGACTATTTCACACAGAACACCTCATCTTCTGCAGCCACCAGCGCTACTACTAGCACCACATCCGTTCCATTTGACACTTCGCAGGAGTTATTTGGAAGGGAATTAACTGATTCACTGCAATTACTGTTACAACAAGATGAAGACGCTAAGCAAGTTACGCCACCTCAAATGTCTGAGTTGGGCGACACTATGGATGTAAGGTGTGAGGAGGAGGATGATGAAGTACCTGCTGTTGGTGCAGTTTATGAGGTGTCCGATGCAAGCGAAGCTGGGCAGAATGATTATGATGATGACAATGATACGGATGTCATGTGGGATCCTAAGAGACAAGATGACCAAGGGGACAGTTCAGAGGGGGAGTCAGAGAGGAGTAGGAGGAGACGAGCTCCTGAAAGAAGCAAGGGGGGCTCGTCATCAGAAAAAGCTGGTGGCAGTGTCTGGTGCCATGCATCGCCACCTATGGACAGCCAGCCAACATGCCCTTCAACGTCAGCTGCTGATGCCACCATAGTGCCATCACCCCAGGGGGGCTCGGTGGTTTGGAAATTATTTAGTGTGTCTGCCTTAGATCAGAGCAATGCCATTTGTTCTCTCTGCCTCCAAAAATTGAGCCGTGGAAAGGCCAACACCCACGTAGGGACAACTGCCTTACGAAGGCATGTGCAGAAAAGGCACAAACTGCAATGGGAAGAGCACCAGAGGAAAAGCAGCACACAAAAGAAAAGCCACCCTCCTTCTCCTCTTCCTCCTTCAGGTGCAGCATCTTCAGCCGCTTTCTCTCTTGCACCTTCACAATCACAGCCACCCTCCTCCACTCCGCTTTACACCTTGAGCGGTTCCTGCTCCTCTGCCCACAGCAGCAGTCAGGTGTCCATGAGGGAAATCTTTGAGCGGAAGAAGCCAGTTTCAGCCAGTCACCCCCTTGCTCAGCGTCTGACAGCTGGCTTGGCGGAACTGTTAGCTCGCCAGCTGTTACCATACCAGCTGGTGGACTTTGAGGCCTTCCATAAATTTGTGGCCATTGGGACACCACAGTGGAAGATACCAGGCCGCAATTATTTCTCTAAAAAGACGATACCCAAACTGTACCATGAAGTTGAGAGGCAAGAGGTGTCATCTCTGGCACACAGCGTTGGGTCAAGGGTCCATCTGACCATGGATGCCTGGTCTGCCAAGCACGGTCAGGGCAGGTACATTACTTACACAGCCAATTGGGTCAACCTGGTGACCGCTGACAAGCAGCGAGTACATGGCCGTGCAGCAGGCCTACTTGTGACAGCCCCACGGCTTTCAGGCATGCCTGCTGCCACCTCCTCTCCTCCTGCTACATTCTCTTTGCTGTCGTCGTCCTCCTCCTCCTTGGCTGAGTGGCAGCGCAACTCTACTAGTGCTGCAATCTCCTCTCCAGCTACACAGCCCCAGCTCCCCAGGGCCTATGCTGCATGGCAGGTACGACGGTGTCATGCCATCTTAGACATGTCTTGCCTCAAAGCGGAGAGTCACACTGGAGCAGCTCTCCTGGCTGCTCTGAACAAACAGGTGGATCAGTGGCTGACCCCGCACCAACTGGTGATCGGCAACGTGGTGTGTGACAATGGCAGCAATCTCATTCCGGCTTTGAATTTGGGAAAGTTGACACATGTACCCTGCATGGCACATGTGCTCAATCTCGTAATTCAGAGATTTGTGTCTAAGTACCCAGGTTTACAGGACGTCCTAAAGCAGTCCAGGAAGGTGTGTGGGCATTTCAGGCGGTCTTACACGGCCACGGCACGCTTTGCCGATATTCAGCAGAGAGACAACTTGCCGGTGAGACGCTTGATTTGGTATAGCCCGACACACTGGAATTCAACCCTCCTGATGTTCGACCGCCTGCTACAACAGGAGAAAGCTGTCAAACAGTATCTCTACAACTACAGTCAAAGGGCACGGTCTGGGGAGATGGGGATGTTCTGGCCGAAGTACTGGACACTGATGCAAAATGTCTGCAGGCTCATGCGGCCATTTGAGGAGGTGACAAACCTGGTGAGTCGCAGTGAAGGCGCCATCAGCGACTTGATCCCAAATGCCTTCTTCCTGGAGCGTGCCGTGCGTAGAGTGGTGGATCAAGCTGTGGAGGAGCGTGAACAGGAACAGGAATGGGAGGAAGAGTTGTGGGATAAATTTTCAGTAGAAGCAGATGATTCCTCAACACCTGTGGCAGCACAGAGGAGGGAGGAGGAGGAGGAAGAGTCATGTGGGGAAGAGGAGTCACATGATGAGGAAGGTGTTGTTTTGGAGGAGGAGGATGAGGCAGAAGAACAACCGCAGCAGGTGTCGCAGGGGGCTTGTGCTGCTCAACTTTCCCATGGTATTTTTCGTGGCTGGGGGGAGGAAGAGGACTTACCTTATATCACTGAGGAAGAGCAAGAGGAGATGGATAGTACGTCTGCATCCAACTTTGTGCAGATGGCGTCCTTCATGCTGTCCAGCCTGTAAAAAAACTCAAGGGGGATGAGCTGTACTGGGTGGCCACGCTACCAGACCCTCGGTATAGGCACAAAGTGGCGGAGATGTTTCCAAATCACCAGAAGGCAGAAAGGATGCAGCACTTGCAGAACAAGCTGGCAACTATGCTTTACAATACGTTTAAGGGTGATGTCACAGCACAACGCAATATAGCTACCACTGCCAGTAATCCTTCTCCCATGTCCACGCAGGCAAGGACAGGACGCTCCAGCAATCTCATGGTGATGTCGGACATGCGAACATTCTTTAGTCCAATGTCTTACCTTAGCGCTTCCGGATCCACCCTCCACCAACGCCTCGATTGGCAGGTAGCTGACTGCCTGGCCTTAAGTGTGGATGTAGACACTGTGAGCAGCGATGAACCCTTGGACTACTGGGTGCGCAGGCTTGACCTGTGGCCAGAGCTGTCCCAATTTGCCATCCTACTTCTGTCTTGCCCTGCCTCAAGCGTCCTGTCAGAAAGGACCTTCAGCGCAGCTGGAGGCATTGTCACTGAGAAGAGAAGTCGCCTAAGTCAAAAAAGTGTTCAATACCTCACCTTTTTCAAAATGAATGAGGCATGGATCCTGGAGGGCTACTGCCTGCCCAAAGACTAAGTCAGTCCCTGCACACTGCATCTCTGCCTGCACGCCGTGTGACTGCCTGTCCCATGACTAAGTCTGTCCCCACACAGCATCTCTGCCTGCAGGCCGCTTGACTGCCTTCTCCGCCACCACCAACAGGGTCCAGGACTCCAGGCAGATTCCTGCATCTTTAAGGCAGCTGCTAGCAGTGGCCGCTATAATAATTTTTCTGGTGCGTGTACATGCCTGCCTAATTTTTCTGGCTGCACTGCAGCTGAAACAACAAAACAAATGGCATGTACATGTGTCAATTCCCCTTCATGCAAAGAGATAAAAACAGGGAACACCAAGAGCCTAGTGTTGGGCGAACAGTGTTCGCCACTGTTCGGGTTCTGCAGAACATCACCCTGTTCGGGTGATGTTCGAGTTCGGCCGAACACCTGATGGTGTTCGGCCTTTTAAGTTCGGGTTCGACCCGAACTTCTAATGGCCGCCGAACAGGGCCGAATAGGGCCCCTGTTCGGCCGAACAGGGCCCTGTTCGGCCGAATACTGCCCCCCTATGGGGTCGCAGGCATAAGGGGGGACCATGCCCCGATCGCGGGGGGGGGGGACCGGAAATTCCCCCCACCCCCTCCGCTAGCGCTCCCCCCTCTGCCCGCTTCCCCATACAAAAATTTCAAGAAGTACCTGTGTCCGGTGGTAGTGGGTGGCTGCCTGGCTGGCAGTGGGCGGCACTATGAAGTGACTGACTGAGGAGGAGGAGTCCGGAGAGTGACGCGTTGAGGGAGGCCGGGCAGCGGGCGGTTCAGCAGTAGTACCGTACTACTGCTGATCCGCCCACTGCCCGGCCTCCCTCAAAGCGTCACTCTCCGGACTCCTCCTCCTCAGTCAGTCACTTCATAGTGCCGCCCACTGCCAGCCACCCACTACCACCGGACACAGGTACTTCTTGAAATTTTTGTATGGGGAAGCGGGCAGAGGGGGGAGCGCTAGCGGAGGGGGTGGGGGGAATTTCCGACCCCCCCCCGCGATCGGGGCATGCTCCCCCCTTATGCCTGCGACCCCATAGGGCCCCTAAAAGCGGGATGTTCGGGGAGTTCGGGGTTCGGCCCGAACATGCCGAACATTGCGGCCATGTTCGGCGAACTTTCCCGAACCCGAACATCCAGGTGTTCGCCCAACACTACAAGAGCCCCAATAGTGTAATTCGTACTGGACAAGGTGGCAATAAGTTTGTATTGCTAAATACTCACAAGTCAGGGTCACCAGCAGGCAACCACTGTAAAGGCAGGTGGGGAGATTGTCCTGACCCCACTCAGGATTAAGAAGTCGCTCTCTGTAGACAGGAAGAAAGGGTAGCAACCCTCCACCAAGGGTGGACTCAAAATTGTATACAATGACCAGAGGCGCCAAAAGTATAAGATTAGATTAAATGAGCTTAAAAACCAACTTAAATGGCAAAATTGAAGGAGGAAGTGGTGGTCTTACCTCCCTCAAGCTGACACGACAACGACTGTGATTCAGACAGTCAAACACATTTATTAGGAACTCCAAAAAGAAATGCAACGCGTTTCGCAGGTTCAACCCCGCTTCATCAGGCAATATAGGGAGGAGTATCAAACAATCTGCACAAGGATTCAGAGGCGCTTAATTTGAATCCTTGTGCAGATTGTTTGATACTCCTCCCTATATTGCCTGATGAAGCAAGGTTGAACCTGCGAAACGCGTTGCATTTCTTTTTGGAGTTCCTAATAAATGTGTTTGACTGTCTGAATTGCAGTCGTTGTCGTGTCAGCTTGAGGGAGGTAAGACCACCACTTCCTCCTTCAATTTTGCCATTTAAGTTGGTTTTTAAGCTCATTTCATCTAATCTTATACTTTTGGCGCCTCTGTTCATTGTATACAATTCCCCTTCATGATCGTTACCTTGCCATGGTGAATGGGGCTTGCGTGTCACAATAAAGCAATGACCGACGGCTATATGAGTGTGTCGCAGGGTGGCACACCAAAGATAATAAGGTTGTTGCTTCATTGTGGACAGACCAAATTCGATCAGCTGGACAATCACTGTTGTTCTGTCATTGAGCTACCTCAGCCTGGTGACCATATGGGCTTGAAAACCACTATCGCCTGCACTCTCGCCATAGTGCGCACCAGTCCAGCACGGCCGTCACAACACAAACAGCTGTTTGCGGTGCGTTACACAGTGAGTTTGGTGTGTCAGTGTGAAGCAGTACTTTTACACTCCCTGATTGATGTATACACATGCAAGATGTTTTAAAGCACTTTAGACCTCCAATTTAGCATGCAATGTGATTTCTGCCCTTAAAACGCTGCTTTTTCACCGGGACTTTTGGCATGTATCCCACTCCGCCATGCCCCCCTCCAGGAGTTAGACCCCTTGAAACATCTTTTCCATAACTTTTGTGGCCAGCATACATTTTTCTAGTTTTCAAAGTTCGCCTCCCCATTGAGGTCTATTGCGGTTTGCGAAAGTTCGCAAGTTCACGAACGTTTGCGGAGGTTCGCAAACCCAGTTCGCGAACCTTAAATCGGAGGTTCAGGCCATCTCTAATACTGACACCAGATAATTCAAAAATATATTAACATGGGGTCATTAGGTAAGTAATTATGGGTAATTAAGACTATTAAAAGATTTTATTTCATTTTTAACTCTTTTGGGCATTGGGTAAGGGTACATTAGTACTAAAAGTTCAAGGTAAATGTGTTCATGAGGAAATTAAGGCTCTTTTTATAAACAATATGCTGTGAAGTTATTGATTAGTTTTAAGTAATAGCATAATATGCGAAAGATAAACAAAATACTATACAATATCAAGCAAAACTGTTTCAAACAGTAGGTCGAAAGACATGGATCGTGAAGGTTATATATGGAAACAGTACAAAATAAAAATAAAATATTAGAAGCATGCCACTGACATCCTAAGTCAATAATACTATTGTTTTACTAACTCATCATTGGCTATGGGTATTATGTTTTGTTTTTGGTGATAAGACTTTCTTACACTCCTATTATGTTGCTCAGGTCTTGAGGAGCAAAAGGCCTGAGAACACTGCTGCTTCAATGCTGCAACCTGAATCTTTCACAGGTGTTTGTAACTACTTATAGGATTACAGGCCCTGGAATACTGCTTCTGCCATATTAAATCCTGTTTCCGCCACAAGTTGCTAAAATTATTGTTTTAGTTTCCAAGGATCTAATTGGTCAAAGACCTGGGAAGACTCCTGTTGATATTTACACAACTGCTGCTGCCACATGAGTTAAAGTTGGTACTAGGCATGGGCAAACATCACGATTTTGCATTTGATACCGTGTTCACAAATTTTACCACAACAATTTGCAAACCAGCCCCACTGACTTTAATGGCAGGCCAACATCAAAGGCCTCTGCAGCCCCATTTTCTTAAAGTGGATCTGAACTCTTGCACAAGACAGGAGGAAAACATAGATAAATGCACCCTGTATGTATTTAGAGAACTTAGCCTGTCTAATTGTCCCTCATCTGTGAAATGTCAGGCACTAAATCACTTTTGCCCAGTGGGCTATAATGGTGATGCCGCCACACCCTACACAGCAAAAAAGCAATAACAACAAATAAGCACAGCAGGGTCAGTGTCATATCATATCCAACAACAGCCTATCTCTCACTGTACCTCTGTCTGCAGCAGCAGTCCCTCTCACTACACTGACCGATGAAGAATGGAAATTCTCACTAGGATTGTGTCTTTTATGGGAAGGAGTGGCTCAGGATTCAAGACCAGATTTAGCTTTTTGTGCCCCCAGGCGAAGTATGATGTGTTGTGCAGAAGTACAGAGGCGCCCGAAGGTTAAAATAAATTCTGAAAGTATATTTTAAAAAGGGTGGTGCTGGATGAAACACCTCCCCAATGACGACAGATCGCACTGATTCGCATAAGGAAATCAGCTTTATTCTTACTCCACAACAATGTATGTATGAAGTGGTGCTCCTTTTATGTGCAAAAATTCCATGTGCTGGCCCCTCTTCCATGTGTAGCATCCATGTATACTGCCCCACTCATTCATAAACAGCTCCCTTGGGCATCAGTTTACCCAATTCATGTGTAGATGCCAATTTTCAGCCTCCTATTTCTTATATACCCCCCTTTTCTGTTCAGGTGCCCCCTTGGACTACAGCTACCCAAGGTCCGGGCCTCCGTGACCTTTCCAGAAATCTGGCCCTGGCGGGTGGTGATCATGGCTGATTGGTCATCCTGTCCAACTTGACTGCAGGGTGAAGGGTCAAAAGATGGCACTATGTGAAAGTATAGGGTGGGCTCGAACTACCTGAATAGTTCTTGCTACTCACGAGCATGCGAGTAGCAACCGTTTGTCAGAATGGTTAACTGGCAAATGTGTTCCACCATCCCTAGTTTGTATATTTGGACTTCTCTGGGCTAAGTCTGGGTATTCATGCAGGTAACAAAACTGTTATCTATTTACATTTTTTATGTCTTAGTGGGCTTGCAGGTGCAGACTCCACTTTAACACCATGCATTTTCTACTTCAATGGTCCCTAGTTGCAAGCAGTTCCACTATCAATTGTCCAAGAACTCCTTCTGTTACTGTTTTTTTCTTGCCAGAGGCAGTTACATTAAAATTACAATTACATACTAGGAGAACCCTTGCTGTATTAGCTCATGCTCCTCCTTTTAACACTTTCCTGCCAATTTTGTACTAAGCATGGAGATGACTATAAGGAGTTTTGTTAATAAATAACAAAGCAGCTCAACAACTACTGGTGGCATTTTATGCCATTTTCTAATATAATGGCACAGGACTATGTGGGGTACTGCTAATGAATAAAAAGTGCAGTTAAAGGAGTCTACTGCACAGTTTCTATGGAAGCAAGGCCTTCAGCATTAGAAGTTCTGTACTAAAATGTTCAGAATGTCTTCCTCCTGATAGAGTCTTAATGTAAGTTTTTTACCTAGGTAAAGCCATTTTGGCTGTCAAAAAAAGCTAGCCCTCCTGTTGTATTACTGTTGTTTCTTTAGTCTGACATATTTGGGTTATCAGCAGGCATGAAAAGGCTTGTGGTTTGTATAGGGCGCAATTGAGTACAGAGCAGAAATAATGCTATTATGGTAATAATAAGTGGCAGCTAACTTAGGGGCAGGAATGGAAGGGATAGTATTTGAAATTTGAAAAGTCCTTAAAGAGAATCTGTATTGTTAAAATCGCACAAAAGTAAACATACCAGTGTGTTAGGGGACATCTCCTATTACCCTCTGTCACAATATTACCGCTCCCCACCGCATTAAAAGTAGTCAAAAACAGTTTTAAAAAGTTTGTTTATAAACAAACAAAATGGCCACCAAAACAGGAAGTAGGTTGATGTACAGCATGTCCACACATAGAAAATACATCCATAGACAAGCAGGATGTATACAGCCTTACTTCTGAATCTCATGAGATCACTTGTGTGTGTTTACCTTCTGTCCCCAGCTTCTCTCATGCACTGAACATTACAGGCTTCCTGCAGACAGCTCTGCCTATGTCGTTAATTCCTCAGTATGTGACAGACCAGCTCCTTTCACAGCCTCCAGAGGAGGATTTTTATCCAGCTCTCTTCTATCACTGATAAGATAGCAGAGAAGCTGCTGGCTTATGTAAATAAAACACACACTGGAGTGTGCATAGAGGAACAGTTCAACACTGAAAAACTTGGCAGCCTTCCAGACACAGGCCGACAAGTCTGACAGGGGAAAGATACATTGATTTATTACAGGGATGGTTATAGTAGAAAGAGCTGCAGTAAGCCAGAACACATTAGAATAGGTTTAGGAACTTGTAGGATGGTAGAAAAAACGTTGTAATTTTTGTTACAGAGTCACTTTAAAGTAAATCTGAAGCAAGAAATTAAAAAAACAAAACAACATATACTAACCTGAGGAGAGGGAAGACTCTGGGTCCTATACAGCCTTCCTGTTCCTCTCCTCATCCCCTTGTCCCCTTGCAGACTCCTCCACTTAAATCTCCCACTGTGGGAGGCTTTGGCAGTCTTTGGGAGACTGAGTGCTCCCAAAGATGAGCAGCTCTGTACTGTGCATGTGTGAGTACACAAGAGAGGGCACTTGCGGGTGCGTAGTATGGAGTGGTCCATCTTTGGGAGCCCAAGTGCTCCCAAAGACTTCCAAAGCCCACCCACAGTGGAAGAGAGTAGTCTCCAACCCATGGGTCAGAGACTGCTAACGGGGAGCCAGCACAGAAACAGTTGGACAAGGAGAGGAACAGGAAGGCTCTATAGGACCCAGAGCCTCCCCCCTCCTTAGGTAAGTATCTGTTTTTTGTTTTTTTAATTTGTGGCTTCAAACTCCCTTAAAGAGTGATTACAGGCCAGTATTGAGGCAATCCTTCAGTACTGATTTAACCATTACAGAGACACAGTAACACTTGCTGGAATAGGGTGAGGGAACTAACGATGTCCTTTAAATTACAGAGTTCCAAGAGAGCTTATGGTCACCCAGAACCACTTGGATAGCATAAGGGGATAAAATAACGATTACTATAAAAAAGTGATGCTAAATATAATTTTGCCTTCTTACAACAGGAGGCTGATAATTCAGCGGTAAGTGAGCAACTGTGTTTTCCCATGATGCATCACTTTCAAATATGCAAATCATCTCTTTATGCTGCTGAACGCAATGCACACATGTAGAACTGCTGGTGTACAGTGAGCCTATAGCTTATAAATTTTACAGAGCCAGCCTAACCAGCATCATTTTATGAAAAACAAGCTAAGGTACATTGCATATTCAGTTGCATGCTTGTAAGGATAAATGAATATCAAGTTTTTTCTTCAGCAACTTTAAAACCAATCACCTAAAAAGAATGAATACTAAAAAGGGATTTATAATTACCCATGTCATTTGTGAAGCTGAAAAATGTCTTTAGCCTGAACTCTACTTTGTTTCTTTCCTCTTTTAGGAAGTTGAAAAATATCACTTGCTTGTCTTTTCATTACACAAAATGATGTCTATGCTGTAGATTTTGTCTTCGTATTCTGTTGCATCGCTCTCTGTCAGAATTTGATCATCTGAAAACCTAACAAATATATGTTACCTTACCAATTACTTTAGGTAACAAGCTGGCAAGTAACATGACTTCAAATTTAAAATCTGTTCTTTGTGATGAAAAATATATGCATGCTCTTGACACTTAATTAAAATAAAATCACTTTTCATTTAAAAATCATCAAAATGAATGTAAAATGTGAAGACAGGAAAAAGAGTCGAAATGAAAAAAAAAAAGTAAACCAAATTAGGACAATTTGTTATATTGTGATTTTCTGATTTACTGAAAGAAACATGTGCATATTAGTTTTGTTCTTAAAGAAGTCATCAGCATTATATATTGCAAGGAGTAATGGCAATTGGCAAGACAACATTGACAGCCACTCAAAAGTGTCCCTAATGAGTTTATCTGTCAAATGAGAGTATTTAAGACTGCCAGTTACTGGAATTACTCCATTAGTATTAACTGTTCCTTGCAGCTAGTTATTCATGCAGGCAGATCGGAATTTGTGGGCAGTCTATACTTTACAAAGACTCCAGCCTGTTTGAATAATCCATGTAGGATGTCCATCTCTGAGGAGCTCTTCTGTTTAATTAGCAGGCTGTCATTGTCTTCTCCTCCATTTATAGACCAAGCTGTTTGTTCCTTGTGCATTGCCTGGCCAAATCAATAAACAGTGGAGGAGATGGTGTAAAGTTGTTAAATAAGCGAAAGACTTTGAATACATCAGAACTTCTGAATAGAGATGTGGCGAATGGTTCCCGAACCGTTCGCCGGCGAACATCTCCAAATCCCTGGGGCTCTTACTACTTCCGGGTCGCACTGACCCGGAGTAGTATGCCTGCGCTGCCCGGCGGAGCGCGTCCTAGATCGCGCTCCTGTTGCCAGGCACTTTCTGTGCATGTGCGTGATGTCATGAATGACGTCACGTTCATGCGCAGAGAGCGCCCGGCAACAGGAGCACGATCTAGGATGCGCTCAGCCGGGCAGCACAGGCATACTACTCCGGGTCAGTCCGACCCGGAAGTAGTAAGAGCTCCAGAGATGTTCGCCGGGCGAACAGTTCGCCACATCTCTACTTCTGAAGACACACTTCAAACTAGCGAAAGAGTGAGGTTTATGTAGGTGTATCATTTTAGCAGCAGGAGCAAACATGCAAGCCACATTGAACATGTGTACATAAATGCACTAACTATTCCCATGATCCTCCCTCTTTGTATAAGGGCACATTTCCTCCTGATGGTCTGCACCTAACAATGAGTGAGTAGCTTCTCTCACAAACACATCCTGATACCCATAACAGAACTGGGTGGGCAACACCCTTGTATATATGAAGAAAAGAAAAACATCTGTTTAACTGAGAACCAGCTCCCTCTTGTCCCTCTCTCCTCTAGGTCTGCAGTCCACCTGCTGTTAGGGCCCGTTCACACCTGAGCGGGAATCGCGCGATTCCCGCTCACGGCAAACCGCTACACAATGTAGCGAGTGGCAGTGTTCTTACTGCCGCGGTTGCGGTTAGCGATAACCGCAACCGCGCTGCATGCAGCGGTTTGCCGGCGACGAGCGTTCCGCGATTTGCGATCGTGATTAGCGTGCATAGCACGCTAATCGCGATCGCTCCAAAACCGCCGCAGTGTCCAGTGATTTTTCCGCGCTAATCGCGGGAAAATCACTCTTGCAAAACACCGGCGGTAATCGCCAGCGTTCTGCGATTTTATGTGTGAACGGGCCCTTAGACAACACTGTCACTTTTTCTCTACTTTTCCACACAGCAAGAAGCCTCCACACACAGTGCTGCAGCCAGGTGTGTAACTACAAACCATTGGGCCCCCAGCAAAAATATAATAGGGCCCACTCCCTAGGTCCCTCTCCCCATGACAACCTCACCAAGTTTCTTATAAAACTCTCTCCCCATAATACATTACACCACCTATCCCCCATAACAAGGGTGGACACCCCCCACCATAAACCCATATACACATAGCAAGAGCCATATAGCTATTCGACAGTTGTACTCTAACACAAACACACACACACACACACACACACACACACACACACACACACACACACACACACACACACACACACACACACACACACACACAAATAGCATTTTAGTAAGGGGGCTTTTAGGACCATTGTAGCCACTTACACACCCCAACGGGTTCTGGTGCACCATGAGATTGTTGGTTAGTTTGTACCTATATGATATATTTAACTGACATTTTTTATCGTAACAACCAACAATTTATACAGGAAAATCATGACGATTATCAAGGACACACACACACACACACACACACACACACACACACACACACACACACACACACACACACACACACGCACACACACACACACGCACACACACACGCACACTATACAAAATGTGTGTGTGTGTGTGTCCTTGATAATCGTCATGATTTTCCTGTATAAATTGTTGGTTGTTACGATAAAAAATGTCAGTTAAATATATCATATAGGTACAAACTGACCAGCAATCTCATGGTGCACCAGAACTCGTTTAAAGTGGATCCTAGATAAACTTTTACTCATTGCACAATTGTGTTCCTTTCATATAGTTTATAGGGCATTCCTCAAGCCAAATACTTTTTATGTTTTGTTTTAATACACTCATTCCCTATAAACTAAACAAGCCTCGCCCACAGCTTTTTAGAGAGCCTTTTCACTGTAGCAAGGGCTTATGGGAGCTCAGTCTAGGCAGGAGGAGGAGGAAGTTACTAGCCAGAGATTTCAGAGGCAGAGGGGAGAAGGGAGGAGGAGAGGGGACTGAATTTGTCACATTACACACAGGTAAGCTGATAGCAACTCCAGCCCTCAGCCTGTGACAAACAGAACATGGCTGCCCTCATTGTATCACAGGAATAAAAAATCATAAACTATTGAAGCTGTTTGCAGCTAGATTTGCTGTGTAAACTATTTAAACTTTAGATAAGATACATAGAGAAGTTACTTTTTGTAGCTAGTTTTTCATCTCGGATCCGCTTTAAGTCCACATCTGGACTAAGTGTGGCTAGTATAACTTCATTCCCAACCTTCATAGCAAGTGTGGTCAGTATAAGCACTTCTCACATACAAAATAAATGTGTGTACCACTCTTCCCTCATCTTCCCCCATACACGAGGTGCCAGCATAGCTTAAATCCAAAAATGGCCAGTTGATTAATTCTTCAATGCCCAGAGGGATTGTCTCTGTGAGGAAAGTTTGTTAGCAACACTATTCTAGCTGATCTTCTCTTTCATAAAAGTCTGAAGGCTTTGCTACGTTAGTATATGCATATCCCACTATTAATTTCTACAGGGTGTAAGATAAGCAAAACCAAGATTACACGTGTGGACTTTAACTTAAGCTATTTATTCCACATCAATAGCTAAATGGTAGATCACCCCTAGTTTAGTTGTAAGTTGTGGAAGAAACAGTTTATACTACACTATACTTAAATGCTTAAATTGTCCCTGCAATCAGTGATCAAAGAAAATGTGGATATTCTTTTGCACGTTTATTTTTGCGAAAGTAATGAAAAATTAGACGTTTGAGCAAAAATGCTAACTAAAATCATTTTGTTATAAGTTTTAGTTTTTTTTCATTTTTCATTAAATTTTGCACTTAAAATAATGATTTTTACTTTTTTTATTGCATCAGAAAGAAAAAATTATTTTCTTTAACTACATTGTGAAAATACGTGGTATTTTCGCAAATACTTGCTCAAAACCAAAAATAGTCTTTTTGATGCGAAAATTGTGCAAGCAACACCCACTACAACATAATTTTCTGGAATTAAACATTGTTTTTGTTTATTTATTTTTGTTTCAAAATATTGTATTATACTATATTTTTATGTATAGGAAGGCTGTTTTACATGATGTACTCTTAGAATTTCTGAATAGTAGGGGATGGACACAAAGTATATCCTAAAGTCTTTCATAAATTATATACACACTTAAAAACATCCAAACAAGATCAGAAAGTTTACAAAGCTTTGTGGAATTGTGACATATTAAGAGTCAACAGCTTTTATTCAATCCCTTTGGTATGGTGTGATTTAATCTTTGTGCCTGTGGCAATCTGCAAAGCAGTTGTCAATGCTCCATTGGTACTGACATTTCTACCACTATCAATGGATTTCATGCTGTTCTAATCAAGGATCCTTTCTATGCTCCCATCTGATATAATATCAAAATGATGCTTCTTGGCACTATTATAAAATCACAGTTGCTGATTTCTACCATGTACATAAAGGTCTTCTAGTTTTCTTTTTCTATAGACCCTTTCTTAATCTCTCTCTCTCTTTCTTTCTTTCTCTGTTAAACTACTCAACAAATACAGTTTAACAGATGAAAAAGCAGGTAACACACACGTAGCATTTATTTTTAAAGCGAAAATTAAAGCTTGCATTTTCTTTACACAATTAAGTGAGCAGCAATCTTTTTGCTTACTTAAATTATTCCTCTGATTAAAAAACAAGCAAAGAAAAAACAAAAAATATAATGTGCCAACACATCCCATAGTGCTGTAGAAAAAAGGAACAAACATGGGGTACAAAATAATACAGACAATAGTAAACACCACCAATTTACGAAATACAGAGTTGGTGCAAAATACAGAATTGGTGCAAAATACTGAATTGGTAATTACAGTGACAAAATTAATATGAACAAATTGCAAGACACAAAATGAGTGAGAGAGCCCCGCCCTTGCAAGCTTACAATCTAAAAGAATGGGGGAGGGCGGGGTCAAGAGGTGGGGTAGTATACAATATTCATACCTAGAGGCAATGTGTTGGTTATCAAGTAGGAGTGCAACTTGGCCAGAGGTCAAAGGGGAATTGGCTTAAGCCCTAGAAAATAGTATATGCTTGATGGAAAAAGTGAGTTTTCAAAGCATGTTTAAAGATGTCAAAGGTGGAGAGTGATGGATGTGTTGTGGCAGGGGATTCCAGAGGAGGGGTGAAGCACGTGCACAATCTTGTATACATGAATGCTAGGAGGTGAGTCTAGAAGAGGACAAAAGAAGGTCATGTGCAGATGTGAGATTGCGGTTGGGTTGGTAGTTAGAGTTTGAAATGGATCCTCTGGTTAATTGGTAGCCAATGAATAGCTTGACATAGAGGAACAGCAGAGAAAGAGCGAAACGAAAGATGAATGAGCAGCCGAGTTCAGTACTGGAGAGGTGCCAGTCCATTAGTTGGTAGTTCACAAAGCAGTATGTTACAATAGACCAGACAAGATATTATAAGAGCATGTATTAACATTTTAGTTGTATCCTAAATGAGGGTCCTTTTCCACTGCAAAATGCAAACGCATGCATTTTTGACCAATTTTGATGTGCGTTTTTTGTGCGTTTTTTTATGCATTTGCGTTTTTCTGATTGGCAAGTGTTGTCTTGATTTGTGAAAATAGATACTAGTGGTTAAATCAATCAAAACGCAAAACGCAACATTTCTGTGTGTTTTTCATGCGTTTTTCATGCGTTCCTATACTTTACATTGAAACGCAAAATGCATCATAATCGCACAGACATGCGTTTGCGTTTTAAAAAAAATCAAAACGCAGCAGTGGAAAAGGCTACCTAAGATTCTTATTTTAAACAGGCTGCACTTAAGAATCCGCAGACACATGTGTTTTGCGTTTTGGCAAAAAAAATGCAGCTAGTGTAAAAGGTCCCTGAGAAAAGGTCAGAGGTGAGATATGTTTTTGAGTTGGAGATATAGGGAGCTGGTTAGGGAGTGAATGTGAGGAATAAAGACAGAGAGAAGTCAAATTTTACCCCTAAGCACCATGCTTTGAGAACTGAAGTTATAGGGGTGTTATTAACATTTATTGTTATATCAGGCAGAGAAATGGGCAGAGACAGTGGAAAATTATTAGTTCTGTCTTATTCATTTTAGGTTTTAAGAAGCAAGAGGTCATGAAAGAGGATAAATAGAAATCATGTCATTCTCAGCCCCTGTTTAGCCTGAAAGACCCCCCCCCCCCCCTTAACCTAAGAAAATACATATTTATGGCCATAGCTTGAATGGCTTAGGATGTCCAAATTATTATTTTTCAGAATTTGTTGTTTTTTAGTTGTGATAGCTAGGGAGGGGGGTCACTTTTGTCAGATAATAAAGCTGCCCATTCTTCTTGGCAAAAACACCTAGACAATACTCCCCTTTACCCCTGTGGCCCAGAGTCACCTCAAAACCACTCCACCTCTCCCCTCCCCTTCTCTGGAACACTCAGGGAACCTGAAAGGGAAAATACACTATTATTATTTTTTTTTTGATATTGCGCCAACATCTTCCATAGCGCTGTATATAGTAAAAAACAAAAAGTGGAGAACATTCATACATGAGAAGTTCAAAATTCCATCCCAATAAGGACAACCAGCAATATAAATACAGACAAGATTGAGGAGTGGTTTGAGACATTACCAATACATGTGCATGTTCTATATCATAGATTATATCAAAATACTAAATTCTAGGAAGAGGTCCCTGTTCTTGCGAGCAATCTGGAGGGTAGTGAGATATTAGATGAAGCAATGTCCAGATAGATAAGAGTGGATTTTAGAATGCTAGGCAATTGATCCCCAGTGACGACAGGGGCGGGAGAAGCAGAGAATGATCAACAGTGTCAAAGGCAAAGGAAAGTAGTATTAGTACAGAGAATTGGCCATTAGATTTTGCAATGATGAGGTTGTTTGCATCTTTATTAAGGACTGTTTCTGTATAATGCTGAGTGTGGAAGCCAGGCTGGAGGGGGTCCAAAAAAGAATTGGCAGAGAAACAAATTAATTCTGAATAGATGTGGCATTCCTGCAATTTGGGAACATGCCAGTAGCAATAGAGAGGTTAAAAAGCATTGTTAAAGCAGAAATGAAGGAGAATGTAAGCTGGGGGATAAGGTAAAAGGGAATAGGGTAGTGAGGTGTGCTGTAGAGATTAGTGAAGAAATATACTGTTCGGTTAAGGTATTGAAAGTTGTTAGCAGGGAGGAGGCTTGAGTGAGTGCCCGGTAGGGATGTTCCGAAAGGCTCATTTCCGATCCCGCGGAAATCTCGATTTCCACCTATGCCAATTTTTACACAGAGATTAACCATAGTGTTCCAAGCATTTCATTGGTAACAGTTCCTGTAAACTGAATACATTGAGAATGGTTGGCATTGAGAAGCTCAATCCATCATGGAGGGGGTGAAATAAAATCAGAGAATTGTCTAAAATGGAGGCTAGATGTATATATGAACTTGGAACCCTTGAACCAGAAGGACTAAACATAGAAATATACCTTAACTGATTCCTTAGCAATTCCTAATTCATTTTTATTTTATTTTTGTATTTTATTTCTTATCTGCATATGGTCACATATAAAATTATGCACATAGGTACAGCCCTATATTGGTAGGGGGGAGGGGGGGTTGCGCTGCATATTTGAGCATTTTTTTCCTCAGTTTAGCTAATGTACCAACATTTGCATAGCTTTAGTGCAGCATTAGGAGCACTTATTTTTATCTGCTAAAATATGCTACCCCTTTAAAAACGGGATTGCCCTGTGCAATATGGGTGGCCACATATGGTGTTTTTGAGCATGATTGTGAAATAATACAATTTTAATAAATATGTATTGTGTTAGTTGGAGACATGCAGTTAAAACTTTTTGACCCAACTGTTAACTAGTTTTGGACATATAATCTAAATCTATGATGTCTGTTTTTAAGGGAGGAGTCACCTCCTGGCTGGCAGGTCTGGAGGCGTGTTTAGGAGATAAATACAGGTGCATACGTCACTCTGGGTAGCCCCTTATGATTGTTACACAACAAAGTGCATAGGGCAGAGCCTCAGACTAACGTATGCACACTGCATGGACTGTCACAGTGTGCTAGCGGCGATTTACATTTTTATGCTGGCGGTGAATGACAGTGGTGCCTCAGGTCTAGTATAGCAGTCACCCAGGAGCTGACTCCATCTACAGTATGATCTGTTTGTTCACCCTGGTCAGCTGTATTTTGGCAGTTTTTAGCGTTTTTTAATAATTAATACTGAATTACACTGATTTTCCCTATCATATGGCCTTCTTGGCAGCTTCGATCAACTGTGATGACCACCAGATAAGCACCACAGAGAGGAGCACCTAATCAGAGAGGCGACGGATGGGCCATACACCCAAAGACGCAGATTGGTCTGTTAAGACCCTACAATCCATTGAGTGGTACCCTGAAGGGGGGGGGGGATTTGATTGTATATCACTCAAAGTTAAAGTGCTAAGAGCACAACTTTTGCTTTATCTTGGACAACGCTGGACATAACCCAGAAATTGTTTGCAACACTTGGTCACTGTTTGCGGACATTTATACCTGTTTATTGAGGCTCGTTACATACTTTTGTGTTGTGCCAGGAGGTGAAAAGCCCTGACAGCTAACAAGCGCAGTTTACTCTGCTTTTCTTATGCCATTTTATTATTTCCATTTTTCCGATTTCCAATTTTCAGTTTTTGCGATTTCTGATCTTCCATTGTTGCTTCTGAGGTCTGTGATTAGGCTCAAATTACTGAGTTGCAGTAAATTGGATTTTCATGGAATTCTGATTTCCATTTTCTAATTTCCAAATTCTGATTGGAAATTTAAATTCTCCGGAATCCGAATCTGCATCCCTAGTGACTGGTCATTAGTGTGTTTAAATATCTATAACTACGGTTCTATATATGACCATATATATAGAACTATAGATATATTCATTAACAGGAAAAATACCCATCCCAGATAACTAAAAAATTCAATTTAAGAACAGTGTCAGAGTGGTGGTAGTTTGTAATGTTTTAATTGTATGCTTCTGACAGGTTTACTTTGTTTGCAATTTTATAAATAATATTTTCCTTAAAATAGAATTCCTGAAAAATAAAGTACCATATCCAGATGCCTTTGTAAAATTTGAGTGAACTAGATGATATCATCCATAGGCAAATGCAGGGGGTGGGGAATTACAGCTGCCCAGAATCCCCCCTCTCAGACCAGGACCATGGCAGTATCATGGGACATGCACAAGTTGACATACAACCAATAAATCTGGTGCACGGGTCTTTATTTATATAGTATATCCCCTAATTAAAGGGGGGAAGGCTGGGTGCAACATTTTCTTAAACTAGTATACAAATAAGAACCCGCCACTCATCTACTTTAAACATACAAAACTTCATTGCTTCAAACTTGCAGTGGGTTTAAACTGGTTCCCCACAACCCCCCATACCCATTAAAATCTCCCAGATGCACTGGTTTCCATAAGGAGCGCTCCTATGAACATGCACACTCACTTTCACACCACACATATTATCCTGGACGTCCAGTCCTTCTTTAGTTTTGTACGAACGAAGCTGGGCCATACAAGTCCGCTGGGCATACAGTATCAATCGGGCCTTCGTATAAGAGCATCGTAAGTCCTGTATGACAGAGCACCTTTACTCAGATGCACTTCCATGTGCTCACTGATTACAACTTACTTCTCTTGGCAGAGTCCAATTATATGCGCATTTCACACTAACTGCAGGTAAGCTTCCAGATACAGCATCTTACTCCTGGTAATATTGGCTGACTGTGATGATTTGCTCAGCTGCCTGTGCAGGCAGGCAGCTTTTTGACCATTGTTTTGATTTGCATGCTGCAGGCCTCTGGAAAGAACAGCTTCTGTCAGTTTTGCAGCTTGTGCTTGCAGAGGAATTTGCATACGTTGTCATGCAAATTGCCTGGCCACATTCATTGGAGGCGTGTACTATAAGTACTATGTCTTTGCCACAATGCTTCGCTGTTCATAAGGATTTCGTCCTATGTAACACTCCTGGTGGGGTGTCAGCCTTGCTCTCTGTTTGAACATCAGCTTAGAGTAATTCCTAAATCTGCGCTAGGCAGATTTCCCTAGTGCTGTTAGGATTGTATTATCTGTATTGCCTGTTCTGTATTGTCTTGCCTGTTTGCCATTGTCCTGTCCCTATGGTGGTTGACAGGAAATGGTTCTGATCTCTGTTCTTGGAGTATAGCTAGTGCAGCGGTTGCTACTAGCTATCTGTTCTGTTCTGTCTCCTGGGATCGCACTAGCTACTTTTTGCTAGCGCCGGGGATCCTTCTGTTCTGTCTCCTGGGATCGCGCTAGCTACTTTTCGCTAGCGCTGGGGATCCTTCTGTTCTGTCTCCTGGGATCGCGCTAGCTACTTTTCGCTAGCGCTGGGGATCCTTCTGTTCTGTCTTCTGGGATCGCGCTGGCCACTTATCGCTGGCACTGGGGATCCTTCTGTTCTGCTACTCTGTACTTGGATCGCGCTAGCCACTTTTCGCTAGTGCTGTGGATCCTATCTCTCGATTGTCCCTGTTTTCGTGTGTCATCTGCTACGCTTGCTGGAGGCTCGGTGAGGTAACCGTTAAGCAAGCGCTCGCGTCCTCTGTTTCATGTTTGTCTGTTAATGGTTAGTTAGGCGTGCTTGTCTCTAATGTGCTTATCACGTGGAGACGGCGCATAACCGCGTGCACTGTTGCGAATGAGTGCGGTGTTCGCGGTTAGCTAGCATTTGTTATTTTCCGTATCTCCTCATTGTATTATTTGCTGTGCCTTTGCTAACCTCGTATTCTGTTCTGATCTGCCTTGTGTCTTGTCTGGCGATCGCACCTCTCGCGATCGCGTTCCTATTTCATATCTGCTGTTGTGTGTGTGCGGTTGCGGGGTGGCGGCTGGATTGGCACACTTACATACAACCTGTCCCTTTGCTCATTCTCATTCGCAATCGCCTCTCTTGCGATTGCGTTCTGCGTTTTGTACAATTCCTGTCTGGCATTTGTGGAGGTACAGAGGATTGGTTCCTCTGCACTCCCCAGCGCCATCTGCCGACAGGAATTTTCCCTCTACGGGTGCGTAGCACCTTTTGCTGGGTTCCTGCAAATTATACGCTTGTGGAGGATTTCCGCCGTGTCAGCGCACGCGTTGTGCGCTGATCACGGGGAAAGTTCCACAATCGTTACAGTATGAACAGCCCAACCCAAAACCCCAGTGTAGACGGAAATTCTGATTTGTACGATTTTGTCGAGTTTGGGTCCTGTGTCTTTAAGAGCTTTAAAAGGTTTAATTCAGAGACCAAGGCGGAATTTCTTTCTGAATGTGTGAGGTTTTGCCTGAATCCCACCTTTCAGATTTCTGATCCGTCCACGTCGGCTCTTCTGTTTGCCTATGTGCTCTTAAAAGACGATTTGTTTACCTGGGCATATAATCTGTTAAAAATCAATTCTTGGAATGGTAATCTGTATCAGTTGCTTGCAGAGATATTCTCTCACTGGTTTAAACTGCCTGGCTTACCACCTGCTCTGATTGAGTGTGTAGCTGCTGATAAGTCAGCTGATCTTTCCCTTCCATTCAAAACCTTTCAGTATGACAATCAGTTCAATGTGTCTGTTGCCACTTCAGGTTTTAAACAGCAGACATGCAAAGTGGCGAAAAAGAGAAAAACTAAAAAACGCAAGCATCGGAATAAAACACTCCCTATTGATGTTTGTAATGATGTTGTTCCGTCTCCGGCTTTTTTGCCCCAATCCAAAGCTTATGTGGATCCTGCTATAGGTAGGATCGCACACTACATTGAAGCAGTTAAAAAATCTGTTCTTGTTCCTGAACTCCACCCCTATGGAGATTATTTGGATACTGGCCTGTTTGAACCCCCATTTGCTTCCTGGGATATTGGGGCCTTGCTGGAAGAATTCGATTTTGATTGGAAAGCCTTTTGCGATTTTTACATCGCAAAAAGCGAAAATGTCTTGAATGCTTGTCTCGATTCGATGTACCTTCTGATTGATTCCGATGAATGTGACAAGGATGATGTGGATCTGGTGATCTATGTATGGCAAACGATTTTGGATGAGTTGCACACACACCAACCAATTGATTCCAATAAAGAGACATCGTTGTCGGATGATTGTTCCTGCCTTTCTGGGGTAAAGCATGAGAGTCTTGACTTTGTGCAATCTGAAATGAATGAGTGTGCCGCTGTGGTTGATTCCTGTGTGAATCCTGAAGGATTCGCTCCTGACAGTGTGCAGTTTAAATCTGTGCAATCTGATGCCTGTTTCTCGGATGTTCCTGCAGATTGTGATCGGCATGAGTCTGCCGGTTTCCTCAAGGATGTGTGGGATCCTTTGTCATTTAGAAACAGATCTTTGAGATCTTCCGTCTGTGACCCTGCTATGGGGAAAAGTTCTCGACTATGCAGCGTCAAAAGTAAATGTAATATGCCTAATAAAGTTTGTCCTGTTGATGTCACTATTTCTTCTGCAGATGAGTCTCTGTCTCACCCTGTTCACACCTGTAAGGGCCCGTTGCCTGGGGACAGTTGCTCCAGCGTTTCGGTCCTAGATGCCTTGCAGTCTGCTCCGCAGATCGCGGAGGTTTGCGCTATAGAAGCGTCAGTTTCACAACCTAAAGTGAATTTTGATTCGCAGGTTTTGCGTTCTGATTACTCGGATTCGACATTGTTAGCCGAATCTAAGAGTGAGACAGCGCTTCGGTTTTGCGAATCTGATGCTGAACCCTCTTTGCCTTATTCAGAGACGCTTTCTCTGAATCTGCCCTGTACCATGAATAAAAACATGATCTCCACTTGCACTGACATTTGTGAGTCCCTTTCTTGTTTTGAGAAAAATGCTGATTCTGCACCCTGTACTCTGGATGAGTTAATATTGCCTTGTACAATGTCTCCTGCAGTGCCCCTAGAGGCTCGTCTAGGTATTGCTGCTATACTCACCTGTTTTTCTGCAGTTTTGGAGTTGCAAGCTAATTTGACTGCTACGCAGAATTCGGGGTGCAGTGAGATTAAAGTTGGGGAGTCAGTGTGTGTTCTAGTAGATATTCCTGTACATTCCGCTCATGATGATGAGATCCAGTCTCAGTTTATAGTGGAACCTTCCCTGGGACATTTGCCCTGTCCACAAAATAAAGTTCTAGTTTTGCCCTGTAACATGGATAGTTCAGAATCCTTCTCAGAAAACTTGAAAAATTATGTTCCTGAAGTTTTGTCTGATGTTCTGGAGGTCTCCGAGTTCCTCCCAAAGGAAGCAGAACTTGTAGGAGATGTCTCCTGCCCCCCAAGTCCTTCTGAGGTGTTGCCCATTTCAGTAGGCATTGCTGTTGTGCTGACTACCTTTGCAGCTCTGGTGGAGCTTCACTCATATGTAGTCAATGATGATATTGCAGTCACAGAAATTTCTGAATTTGAGTCCGAGTCTTCTTTTGAAAGTCCAGTGCTTGAGACCATTGCTCGTGATGATTCTCTGCCCGGTCCTGGTTTTGGTTTCCTCGTGTCGGACTCTGAGGTTGGCAGTTCCCCGACATGACCTAAGGTTTCTCCTGTGCTGGTGTACCCCAGTGTGCTCTGTGACCCAGAAAGCCCAAGTGTGCCTCGGTTACCAGCGTACTCAGATGCTTCCTCGGTGGAGACATGCTCTGATATGGTCTGCCTGCTTGCATGCCCAGAAGTGGTCCCTGAAAGTCTTGATCTTGATGGGGGTCCTCGTAATTCTGAATCCGGAATTGTCATTGGTTCCATGGGGGTTCTTGGTAATTCTCCATGTGAGCCTGGTGATTGTTCTGCCCTCTTGGGATCTCTGTGGAGCTTCAAAAGGTTCTGGGAGATTCCGGGAGAAATTTTGCTTGGTACCCTGGATAAGATCAACGGTGGCTTTTGTGTTGTAAGGGACACTTCGAACAGGTATTGTGGCAGGTTTGGTATTTTCGGACGCTCCTTGGAAGGTGGTGGGTATTGTCTGGAGGGTGTCGATGGCTTCTTCTCTGGCGTTCACAGTCCTGATGGGTGTTATACTGAGACTGGTAGTACTGATGGGCATGTTTCGGTGGCTTCTGTTTCCGATGAGGTCGGTTTCGGGTGGACTGACTCTGGAATTGGACCTTGTCGGGCTGTCCTGACCTTCATGAGTCTTCAGTTTGAGTCTGTTGCTAATAGCAGTTTTGAGGGTCGTCTGGAATTCGACCCTGGAGGGGGGGGGTACTGTGATGATTTGCTCAGCTGCCTGTGCAGGCAGGCAGATTTTTGACCATTGTTTTGATTTGCATGCTGCAGGACTCTGGAAAGAACAGCTTCTGTCAGTTTTGCAGCTTGTGCTTGCAGAGGAATTTGCATACGTTGTCATGCAAATTGCCTGGCCACATTCATTGGAGGCGTGTACTATAAGTACTATGTCTTTGCCACAATGCTTCGCTGTTCATAAGGATTTCGTCCTATGTAACACTCCTGGTGGGGTGTCAGCCTTGCTCTCTGTTTGAACATCAGCTTAGAGTAATTCCTAAATCTGCGCTAGGCAGATTTCCCTAGTGCTGTTAGGATTGTATTATCTGTATTGCCTGTTCTGTCTTGTCTTGCCTGTTTGCCATTGTCCTGTCCCTATGGTGGTTGACAGGAAATGGTTCTGATCTCTGTTCTTGGAGTATAGCTGGTACAGCGGTTGCTACCAGCTATCTCTTCTGTTCTGTCTCCTGGGATCGCACTAGCTACTTTTTGCTAGCGCCGGGGATCCTTCTGTTCTGTCTCCTGGGATCGCGCTAGCTACTTTTCGCTAGCGCTGGGGATCCTTCTGTTCTGTCTTCTGGGATCGCGCTGGCCACTTTTCGCTGGCGCTGGGGATCCTTCTGTTCTGCTACTCTGTACTTGGATCGCGCTAGCCACTTTTCGCTAGTGCTGTGGATCCTATCTCTCGATTGTCCCTGTTTTCGTGTGTCTGTCTGCTACGCTTGCTGGAGGCTCGGTGAGGTAACCGTTAAGCAAGCGCTCGTGTCCTCTGTTTCATGTTTGTCTGTTAATGGTTAGTTAGGCGTGCTTGTCTCTATTGTGCTTATCACGTGGAGACAGCGCATAACCGCGTGCACTGTTGCGAATGAGTGCGGTGTTCGCAGTTAGCTAGCATTTGTTATTTTCCGTATCTCCTCATTGTATTATTTGCTGTGCCTTTGCTAACCTCGTATTCTGTTCTGATCTGCCTTGTGTCTTGTCTGGCGATCGCACCTCTCGCGATCGTGTTCCTATTTCATATCTGCTGTTGTGTGTGTGCGGTTGCGGGGTGGCGACTGGATTGGCACACACACATACAACCTGTCCCTTTGCTCATTCTCATTCGCAATCGCCTCTCTTGCGATTGCGTTCTGCGTTTTGTACAATTCCTGTCTGGCATTTGTGGAGGTACAGAGGATTGGTTCCTCTGCACTCCCCAGCGCCATCTGCCGACAGGAATTTTCCCTCTACGGGTGCGAAGCACCTTTTGCTGGGTTCCTGCAAATTATACGCTTGTGGAGGATTTCCGCCGTGTCAGCGCACGCGTTGTGCGCTGATCACGGGGAAAGTTCCACAATCGTTACACTGACTGTTTAACTGCTACAAATGTCCAGTGCGCTACCGCTGGCTCTCTGCACAGCGTTTGATATTACAGTCTCCTGAAGATCTTTAGACAGGATACAGCTTGTGTGCTGCGGCGTCCCGCATTGATACAGGTACCTGTAGTTGCGCATAGCCCTTCTCTCACTTGCCGCCTTTCAGGCTTGCATCGCCCACATCAGCATGTCCACCGAGACTCCCTCCTTCCAGTGCGTCACTCCACGCCTGTATACGCATTGTGTCCATGTAACATGGACTTCCTCAGTACAGCAATGCTGGGGTTAGACAAGTTGAGACACCAGCATATCTGTAGGCATCATGCACTATGTGCTGCCCCGCCCACTTTCCTTCCCGGCTACAGTTGACTTTGGATGTAGCAGCAGCGTGTGTACAGAGCATGGAAAAAAAAATATATAAGTAGATAAATACTTGCTCTACTTACATAACATATGTATTGCACTGTCCACGTTATGATTCCTGTGAATTTTATGAAGGAAAAAGTAGAGAATCCTATTCCTAGACAGTTTCCATATTTACTGTGGCTATTTCGAAGCTAGTCGTAATGTAATATCCGCCCTTAGTCTCCCCTGCCTGATTTGCCCGCCCTTCACTATAGAAAGTGCATTGTTTCAGCCTGAGAAATTTTGGCCAATCAGAGAGGAACAGAGGTGTGGGAGGGGAAAACAGGATGGAAAGAGGCTTCAGCCAATCAGGCTGCATTAGTTAAGTCTGAGGGGAAGTAGAGAAGCAAAACAAGACAACTCAGCATGCCCTGCAACTTCTCTTTTGCGTACCAAATTTTCTGTGTACCAAATAAGAGTTATGTAAACTGGGGAATGATAATTTATCAGCAAGAAAAGTAATAGTGATTTTAACTTTTGGATTGCCTGGTTAGCATCCTTATTACTTGTTTCCCAGATAAAAATAAAGAATTGATTTTTGATTTTATGCCCGACAGTTACTCTTTAACAGAGTCAGGTATGAGCAGCCCTGTGCCCTGTGCCCTGCTGTGTGAATGCTTCACTTTCCCTTCATTACCAATTTCAGTTGTCCTCATTATTATATGTATACAAACTGCACCTGATTGATCCTGTTGTTGGTCGGTTGGACAGGAAATGATGTCCTACCATATCATACTGTATTGTGTGTGGCTGAGGGAGAACTTTTGGGAATCTTCCCTTGAAAACCCTGGGTTTGCCACTGTCAACACTAGTGTTGATCGAACACCCAGATATTCGGTCTCGGGTCGGCTCGGTCGAAAATAGTCCAGATGTTCTGGATATTCGGCCGAACACCAAGCCTAATGGAAGTCAATGGGGACCCAAGCATGCCTGCTGGAGGGGACGCAGCATGAAGGGAAATCCATGGCCATAGTCGGTGGGGAAGGGGGACAGTCCCCTCCCTCACCTCGGGGCTCTCGCCTCCAGCTTAAATTGGTGTGTGGGCAGTGGCGGGCAGCGGGCATTGGTGTGTGGGCAGCGGCGGGCAGCTGCGAGTGCAGAGGAGAGAGCCCCGAGGTGAGGGGGGGGGGGGACCGTCCCGCCTCCCCGCTGACTGTGGCCATGGCTTTCCCTTCATTCTGCGTCCCCTCCAGCCCCCCAAAACGGGCCCCTGAACACCATGTGGTGCTTGGCTGAACTCGAGCGAAACCCGAACAGCCCTATATTCGGGGAATAACGAACAGTGGCGAACACTGTTCGATCAACAACACTAGTCATCACCACATTCACAGAAGTAGACAGCCAAAAGAATACCAGTAAAGGCTCAGCAGCAGGACAGGAAGGCTTTATGCTTGGAGTTTGCGGAAGATAGGATCTTATGATTACTCTGCAGCTGCCTGTTGCTCTGTTACTAACTATAATCTTAAGAACAACAATGGATTTGGAGAGCCTAGAGCAATATATAATTCAAACGGCTTTATTCAAGATTTAGTAGCAAAAAATCGTACATACAAACCATATAAAAACACCCCCTTAAAAACATATCAGAAGCGCCTAGTATATATGGCCATATCAGTCCTAATTGGAGTGCACTCCTATTTCTTCAGAACCAATTTGTGTACACATAAATCTTCAGGCCCATAGATAAGGTAAACTTTAATTGTAACAGCCAGGAATCCGGTAAGCAGTTATCACCTCAGTCACCCCGTTTGCATAGATACAGCAAGCCTCTATGCCTTACGCATATACGCATCCATTACTGTCCCTTATGGGACAAACCTCAATCACAATGCTGGCCTTAATCTCATGTAAAGATACACTCACGTAACCTTAGGTGAACCTTCTGCTAAGATCCTTCATGGCAGGATATCCCAGAGTAGGTTGCTCAACCACCGCTGACATATAAAAGGTATCTGCTCGGTCCCACCAGGAGGTTATACAGTCCTCACAAATATCGGCAGTGAGAGTGTTCTCTCATAGCAGAGAGAATTGCGCCTGGCCGGCCCTTCTCCTGTCATTTATGCCCCTAATCTCATTCTGCTGCCTTTTTCCAAATATTAACCAGCTACCCCCCTTCCCTCCCAAGCATATATCTATATAGCACATAGCGCCAACATATTATGCAGAGCTGTACAGACTATATTGTCTTTTTACTAACTGTCCCTCAGAGGGGCTCACAATCTAGTCCCTACCATAGTCTAATGTGTATGTATGTATCGTGTAGTGCATGTACATGTCTAGGGCCAATTAACTTACAGTGGCTTGCAAAAGTATTCGGCCCCCTTGAAGTTTTCCACATTTTTTCACATTACTGCCACAAACATGAATCGATTTTATTGGAATTTCACGTGACAGACCAGTACAAAGTGGTGTACACTTGAGAAGTGGAACGAAAATCATACATGATTCCAAACATTTTAAAAAAATAAATAACTGCAAAGTAGGGTGTGCGTAATTATTCAGCCCCCTGAATCAATACTTTGTAGAACCACCTTTTGCTGCAATTACAGCTGCCAGTCTTTTAGGGTATGTCTCTACCAGCTTTGCACATCTAGAGACTGAAATCCTTGCTCATTCTTCTTTGAAAAACAGCTCCAGCTCAGTCAGATTAGATGGACAGCGTTTGTGAAAAGCAGTTTTCAGATCTTGCCACAGATTCTCGATTGGATTTAGGTCTGGACTTTGACAGGGCCATTCTAACACATGGATATGTTTTGTTTTAAACCATTCCATTGTTGCCCTGACTTTGTGTTTAGGGTCGTTGTCCTGCTGGAAGGTGAACCTCCGCCCCAGTCTCAAGTCTTTTGCAGACTGGTTTTCTTCCTTCCTCTCTTACCCAAGTTTGTAAAAATGATAAATTTGTTAGTTCTGACAGCCGTTCATTTTTACTTAGTGGAGTATATATTGTTACCCCCTTAATATCTTGCATAATACGTAGGTGGTTCCAAATGTGTTGCATCATTGACAGAGTGGGGGTTTTAGTACCTAAAGGACCACAGATTCCTGCTTCTAATGCCGATTCACCTGAAGTAATTAAGTAGTAGTCTACTGGAGTCTGTCAATTCATGCCTTTCCCATCCTACTAAATGTTGGGTCTGTGAGGCTAAGTAATACACCCATGCATTCGGGACAGCCGGCCCCCGTCTTCTTTTGAATTTTGTAGGTATTGTAGTTTGATTTTAATTCTACCCTGTCCCCATACGAAGTCCCTAAATATTTTGTCTATAGTTTTCAATAATTTGAGGTTGAGCCATGTTGGAGCATTATGTAATACATATAGTAACTGGGGCATTGTAACCATTTTTTGCAGATTTATTTTTGCGACAGGAGAGAGAGGCAATTTGGACCATGTTTTAAGATTTTGCCTGATCTTTATCAACAAGGGGTTAATATTGTGCTGTTCATAGAGAGTAACGTCTGGTGTTACTACAATGACCAAGTATTTGAAAGATGTTACTTTTGGGATTTGATCACAATTTTCAGGTAGAGAGCTAAGTGGTTTGTCAATAAGCATAATTGATGACTTTTCCCAATTCACCCTTCATCCCGAAAATTCCCCAAATTTGTGGAGAGTAGACATTGTTTCAGAGAGTGACCTTCCTGTGTCCTGTAAGTATAAAAGCGTATCGTCCGCATATAATGCCACTTTTTCCTCAATTGTCCCATATTTGAAGCCTTTTATTTTATTATTCATCCTTATCAATTCTGCAAAGGGCTCTATTGCTATTGCAAATAACAGGGGTGATAGGGGACACCCCTGTCTTGTACCTCTTCCTAGACTAAATTGGTGTGATATACCTCCTGGTGCTCAAACACCACCACTCTCCACAAGGCCTGCACCCCAGACGTTGAGCTCCTTGCCATAAACTGCAGGCCCCGGTACTCCCCGAGGGAATTCTCTTCCCTTGTCCTCGTTGGAGTCTACATTCCACCCGATGCATGCTCCAAGACCGCCCTGCATGTACTCAGCGACTGTATCTCACGGTGGGAAACAGCCCTCCCAGAGGCCCTGTTCATCATCTTGGGCGATTTCAATAAGGCGAACCTTCGGCACGTGAGGCCCCTCTATAAGCAGCACATCTCCTGCCCTACCAGGAACTGTAACACCCTGGACCACTGCTACACGGTCCACAAGAACGCCTACAAGGCTACCCAGGGAGCCCCCCTGGGAAACTCTGACCACAACACAATACACCTGATCCCCACCTACAGGAGGCTCCTGGAGACTTCTAAGCCCATCACCAAAACCGTGAAAAAATGGACAGCGGACGCCAAACTGGGGCTCCAAGCTTGCTTTGAAACCACCGACTGGTCGGCTCTGAAGGCACCCACCCTTGATGAATGGGCCGAGAACATCTCATCCTACACTACCTTCTGCGAGGAAGTGTGTATCCCATCCAAGTCCTTCAGGGTCTACCCCAACAACAAGCCGTGGTTCAACGACAGGCTTCGCCGACTGCGGAAACGCAAAGAGGAGGCGCACAGGTCTGGCTCCTTAGAGGATTTCAGAGAGGCCAGGCTCGCCCTGAAAAGAGAACTGCGATCGGCAAAGAGGGCCTACGCTGAGAAGCTGGGGCTCTGCCTCCAGTCCACCAACACACGGGAAGTATGGAAGGGCCTGAGAGCAGCCACGAACTTCAAACCAGCACCCCAAACGGCGACCCCGAGCCCTCGACTGGCGGAGGAGCTAAACGAGTTCTACTGCAGGTTCGAGCAACATCCCAACCAGCCCGTGGGCAAATCCGCACCGACCTCGGGTGAACCTGGTGCCCTGGCTCCTAGCGCTGTTATGGAATCAGATGTACTCCGGCATCTCCGGAAGCTGAACCCCAGGAAATCCTCCGGCCCGGACGGAGTGTCGTCTGTCTGCCTGCGAACCTGTGCCGATCAGCTAGCCCCTGTGCTCACCTCCTTATTTAAGCAGTCATTATCTGATGGTACAGTCCCCTCCTGCTTCAAGAGGTCTATAATTGTACCAGTCCCTAAAAAACCAGGCAGTACAGAGCATAATAACTTCCGCCCAGTGGCCCTTACCTCTAACATCATGAAGCTCCTTGAGCGGCTGGTCCTTGCCCACCTGAAGGGGTCCACGGACACCCTTTTAGACCCGCTCCAATTTGCATATAGGGCAAACAGATCCGTGGAGGATGCCATCAATGTCAGCGTGGCACACATCACTGAGCACTTAGACAGCCCGGCCTCCTATGCCAGGATCCTGTTCCTAGACTTTAGCTCAGCGTTCAACACGATCTGCCCTGACATCCTGATCACCAACCTGACCCAGCTCGGAGTTGATCCCACCCTCCGAGCATGGATCAAGGACTTCCTGACTAACAGAACGCAACAGGTGAAGCTCGGCAAATACTACTCCAGCATTCGAACCACCAACACCGGGGCTCCACAAGGCTGTGTTCTGTCACCTCTACTATTCTCCCTATATACCAACAATTGCATCTCATCTGCTGACTCCGTGAAGGTCATCAAATTTGCAGACGACACCACTATTATTGGCCTAATTGGCAGCAACGGGGAGCACGAATACCGGAGTGAGGTCGAGAGAATATGCAACTGGTGCAGGGTGAACAATCTAGTCCTCAACACAGCAAAGACTGTTGAACTAGTTGTAGACTTCAGGAGGAACCCTCCCCCCCTCCCACCTGTCCTCATTGGAGGAACAGAAGTCTCCACAGTGTCATCGGTTCGGTTCCTCGGCACGACTCTCACCAATAACCTGAAATGGGGGCAAAACACCACAAAAATTCAGAAGAAATCCCAGCAGAGGTTGTTCTTCCTGCGCCAACTGAAGAGATTTGGCATGCCCAGGGAACTACTGACCGGCTTCTATACTGCCACCATAGAATCCATCCTCTGCTCCTCAGTCATTGTTTGGTACGCGGGCGCTACGGCCAGTGATAAGCATAAACTGCAGAGGGTCATAGCTGATGCAGAGAGAATCATCGGGTCTCCTCTTCCACCTCTTGACCTCCTCCACTCCGCTAGGTTGAGGAAGAGGGCCACCATGATCTGCCGCGACCCCTCTCACCCTGGCAGCCACTACTTCAAGCTCCTCCCGTTGGGCCGTCGCTACAGGACTATACCAGCCAAAACCACCAGGCGGAAGAACACTTTCTTCCCTCAAGCCGTTCGGGCACTGAACTCTGAACTCTGACCCTCCCCGGTCCGGCCTGCTGGTCTAACTGCCGGGAGGTCAGCTGGTCCCCGGTCTCAATCCGGGAATGGGGGCCTTTACTAGCTTTTTACCGGCATCACTATTTGTCTATCTGACTACTGTATTTCAAATTGCATGTTTTGTATGTCTCTACTCTGTCTATGCCATGTGTACCACAAATAATTCCGATTATAGCTCTTGCTGTACTTGGCGAAATAAAACTGATTCTGATTCTGATTCTGATTCTGATTCTGATTCTGATATATGCCCATTAACCCTTAGACGCGCCCTAGGAGCATTATATAGAATATTCACCCACTTGCAAAACACTGGACCAAATTGCATCACCCGAAGAACCCCCAACAAATAAACCCATTTGACACTGTCGAAGGCCTTGGCTATGTCAAGTGATAAAATTGCTCTATCCCCTATATTGTCAGCTGGAAGCTGTAGATTTAAGGAGGTGTGCCTAATGTTGATAGCCGTAGATTTTGATGGTATAAACCTGATTGATCTGATTTAATTACACTAGTGATTATTTTAGCTAACCGATTAGCCAAGACCTTAGACACAATTTTGACATCTGTAGTCAACAAAGAAATGGGCCTGTATGAATCTGCCCTAAGGGTATCCTTACCTGGTTTTGGAAGTAGTATAACATCTGCTTCAGACATTGACTGTGTCAACGTACCTTTTACAAATATGTCTTCAAAAACCTCCAGAAGTTTTGGAAGCAGTAGTTCTGAGCACCTCTTATAAACCTCGACTGGCAAACCATCACATCCTGACGCTTTATTAGCTGGAAATGATGCAACTGCAATCTCCAATTCCTCTAATACAATGGGAGCATCCAACATGGCTCTATCCTAATCTTTAAGTTTCAAAAGGGGAATTGCATTCAGATAGCAGGTTAGTTCCTCTGATTCATAATTTACCTTAGAGCTATATAGTTCACTATAGGACTTCTGAAGTTCCACCACCAGGGGCGCTGCTAGCGCCAAACATCCGAAGCACGTGCCATGGATCTATTTTGGAGTGCCCCGGTTCTCCCCTGATCGTTCCACCACATTAAATAGCCCCACTTCAAAGCCTGGAGACAGGGGACTGTTGCTGTGTAATGATATAGTTCGGCGGCGGAAGGATATTTTTTTACATTGCAGTGCGGCTGTTTTAAATTACATAGCCGCAGCAGGAGACCAGGAAGCCCATGCCTGCAGCTAGAGGATTATTCAGTCAGCGGATCCAGTGAGTGTTTACCTCCCTCATCTTTCCTCACAGCTGCCTGTCATGTGAAGTGTTAGAAAGCGGTGTCTGGTTAGCCGGAATGTCAGGGATGTCAGTGGAAGGCAGCCTGACTACCTGTTATTCTTCCCCCCACTGCCCGTGACTGTACTGTGTGCAGGGGGGCTCTGGAACGGAAGCTTCTTTTTCCTGAGGTGAAGACAGGGTGCTTTGTACACAGCAGGGGGGCTCGGTCTGTTGTGTGTCTAAGGGCTTGTTGTGAAGCTGGCAGCCTGGTTTCAGTGGGCAGATGTTAATCAGAGGTGATAGGAGTAATGCAGCATAGGATTTCCATTAAACCACTATATGTGTATGTATTTGCCTTTCTCATATTGCTGATACCCAATCTTTCTTTCTATTTCCACCCTCTTTCTCACTCCACATTCCTTTTTTCCACCTTGCTCAAAAATATATGGGCATTCTCTTCATTCTCCAGTTACTTACCTGGGGCTTCTTCCAGCCCCCTGAATTCTTCCTAGTCCCTCACTGTCATCTTGTGCTTCTTAGTTTCCCTGCTGTCACCCTCCAATGCTGAATGCGTGGCCCTGTGGCGAATTGGGCCCATACAGGCACAGCCACAGACCACCTTTGTACAAGCAAGGTCAGGTGCCTGCCCTGCAGCCAGCCAGATGCCAGAGACCACCCAGGCAGCCTGCTGATCCCTGCTGCCTCAAGTATGTACAGTATAAGCGGTTCTCTGTGCCTGTACTGATAGTAAACTAGCTGCAGTGTGTGCTGATATCTGCTACCTCTAGTATGTACAGTATAAGCTGTTACTCTGTGCCTGTACTGATAGTAAGCTAGCTGCAGCTTGTACTGATCTGATCACTGCTGTTTCCAGTATGTACAGTATAAGCTGTTAATCTGTGCCTGCACTGATAGTAAACTAGCTGCAGTGTGTGCTGATCTCTGCTGCCTCCAGTAGGTACAGTATAAGCTGTTTCTGTGTCCCTGTATTAATAGTAAACTAGCTGCAGAGTGTGCTGATCTCTGCCAGCTCCAGTATGTACAGTATAAGCTGTTACTCTGTGCCTGTACTGATAGTAAACTAGCTGCAGTGTGTGCTGATCCCTGCTACTTTCAGTATGTACAGTATTAGCTATAAAGCCTGGTACACACATACAATTTTGATTAGCCAATTTGAGCTCTGTTCATCAAATTCATTGTCTGTTGGCCCACTTACTGCATGGGGTGGTAAAATTGGTCAGTGATTGACCAATCAAAATTGTATGTGCGTATACATCTTTGATCTATGATTGTCAATTATCTAAATAAAGGACATGGGGCTCCATCCAATATTTTGATGGGAAGGCCCATTATCTGTAGCTTACACCACTGCTAAGTTCATGTAAATTTGGCCACGCCCACTCACTGAATGACCACGCCCCTTTTTTGCTGCGGCACTTCACCTTGTGCCCACAGGTGCCCCCGATCTCCAAGGACCCTAGGAACGCCCCTGTCCACCACTATTTTGGTACTTTTTTAATTGCAGAGTGCAAAAGTTATTTTAAATAGAAGATGAAAAAATTATCTCCCATTGACTATTATAAATCATCTATTTTAAACCTACCAGGAAACCCTTTCTCCTAACCATAACCACTGCAAAAAAAAGTGCATAGTGAATACACTAAATCAACACCCACAACTGCACCACACACACTAAGCTACCACAGCACTAAGCCACCACCCACACTAAGCTGCTGCCATCACTAAGCCACCACCTGCGGGTGCATCCGTGGCAGTGTCAAGGCTTCGGAAATCTTTTTGTAGCCTAAGCCTGCTTTAAATTTCTCAATAACTTTATCTCTTACCTGTCTGGTGTGTTCTTTGGACTTCATGGTGTTGTTGCTCCCAATATTCTCTTAGACAACCTCTGAGGCTGTCACAGAGCAGCTGTATTTGTACTGAAATTAGATTACACACAGGTGCACTATATTTAGATCATTAGCACTCATCAGGCAATGTCTATGGGCAACTGACTGCACTCAGACCAAAGGGGATGAATAATTATGCACACCCCACTTTGCAGTTATTTATTTGTAAAAAATGTTTGGAATCATGTATGATTTTTGTTCGACTTCTGACGTGTACACCACTTTGTATTGATCTTTCACGTGGAATTCCAATAAAATTGATTCATATTTGTGGCAGTAATGTGACAAAATGTGGAAAACTTCGAGGGGGACGAATACTTTTGCAAGCCACTGTATATATATATACATTATACAGTATATATATATATATATATATATATATATATATATATATATATATATAGTGGCGCTGGGAAAGCCTGCTATTAGTAGCCCCAGTTCCCGTGGCCATTTTTTTGTCACGGGAGGGATTTTCTGGTTAAGTGGGGGTTATTAGTTGCCTGGGGAAGGGTAATTAGTTGCCAGGGGGATGGGTTATTAGTTGCCCAGGGGGAGGGTTATTAGTTGCCCAGGGAGAGGGTTATAGTTGTGGGGAGGTTATTAGTTGCCCACCAGGGGAGGGTCTTTTGTGAGAGTAGGGAGAGGTTAGGCCTTAGTGAAATGTCGGCAAATATTGCCAATATTTCACTATATCAATTAGGTTGTAGAATGTCGGTACATTTATAAATATTCCTACCTCTATAAAATGCTCCCTTCACTGTTTCTTTTTTTTCCAATTTATACCCCTGCCCAAATTAGCGCAAATCATTTTTAAATGTGTATTTATAGGAAGAAACTTGAAAAGCTTTTTGAGGAAACATACCCCTACATTCCCATGTACTGTATGAGATGACTGGGCATATAAGACACCCCCCAACTTTTCCAGTTAAATTATACATTTTGGGATATATTCGCCCTATAAGACTACCCCTCTTGACTGTTGGACATTTGTATTCTGTACTGTATGTACTGGTACTATATTGCAGAGTTTCTCAACATTCTATTGGTATGTACCCCTTTTAAATCCCTGTACTCACGAAGTACCCCCTAGCATAGTAAACCTTATCACAAGTACCCCTTGATAAATGTATATTTAATCGTAGTACATGATAATTGGTTCTAAACAATTTCAAAGCATTTACTATTGTTTATAATTAGCTAAAATACTAATTTAGGGTTGTTTAAGATTTATCATTTTCTAAAACTCTAAGGGCCATATGCAATTCTCTTTTTCACCTGAGTTTTCTTCTAGGAGATAATTTTTCATCTTCAATTTTAAATAACTTTCCAGCACTTTTCAACTAAAAAAGTACCAAAAAGTAGGTGAAAAGGTACTATCAAATTTATTTTGAGCATTATCTTGCTTTCTGGTAGCTTAAAAGGCATTTTATTCTCAAGTTTAAAAATTTCACCTAGGAGAAAACTCAGGAGAAAAAGTGAATTGCATACGGCCCTAAATTTGTTACGTATTGTTGGTTAAGTATATGAAGCCTGAGTACCCCCTGGAACCATCAGAAGTACCCCCTGGGGTACGCGTACCACACGTTGAGAACCTAGGCTATATTGTATAAACAGGTACAGATACTGGTGCTATACTGTATGTGGTACCCAGTATACATCGACCAGCCAATCACGGCAAGCAATGTACCTTACCGGCAATTGGCTGGTTGTTGTATACAAAGCCTGCTTGGATTGGTCAGCTATCCCTGTCTCCAACACTATCAGAGCATCAAACATGCCTCTTTCACCCATCTGGCCTGACCTTGAATACTATTACATCCTTCTCTGCCTCTCAGATCTCACACATGGGTGCATGCAAAGCTTCACTGCAGTCCTCAGGAGTGAGATCTGAGAGGCAGAGAAGGAGATACGGTAATAGGATACAAGGGCGGGCCAGACAAGTGAAAGGGGCATGTTTTTCAGGGAACAGCGCTGCTCTATCTCTTTTTACCATACCCCGGACATCCCGGATGCCTGCAGCTTGCTCTACCTTTCACGTACACCTTTCCAGGGAGGTGCCCCTCTCACCTCGTCATCGTGACTGTGTTAAGTCACTTCTTTCCAGGAATCCTGGTGAGTGGATTTTCTTCTACCATACTTGTACAGCACTGCCCTTGCTGCTTTCATATGGTCACCGCATATGGTGGGGATGTGGCTGCAGACATTTTTGAGCTCCCCCCACCATATGCGGCAACGGTAGATTTTCCAGACCGGCTCAGAAGTTTCAGCACCCACCCTATAAGACAACACCTGGCGTATAGGATGCCCTCCAACTTTTGAGAAGATTTTCTGGGTTAAAGAGTAGTCTTATATGTCAGAATATACAGTACGTGCACTGTTATTTCAACTGGTTGAATCATGTGCACCCACTTACTGGGTACAGTGGAAAGTGTCTGCATGGAGTAGGTATGTTTACCTGTGCTAGCAATAGAAAACACAACCAAAAGAAAATAAATCTGACAGATTAATTAGTAACTGACAAAGCTGACTGTAGATTTTTTTTACTGGTTAGGACATTACATTATGAGGTCCTTTGTTAATGGAGACAATGAACTCTCTTCTATCACATCTTAAAGTAATCCACTATAAATAACTAGAGTTTTCCTAAGGGCGAATGTCTACTCATGCCAGCGTGTGTCCCTGAGATGCATGCCAGCACTTGACCTGATGTGAGTACACATCCGAATCCTTCTATCCATGCATGGCTATGGGGATTCATGTGTGTAATGCAAACAACTGTAACTGAGACCATGAGTCTCCCCCCCAAAAGAAAAAATTTGAAAGCAGCCTAATGAGCCTCAACTGGCTGCTATTCTCCATCCGAATTTGTGAATGGGAAATTGCTCTGAGCCCCTAGTGGAAAAAGCACTAAGAGCTTGTTTCATAAGGGCTTGTGGTGCCATCCATTACAATTTTATACACAGGCTTTTCTCTATGATGCTTTATCACTCAGCACAGCAGTGCAAATTTTGGTTTAAATTGCAGTTGTTTCATATAATTATTATTATTAATTATTGTATTTATAAAGTGCTAACATATTACTATAGATACATAAATAAATAGATAAATAGGATTAACATACAAGGTAAGATAGTCAAGGAACTCACAACAAAAAACTAAATCAAGGAAATGTCTTTGATAACAGTAGTTTAATATTTTTAGTAAAAAGGGAGAGAATACGTTCTAGGACGCTGGACGTATTACGGTACTGACGCAGAAGGGGGGAGGATAGGTGAGCATGAAAAGGGGAGTCTTGAGGGCTCATTTAAAGGAATTCAAGGAATAAATGTGATAGCAAGTCTGATGGCTGGTGGGAGAGAGTTCCAGAGATTGGTGGCAGCCCTAGTGAAGTCCTGCAATCGTGCATTGGAGTGAGAAGTGCGCGGTGTGAACAAGCTTAGGTCATTAAAGGATCAGAGGGGGTGGGCCAGTATGTGCCTGTGGACAAGATCAGGTGAGACTCCGTGCAATTGAATATGGTCAGTCTTGCAATGGATGGCAACATGCTGGCTGGGTCTAGCAGTTTTATGCATAGACACTGCATTACCAAGTGTGAATAAGCAGCTTGTGTTGTTGTATCCAGGGCCGGCCCTAGACTTTTTGCCGCCTGAGGCAAAAAAAAAATTTCCGCCCCCCCCCCCCGTGCTCTGGGGGGCCGCCGAGCTGGAGGGGTAGCTGGTAGTGTTGGGCGAACAGTGTTCGCCACTGTTCGGGTTCTGCAGAACATCACCCTGTTCGGGTGATGTTCGAGTTCGGCCGAACACCTGACGGTGCTCGGCCAAACCGTTCGGCCACATGGCCGAACTAAGAGCGCATGGCCGAACGTTCCCCGAACGTTCGGCTAGCGCTGTGATTGGCCGAACGGGTCACGTGGTTCGGACCCGAACGCGCTCTGATTGGCCGAACGGTCACGTGGTTCGGGTAAATAAATACCCGAACCACGTCATATCTCCGCCATTTGTCTGTGGGTTTAGCTTTGGGTAGGCAGGCAGGGTAGTTCGCGCTCCAGCCACGCTAGCCAGGGTCCCCCCCAGTCATTGTGTGTCGCAGGTGGGAACAGTAGTACACCGCTCGCTCAGCCACACTATATATAGCATTGTTTACTGCCACTGTGTACCTCGCTCAGCCACACTATATAGCATTCTGTGTACTGTTCTGTGTCTGCTGGGAACAGTAGTACACCGCTCGTTCAGCCACACTATATAGCATTCTGTGTACTGTTCTGTGTCTGCTGGGAACAGTAGTACACCGCTCGTTCAGCCACACTATATAGCATTCTGTGTACTGTTCTGTGTCTGCTGGGAATAGTGGTACACCGCTCGTTCAGCCACACTATATAGCATTCTGTGTACTGTTCTGTGTCTGCTGGGAACAGTAGTACACCGCTCGTTCAGCCACACTATATAGCATTCTGTGTACTGTTCTGTGTCTGCTGGGAACAGTAGTACACCGCTCGTTCAGCCACACTATATAGCATTCTGTGTACTGTTCTGTGTCTGCTGGGAATAGTGGTACACCGCTCGTTCAGCCACACTATATAGCATTCTGTGTACTGTTCTGTGTCTGCTGGGAACAGTAGTACACCGCTCGTTCAGCCACACTATATAGCATTCTGTGTACTGTTCTGTGTCTGCTGGGAATAGTGGTACACCACTCGTTCAGCCACACTATATAGCATTCTGTGTACTGTTCTGTGTCTGCTGGGAACAGTAGTACACCGCTCGTTCAGCCACACTATATAGCATTCTGTGTACTGTTCTGTGTCTGCTGGGAATAGTGGTACACCGCTCGTTCAGCCACACTATATAGCATTCTGTGTACTGTTCTGTGTCTGCTGGGAACAGTAGTACACCGCTCGTTCAGCCACACTATATAGCATTCTGTGTACTGTTCTGTGTCTGCTGGGAATAGTGGTACACCGCTCGTTCAGCCACACTATATAGCATTCTGTGTACTGTTCTGTGTCTGCTGGGAACAGTAGTACACCGCTCGTTCAGCCACACTATATAGCATTCTGTGTACTGTTCTGTGTCTGCTGGGAATAGTGGTACACCGCTCGTTCAGCCACACTATATAGCATTCTGTGTACTGTTCTGTGTCTGCTGGGAACAGTAGTACACCGCTCGTTCAGCCACACTATATAGCATTCTGTGTACTGTTCTGTGTCTGCTGGGAATAGTGGTACACCGCTCGTTCAGCCACACTATATAGCATTCTGTGTACTGTTCTGTGTCTGCTGGGAACAGTAGTACACCGCTCGTTCAGCCACACTATATAGCATTCTGTGTACTGTTCTGTGTCTGCTGGGAATAGTGGTACACCGCTCGTTCAGCCACACTATATAGCATTCTGTGTACTGTTCTGTGTCTGCTGGGAACAGTAGTACACCGCTCGTTCAGCCACACTATATAGCATTCTGTGTACTGTTCTGTGTCTGCTGGGAACAGTAGTACACCGCTCGTTCAGCCACACTATATAGCATTCTGTGTACTGTTCTGTGTCTGCTGGGAACAGTAGTACACCGCTCGTTCAGCCACACTATATAGCATTCTGTGTACTGTTCTGTGTCTGCTGGGAACAGTAGTACACCGCTCGTTCAGCCACACTATATAGCATTCTGTGTACTGTTCTGTGTCTGCTGGGAATAGTGGTACACCGCTCGTTCAGCCACACTATATAGCATTCTGTGTACTGTTCTGTGTCTGCTGGGAATAGTGGTACACCGCTCACCCGCCACTGTATAGCATTGTGCACTGTGTCGCTGCTGGGAATAGTGGTACACCGCTCACCCGTCACTGTATAGCATTGTGCTCTGTGTCGCTGCTGGGAATAGTGGTACTGTATAGCATTTCTGTACTGCCACTGTACTGCTGCCAGTCAGCGTGTACTGTAAGGATAAGTGAAATGAGGAAGAAATCCGGTGAAAGAGGGAGGGGCAAGGGAAGAGGTGTTTCCCCTGACGGTTCACGTACAGGCCACAGGGGAGCACCCAAGAAAACCCACTCAATACCGCCCATGTTGTCCAGGACAACAACCCTCACAAATCCAAAAGAACAGGACCAGATAATTACTTGGATGACCTCTCAAGCGTCCAGCAGTGGGTTAAGCAGCACCAGCACATCACGCACGAGGTCCGAGTCCTCAGCCAGTTACAAGGAGCCAGTGGGCACAAAGCTGACACAACCGGCAGCGACACCACGCACACAACTGCCAGATAACCAGTCCGATGAATTACCTCAGGACACAATGGGGTATTCGCAGGAGCTATTCCCAGCCCAACAAACTTCCACCTTTCAAAGGTCAATGGAGGAACAGCCAGAAATGTTGTGCCTGGATTCACAACCGTTAACTGTGGGAAATGCACCGCGCACTGAAATACAAGGCGAGTCCGAAGAGGACTCGGAAACCCAAATCCCAGAGCAATTTGGGCAGGAGGGGTTGCAATTGCAGGAGGTCGGCCGACAAGATCTGGAAGACGACGTTGGAGTGTGCTGCGCAGAGGTTGTTGTGGGGAGCTCTACTCCACGGCGGCGGCCCACAATGACATATGACGAGTTTGAGGAGATGGAAGAGGAGGGTATGGACAATGTGGACAGAGACCCAGATTTTGTTTGTGAACGAGAACATCGCCGTCGTAGCAGCAGCACAGATGAGTCTGTTGAAGAACCCACTGCTGCACGAGCTCGCCTTGTGCCACAAGGTAGGCGGCGCGCAATTTCAGGCACCACAAGCGTGGAAGTTCAAGTGAGAGGCAAAAGAGGAGCAAACAGAAATCGCCAGCAAGGAGGCAGGTGCTCCAAAGTCTGGGCTTTCTTTGAAGACTGCACTGAGGATGTTACCATGGCGATTTGCAAGGTGTGCAAGACCCGCCTGAGCAGGGGGAAAAGTATTAACAACCTCTCCACCACCAGCATGAGCCGTCACATGCTATCCAAACATCCCACTCTTTGGGCAAACGCGTCAGGACAGGGTACCAGAAACAACACTGCCTCCCTTGGGTTCACCAGACCCGCCTCAGCAGCAGCAGTAGCCCAGCCATTGCGTGGTTCACAACATTCACAAACATCAGACGACGCTGACACTGTCACTTTCCGGAGTAGTGCTCTTGAGGTCTCCCAGTGTTCTTCAAACACAACAACCAACAGCCCTTCCGTGTGCAGCGCTACGGTTCAGTTGTCTGTGTCGGAGATGTTTGAGCGCAAGAGGAAATTGCCAGCAAATGACCCCCGGGCCGTGGCAGTAACAGCCAGCATAGCCAAGCTTCTGGCCTGCGAAATGCTGCCATATCGATTGGTGGAGACAAACAGCTTCAAGGGCATGATGTCAGTGGCCATCCCACGTTACGTGGTTCCCAGCCGCTACCACTTTGCACGCTCTGCAGTGCCTGAGTTGCATGAGCACGTGGTCAGCAAAATAACCCGAAGCTTGAAGAATGCCGTTGCCTGCAAGGTTCACCTCACCACTGACACCTGGACGAGTGCGTTCGGCCAGGGTCGATACATCTCCCTTACCGCGCACTGGATGAACCTTGTGGAGCCTGGCAGCGATTCCTCACCTGCTACGGCACGGGTGTTGCCCACGCCACAAACAGCTGCACCGCCGTCCCTCACACTGGATAACAGCAGCACCTACCTCTCTGACTCCTTCTCCTCCAACGCATCTCAAAGCTGTACCTCATCCGGAAACGCTAACCCAGCAGCAGTAGGATCGTGGAAGCAGTGCAGCACAGCTGTTGGCATGTGTCAGCAAGCGTTGCTGAAGCTAATCTGCCTTGGGGATAAGCAGCACACAGGGGAGGAAATTTGGAAGGGAATAAAGGAACAGACGGATTTGTGGCTGGCACCGCTGGACCTGAAACCGGGCATGGTTGTGTGTGATAATGGGAGTAATCTCATTCGCGCTTTAAGGTTGGCTAAGCTGACACACATCCCTTGCCTGGCGCACGTGATGAACCTAGTAGTTCAGCGGTTCCTGAGGACATACCCAGGCGTGGCCGATCTTCTGTTGAAGGTGCGTCGAGTGGCCAAACATTGTAGAACTTCCAGTACTGCTTCGGGGGCACTCGCCAAGATGCAGGAGCGCTTCAATCTCCCCCACCATCGCTTGCTGTGTGATGTCCCTACGCGCTGGAATTCTACGCTGCACATGCTAGCCCGCTTTTGCGAGCAGAAGAGTGCAGTGGTCCAGTACATGACGGCGCAGTACCGAGGCGCATCCGGCCAGCTGCCAAGCTTCTGTGGATCCGATTGGGCCAACATGTTGGACCTCTGCCAAGTCCTCCAAAATTTTGAGCAATCCACGTTGCTTGTGAGCAGTGACAACTCTTCAGTCAGCATTACCATACCACTGCTGTGTTTACTGAAGAGGTCGATGTTAAAAATCAAGGAAACAGCTGTCATGATGCAACTGGGGGAATCTGAAGGAGAAAACGATCAGCGTGATGGTACCAACATCAGGCCATCCGCCTCAGGGAACGCTGGCCACAGCAGCTATGACGAAGAAGAGGAGGAGGAACAGCTGGAGTTGGAGCAGGAGTTTCATGCCACCACTGACGAGGGCCAGAGCGGTGCACGTTGGACTTCCACAATTCAACGCGAATGGTCAGCAGAAGCAGACCAGGAGGAAGGTGACGTCTATGATGCATCACAACAACTATCACAACGCTCACAAGAGGATGATGAGGATTCTGGTAGGATTCTGGCACACATGGCTCAATTCATGCTAGACTGCATTGAACGTGACCCACGCATTGTGCGCATTCTGGACAACACCAATTACTGGGTTTATACCCTTCTGGATCCACGGTACAAACACAATGTTCCAAAACTGCTTGAAGAAAGAGTCAGACAGGTCAAAATGGAAGAATACCAGCAGGCCCTTGTGGAGACTTTAGAGAGGAGATTGACATCCTCCCCCTCCTCTAGCCAGTTGTACGCAGACAGACTGACTTCCGCAAACCCAGGACGACCAGGAGGGCAGCAAACAACGCAAGCCGCAGCTAGTACCCAAAAGGGAATGGTATCGGCAGTGTCCTTGGAGTGGGAAAATTTTCTGACACCCATGCAGCAGCAGCCCACTGAACAGCAAGCGTGCAGATCCACCTCCAACACCGATCGCCTGGAGAAGATGGTCAAGGACTACATGTCAGATGACGTAGCTGTGTCTAACAATCCATCTGCACCCTTCAACTATTGGGTATCGAAGCTAGACACCTGGCACGAACTGGCAATGTACGCAATAGAGGTGCTGGCTTGCCCGGCAGCCAGCGTTATGTCGGAACGCTGTTTCAGTGCTGCCGGAGGCATCGTCACAGATCGGCGTATCCGCCTCTCCACAGAAAATGCAGACCGTCTGACTCAAATTAAAATGAATCAATCCTGGATTGGAAACGACTACGCAACACTCCAGGACCCCAACCAAGTAACATGACCAATGAACATCTGGGATGGTTTAGCGTTTCCGGTCCCTGTTTATTGAACCTCTCATCTGTATTACACTTATGACTGCATGGCGGCAAAAAGCATTGCTATATCCGCACGCTTTTTGTCCTCATGCAAGGCCTGTGTTGTTGTGTCTCAAAAAGCTTGGCCTTCTCCTCCTGCGCCTGCTCCTGTTCCATCACGTCTGCTGCTGCTGGGTTAGCATTTCCAGTCCCTGTTTATTGAACCTCTCATCTGTATTACATTTATGACTGCATGGCGGCAAAAAGCATTGCTATATCCGCACGCTTTTTGTCCTCATGCAAGGCCTGGGTTGCGTCTCAAAAAGCGTGGCCTTCTCCTCCTGCGCCTCCTCCTGTTCCATCATGTGTGCTGCTGCTGGGTTAGCGTTTCCAGTCCCTGTTTATTGAACCTCTCATCTGTATTACATTTATGACTGCATGGCGGCAAAAAGCATTGCTATATCCGCACGCTTTTTGTCCTCATGCAAGGCCTGGGTTGTTGTGTCTCAAAGCGTGGCCTTCTCCTCCTGCGCCTCCTCCTGTTCCATCACGTGTGCTCTGTGCTGCTGCTGGGTTAGCGTTACCGGTCCCTGTTTATGGAACCTCTTCTCTTTATTACATTTATGACTGCATGGCGGCAAAAAGCATTGCTGCTATATCCGCACGCTTCTTGTCCTCATGCAAGGCCTGGGTTGTTGTGTCTCAAAAAGCGTGGCCTTCTCCTCCTGCGCCTCCTCCTGTTCCATCACGTGTGCTGCTGCTGCTGCTGGGTTAGCGTTACCGGTCCCTGTTTATTGAACCTCTTATCTTTATTACATTTATGACTGCATGGCGGTAAAAAGCATGCTATCCGCACGCTTCTTGTCCTCATGCAAGGCCTGGGTTGTTGTGTCTCAAAAAGCGTGGCCTTCTCCTCCTGCGCCTCCTCCTGTTCCATCACGTGTGCTGCTGCTGCTGCTGGGTTAGCGTTACCGGTCCCTGTTTATTGAACCTCTTATCTTTATTACATTTATGACTGCCTGGCGGTAAAAACCATGTTACCTGTGCAAAGAAACATGACATTTTCAGCATTTAAAAGACAATTTTTCCTTTGAAACTTTACAATCAATTTTCTCAAAAACTATAGGCTCTTTTTGCTAATTTTTTTTTTCCTCTTGTACCCACTCCCAAGGTGCACATACCCTGTAAATTTGGGGTATGTAGCATGTAAGGAGGCTTTACAAAGCACAAAAGTTCGGGTCCCCATTGACTTCCATTATGTTCGGAGTTCGGGTCGAACACCCGAACATCGCGGCCATGTTCGGCCTGTTCGGCCCGAACCCGAACATCTAGATGTTCGCCCAACACTAGTAGCTGGCAGGATGGGGGTATTGGGCCTAGCGGCGGGGAGGGGGTCGTACCCCCCCTCCCTCGCCTGGGTCCCCCGAACTGCGCTCCCCTGCAGCCTTACATAGAAGCAGCCGCTATTTGTAAGACGCACGAGCGGGGAGGACTCACCTCTTCCCAGCGTGCGCTCCACTGACATCACTTCCTGCAGCGTTGCAGGAAGTGACGTCAGTGGAGCGCACGCTGGATCGAGGAAGAGGTGAGTCCTCCCCGCCCGTGCCTCTTACAAATAGCGGCTGCTTCTATGTAAGGCTGGAGGGGAGCGGAGGACGGGGGACCCAGGCGAGGGAGGGGGGGGGGTCCGACCCCCCTCCCCGCCGCTAGGCCCAATACCCCCGTCCTGCCAGCTACCCCTCCAGCTCGGCGGCCGGCTCCCCGCACGGACGGGCGGATGCCGCCCCTGGAAATTTGCCGCCTGAGGCAAAAGTTTCACCCCGCCTCATGAGCGGGCCGGCCCTGGTTGTATCTCTTGTGATATATTACTATCATGGATAATTACATAATGGTACTTAAAAAATATGTTTTCTCATTCCCATTGACTTCAATGCAACTCTGAAAATGTGTCTTTTTACGCCCATAGATTTCAATGCATTTGCCAAAAATGTGTTTTCATATGAGTTTAGCTCAATGCATTTAGTAAAAAAATGTCCTTACTCGTGTCCATACTATAGACTTTGTTGCATTTGTCAAAAAAATAAATAAAAAAAGGATAGTCATGACCAAACAGTTTTACAAATATTCTCATTTATGTGAAAAATTAGACATTTTTGTAAAAATGATTCCAAAATGAAAATGGCTGACCATATTTGCTCCTCAATACTTAGTAGACAAATGGCACCCTTATTACGAAAGTACTTATGCTATTGAGGTAAAAATGTTTTAAAGATTGCCACAAACATAATTTTGCTTAACTTTAAAAATTCAAAAACTACATGAAATCAAGATTACTCGCAAGACCATAATTACAAACAGATTCACAAAAGCAAATTTGCCCATCACTATCAGCTATGAATTAATTAACTTTGCTTACAATCACTGCTCTTGGCAATGGCTGATGCTATAAGCCTCTGTAAGAATCCACATCAATGATACCATAGTTATAATCTTGTTTAATACTATCAATTTTTAAATGATGAATCAAACTCTTTTAAATACTAATGATCTATTAATTATGATAAAGTGCACACTGTAATCACTGAACCTACACAACATATCTTTTTCCTTGAAAGATCATTAGTAGTGTAGAAATGCACACTGCAATTAACCAGTGCAGGGCTCTGAACTAGCAAGAGGATTCCTGAACTATACCATAGAAGCGTTCTTTTTTTGCAGGGATTTTCAGATGTTGTTAATCATGTCAATGTGAATATAAATGGCTTGCATATTTATAAGCACAGATGTATGAAATATCGTTTAAAGTTTGTCTTTTACTAAAAAAGCACTTTTCAAATAGACTGAAAGCATCATCTTGTCATTGCTGAAAACCCTGTTCACAAATACTGAACTTATAAAATATACAGCAATTTTTTTTTTATTTTTTTTTTTGCTGACAACAGTTTCTTTCTTTTCTCAAAAGACTGTATTCTATCTCCCGTCTGCAAGTACATGTGCCCATAGTTGAGAATAAACTTAACACTCCTCTGCTGCCTCAATTCCTAAAAAAAAAGAATAATACTAAACCCTGGGGTCTGAAACTATAGTACGATTGTCAATGCTGTCTTTTCCTCCTCTGACTTTTTGGAACTCTGGAAGATTATTGATGGTATTGGTACATCCTTGGTCTAAGCACTATTACATCCCTTAGAACCAGGAAAGGATCAGTCCTTATCCTGTGCAGTCAGTACAAGAACAGAAGGATGAATCTCCTATCCATAAGAAGCAGAACCAGTCATTGTAAGACTGGAAACTTATACTTAAAGTGCATTTGTTCCTTTATTGAATGATCAGTCAGCAATAACAGGGTGAGCTATAGGGATGGTCGTAAATGCACATTCCACGGATTTTTTATTTCCAATTACCAATTTTTGAGGAGGCTTTTTTGTAATTTTTGCATTCCCTGGATGACCAAATCTTTCCAAGACTAGGAAGTATTGGACCAATCAGCAAATGCATAATTTTACCGCGGTAACGGAATACCATGGAAAGGTTAGGCCAATCACAAGACTCAGGAATACTTAGTAGTATCCGAGGATTGTGATTGGTCTAAAATTACAGCTGTATTCCAATTTTCACTGGAAAATTCTGCATTCTCTCATTGACCCAAATGCTCCCGAATTCTATGACTGGCCTAAAATTACCGAGATGTGGTAATGTGGTATTTTCAATTTCCATTCCGCAGAATGCGAATAAGCATCCCTAATGAACTTAGATGTGAGTTTTAACGAAGATGTTCACCCTTTCTAAACCAGCTCATAGTTCTGTTGAGTGTTCAAGATTCAGGGCCATATTCTATTGCTGAACTTGCTAGCGCTAAGCACTGGCGAGTTCTTAACTTAGGCGATGGGGGCATCGCCTAATCTAATTAAACTTTAGACCCCCCCAGGCGGAAAAGAACTCGCTTGGGCGAGTTCTTACCACGGAATCCAATTACCCATATCATGAGCGTTAGCTTAGACCAGCAAAAAGCAGGTCTAAACTAGCTAACGCACGTCGTCGCCGCAGCATCTGGGGGTCTCCTTTAATAAGGAGACCCCCAGAGCTCCCCGTCGGGTCGCCGCACAGTTTAGAAGCCCCCGCGCAGCTCTGCAAAGGCTCCCCGTCATACGTACTGCCGCCGATCACGCGCCGCCTCTCGCCACAAAATTACAGTGTATCTAACACTGTAATTACTGTCCGCATAGAAGGAGCCCGGGCAAAGCATCTTTGAATCTGCAGCCGGGCTCCCCATTGGTCTGCTGTCTGAACCAATAAAATGGCTCAGACAGCGGACCAATGGGGAGCCCGGCTGCAGATTCAAAGATGCTTTGCCCGGGCTCCTTCTATGCGGACAGTAATTACAGTGTTAGATACACTGTAATTATGTGACAGATTTTGCGGCGAGAGGCGGCGGGTGATCTGCGGCGGTACGTATAACAGGGAGCCTTTGCAGAGCTGCGCGGGTGCTTCTAAACTGTGCGGCGACCCGACGGGGAGCTCTGGGAGTCTCCTTATTAAAGGAGACCCCCAGATGCTGCGGCGGAAGATGTCGCGATGTTCGGCGGGCGAGTGTGCATGTGTGGGGAGTGAGGCCGTGGTGCTGATGGACAGCACCACAGCGTAAACCTCACTCCCCATCGCTCTGTAAAAGGGAGCATTGCTCAGGCTTTCGCCTGAGTAATGCTCCCTAACGATCGTCCATCGCGCGAAGGATATGGGCAATAGGATTTGCCGGTAATCCTCGCGCGATGGCAAGGTGATAAGTAGCTCGCATCTGCAAGCTACTTATCACCTTGAATAGGATATGGCCCACAGTGTCCAATATCTATTATCCAAAGTCCTAAGCTAAATGGAGCTATGGCATTGAAATTTTCGGTCTTCCACTTGCATTGCTATTGATATTTTTGGTCTACCACTTACATTACATCTCATCTTCAAGTGCCCAATGTAAAACTTTTGGATTCTCCCCTTTTTTCCACCTTTTTCCATGGCCAGTCACAGCAAGTCTTTCCTCACTCCCAAGTGCTATTTTGAATATTTAAAAAAATACTTCTGATCCCTCTTCTGGACTAAATAGGAGATGGACTAAATAATTTTAAGCACCCATTTCAGGGCTCTTACAACTTGTAGTCTGTGATCACCTGAGGAGGCAGCCCCCATGTATTTTGTGGAGGAAACAATATTTAAAATTCTTCCTCTGAAGAAATGTATTGACACGACACAGCTGTCAGACCAGTTTGCCACCCTGGCCGCTTAAGCCACTGGATCTGCCCAAACTGCAATATAGGGCTTTTAGGTAAGCTGTGCGAGCTGCAGAGATCTACAGCTCAGGTGGGAGATTATGTCCATAGGACAACTATTAGTCATGCACTGTACAAAGTTGGCCTTTATGTAAGACTGGCAAGAAGAAAGGCATTGTTAACAGAAAGCATAAGAAGTCCCGTTTGCAGTTTGCCACAAGCCATGTGGGGGACACAGCAACCATGTGGAAGAAGGTGCTCTATTCAGATGAGACCAAAATTGAACTTTTTGGCCAAATATGTGTGGTGGAAAACTAACACTGCACATCACTCTGAACACACCATCCCCACTGTCAAATATGGTGGTGGCAGCATCATGCTCTGGGGGTGCATCTCTTCAGCAGGGGCAGGAAAGCTGGTCAGAGTTGATGGGAAGATGGATGGAGCCAAATACAGGGCAAACTTGGAAGAAAACCTCTCGAAGACTGCAAAATACTTGAGACTGGGGCGAAGGTTCACCTTCCAGCAGGACATTGACCCTAAACATAAAGCCAGGGCAACAATGGAATGGTTTAAAACAAAACATATTTATGTGTTAGAATGGCCCAGTCAAAGTCCAGATCTAAATCCAATCGAGAATCTGTGGCAAGATCTGAAAACTGCTGTTCACAAACGCTGTCCATCTAATCTGACTGAGCTGGAGCTGTTTTGCAAAGAAGAATGGGCAAGGATTTCAGTCTCTAGATGTGCAAAGCTGGTAGAGACATATCCTAAAAGACTGGCAGCTGTAATTGCAGCAAAAGGTGGTTCTACAAAGTATTGACTCAGGGGGCCAAATAATTACGCACACCCCACTTTGCAGTCATTGATTTGTAAAAAATGTTTGGAATGATGTATGATTTTCGTTCCACTTCTCATATGTACACAACTTTGTATTGGTCTTTCACGTGGAATTCCAATAAAATTGCTACGTTTGTGGCAGTAATGTGACAAAATGTGGAAAACGTCAAGGTGGCCAAATACTTTTGCAACCCACTGTATGTATATATATATATATATACATACATACACACACACACACACAAATGACAGTCCCAGCAGGTCAAACAGCAATCAGATCAGAGCACACATAGTTCTTTCAAAAGTAATGCAATTAGCAATCAGCTGCTGATTGCATAGATATGGCTGATTGTAACAGGAAGACAATGTTTATACTGCAGGACAGCCATAATGAATGATCAATTTACTGCTGTCAGGGAGTCCTCTCACAAGTCACCAGAATCAGGACTTTTTCAATATTGTGTATTGTGTATAAATTCCTTTGTCCCTGGATAGGTCTGCAGAGGCTGTTTTGCATGCCCAGTGACAGGACGCTTGTCAGTGTGGCTGCACAAACAAAGGAGAGGAGGGAGCACTGACAGTCCTTCAGCCCTTCATGATAAATCAGACCACAGTCAGAGCAACAGCCCCAGTCTCACCCATCCTTATTCTGTTCCCATCCTTCCCTTTTATTTTGCCTCTTCCTCCCCTCACCAGCGTAGCTCAACCAATTATCATGAATGCACAACAACGGGGGGGGGGGGGGGAGTTGGAAGAGGAAGAAACATGTAGCTGATGCCAGGCTGTCTCTTCTGAGCATCGGTGTTGTAAAACTGATGCTCCACGGGAGACAGCAGTGGTGGCTGATGAGAATCCTCAAGTCCCAGCACCCAGGGACATTTGTACCCCTCTGCACCCCCCATTGCTACGCTCATCCACGCATACTGGTATCACAGCCCTTCACCCTCCTGTGATGCTGTCACACCACAGGCAGCAACCAATTCTTAATGCAAGCCCCACCATTGACCTCTAAGCGATCCTCCACCGGTATACAAATGATGGCTTCTTACCTTCCCCCTTGCTGTCCATGTTATAAGACAGCAGCTGCACTTAGTCAGACCTCCTCACTTCTGCACTTCATTAGCAGACAAATGGATAACTCTTACAATACCCTTTCTTAGGACCCCCTAATAACTGAAGAGCCCACCATAGTGTAAAAATGCTTCTTTAATTTAAAATGTAAAAATAGTGCACTCACATTTCAATGATTAAAAACAAGGCATATCAGACAGTGCAGATCCATCTTGTGCTGATTGCTCCTGTCCTGAAGCTCCTCCCTATGTGTTTCATACAGATGTACTCATCAGGGGCTCAATAATGATGATTGACCACCTCAGCCAAGGATCGGTGGTTTATCTAGGATGTGTATAGCAGCCTCAACCCTCCCCGATGTGTTGGCTAGAGATCAGTCTTGCTGGATCATCTCATCCAAATGCTGCCTGACATTGTTGTTCACCCTCTGTACCCCTCTCGCTCTATCATGCACTGCTGTCATCCCTCTGCCCTCTCCATAGTATCAGAATGCATCACTAGCCTAAAGGCTAGTGACCCGGCTGTACAGCATCGGGCCTTGAACTGTCATCTGAGAGATCGTTTCCTCCTCCATGCCAGGTGACAGTAATTGCATGTGTGTATTTAACCTAAGATTTAAGATCGATTGAGAAAGCTTTTATTTTTAATAGATTTTAGTTGGATTCAATTTTTTCTGCTTTAATCTACAAAACATATTGGGTAATATATACTAGGCTGTACTCATAGTGCTAAATTCTAAGTTTTATAAAATAAATGTGCAATACAATAAAAAAGGAAATTAGTTTAATCACATTGGAAGATACACAGTGCAGATAATGATAGCTTCCAAGACTACATGTATTAATTTATAGTATTTGTATGTTACCTTGGTATCTGTATAAAAGAGAAAGAGGAAACAAACACAAAATCAACTTTGCATCGGAATATATTGGCCTTCATGTCGGAATGGATTTCTAAAAGGAAATTGTTCTCGTTGCAGCCAGTTAGATATTTTACTTTAATTTCAAACTCTGTTAATAAAGATGAAAGGTATAAGGTTAATGGTTGCTAGGAGCAATAATAGCACTTTAATTCAGAGCAGTTCTCATATATGAGGCCTCTTGTGATATTAACCTTTTTCACATGCTAAAATTAGATTGACTCTAATAATAAAGAAGACAGACAGCAGATGCAGACACGAGCGTGCGGGTGTGTGTGCCCGAACATACACACACTCACTCACACACACTCACACACAGGTGCTGAAATTGTTTTGGTGAACCGAAAGATGAGATACAGAAAACATACATATTATTAAAACTGCTTCAAGCACTTATAGTGGAGAGGCACTCTGCTCTGTTGATTACACATCAAAAAGAGATGTATAATTTTATTCCTTTCTTTCTGTTGTGAAAGAATACTTGGGGAATAAAAACTAAGTCAATCATGCAGATGCCCTTTATTTTTGGTTATAATAGAAAAAAATATTATGTCTTGAAGCTCTATCTTTGACAATATTTATTCAAACTACAACCTTTTTTTTCTGATTGTAAAACAAAGAGAAACCTTTATATACACAGCAACTAGATGATAATGTCAGGATTTCTATTTGAAATTTGCAAAAAGTATTCTGACTGAAGAAAAATAAATTCATCCAAAGATTGTTCCTTATTCAATCCATACCTTTCCAGACACATGCTCAATTCATGACCATATTGTTTTATTAACACCTTGTTTTGACTGGTGTAAAGCTTGATGCTGCCAAAACATAAATATACACTATATTACCAAAAGTATTGGGACCTGCATTCAAATCAATGATTTCAGGTGTTAAAAACAAGCAGCAAAGCATGCAGGCTACTTCTACAAACATTTGTAACATTTGTAAAAGAATGGGCCACTCTCAGGCATTCATGACATTTCCTTACTACTAAATATTCCACAGCTAACGGTTGTTGTTAATATAACAAAGTGATATGGAATAACAGCAACTCAACCAAAGAGTGGAAGGCCACATAGAATTACAGAGTGGGATCAGTACATACTGATGCACACATTGTCATACTAATGCACACACAAGCCAAAGAATTTTTGCAGAGCCAGAGTCAATAACTACAGATCTCTAAACGTCATATGGCCTTCAAAGTAGCTCAAGATCAGTGCTTAGAAAACTTAATGGAATGGGTTTTCATGCTGAACAGCTGCATCCATGCCCTACTTTAGCAACATTTGAAATGCAAACCTTTAGGTCAATGATGCAAAACACACTACCATTGGACTCTAGAACGGTTGAGAAATGGTTTCTGCAGAAATGAATAGTTTCCCTGTCTGACATAATCCAATAGATGATCCTGGTTTTGTTGGATGCTAGAAGAATTGTACTTGCTTGATTACATTGTATAATGTAAAGTCTGGTGGAAGGGGGATTATGGTGGGGGGCGGGGGTTTAAGGGCTGGGCTTAGCCCCTTAGTTGCACTGAAAGGTATGCCAAATGCTTGAAGATACAAAGATTGTTTGGACAATTTTATGCTCTCAACTTTATGGGTTGGAGAGGGCCTCTACCCACATGATTGTGAACCAGTACACAAAGCAAGGTCCATAAAGAATTATCTGGCCTTCACGGATCCCTGAACTGAACTGGCAAAGCACCTTTGAAATGAATGAAGGTGGAGATTGCATGCTAGGCCTTCTCCTACAACATTTATGCCTCACAATTTGTGAGTCACAAATAGTCTTCTGGAAGAATGGTCAAACATGCCTATAAAACATGTATGGCCTCCCTGATGGTGTGGATGAGCCTGATTCATCCAGGGAAAAATAGCTGAAAATTGTATAAATGAGTCACGCTCATCCAGCAGTTCTAAGGCAGTGTTCCATTTTGTTTTTTAATGCATTTTTTTCATTAAAATTCATGTTTCTATGCAAAATTTTGGAAACCAGAATGTAAAAATTTGCAAACAAATGCAAATGTTAATGCAGAAAAATGCATGCAAAAAAACTGCACATTTTCTGCCCTAAAGGTTCTCAAGAATTGATGCTGTTGTAGTTGAAAAGGGTAGGCCAACTCCACATCAAAGCTTATTAATTAAGAATAGAATGTCATTAAAGTTAATGTATGTGTAAGGACAGGCATCCCAATACTTTTGGCAATAAAGTGTATATTGAGAAATTGCAGCAGGTATGCCAAGCACATTGGGCCCGATCCAATTCACCTTTTCTACTAAGTTTTCTCCTAGGTGACATTTTTACATTATAAAATACATTTCCTTTTCAGTCACCAGCAAGCAAGAAAATACTCAGAATAATTTTGACAGTACATTTTCACAGACTTTTTGATTCTTTTTTTTCAATTGCAGAGTGCAAACGTTATTTAAACAGAAGATGAAAAATTATGTCCTAGAAGAAAACTTTGGAGAAAAAGTAATTTGGATTTACTTTATTGTCTTTTTGTTCAACCCATTTAAGATAATTAAATTCCAAAAAATAGAATATATGATATTCTAAGTATTGTCTAAACACTGGTATATTTCCCCTTACCGTAAAAGTAGACTTCTTATAGATATTAATGGGCCCTTATTCAATTAACTGTTCAACTAAGTTTTCTTCTAGGAGATACATTTTCATCTCTTCTTATAAAAATATATAGGTGGAAATATACAGTCAAAATTATTCTGAACATTTTCTTACTTGCTGGTTGACTAAAAAGCATTTTATTGATAAGGTGTGAAAATATCACCTAGGAGAAAAAAGGAATTATATATATATGCATAGGGGGCTTTATGTCATAATTCAGTCACTGACAATTGGGGCTGATGTAGAAAGAACCCTAAAGTAGAAATAAGCCCCATTTAAATAATAATTGGTTTTAGGGAAAAGTGTTTACACATATTACTTATATTAATGAATCTCCACCCAACTATATTTTTATTCTGTGAGAACAACTAGGCTGACTTGGTTCAGAGATTTAAAATTGAAGCCTAAAAATCTATTTAAAAACTTTAACAAACACACAGCCCTCCATTGTGACTAAAGAGTAGATAGTGCATAGGTGTTCCCTATGAGCCTTGACTCAAGGACTCAAAATATTGAAAGGATCTTTCTTGTAGACACAGGCTATGTTTCTATACTACATCCTGGACAGACATGTACTTGGTATATAGGATTTTAGGTGGAATCACGTCCAATTCACAGGCTTGTGACTCAGCATTTTCTATTTTATACATCATGACTATTTATTGAAAATTACAGTCATAACTATTATTATTACTATATAAATTCAATTATTTTATTATCATCATACATTTGATAAGTTAATTCAAAGTTCAGATAAGCTGTAATATGTAGTGAAGTAACAACAGCTTTCCATCGAGAACAGCTGGTGCTAAAAGTTCCAATTACAATATTGCTTGTACAAACTTTCCATTTCTGTGTAATTCGAGAGACTATTTTAGGTATTTATTTAAAGTCTATTCACTCAGATCACCTTTCTGCTAATTAGATTTGGTGAGATTGCAAAAATAATATATTGATGGACACCTTAAGAATAACATTGGCCGTGTAAATTAATCATGTTCAATTAAACACGATTGCACATTTAAGTAATCATAGCATAATTTTGAGAAAAGATTGAATAAATGCATTTTTTTTGTCCAATGCAATCCAATTACTAAACAGGAAAGCCCAAACATTTTGAACCAATGTAACAGAGTGTTAGGTAATTTTTTTCTGTCAGTTTTTAATTTGATCTTTTTAATCAGTTCTATAATCTATAATCGTTAAATCTGTCTGTGCTTGGCTAGTATATCTGTTTTGCAGTATTAATCTTCTACTAATGAATTTCAGCTCACTACATTAAGAGGACTGCCCTATAGTACTAATTACCGGTAATGCACCTTTGCTACCCACCTTTCTGTTCTGATATAGTTTGTCATAGGAGAACTGCAGATAGACACAGGGAATAGAGGTGAATAGAGCCTTTTACTACACTGTATGAACCCTTCTTGCACTGGCTTAAAGTGAACCGAGCACAATTTTTAGCACCCAGATCATCTCAATAGCACATTAAATATGCTTGCCAACAATGTGACTCATTGATAAAAAAACTATTTTATCTCTTCTTTTTACATTTAAAAGTTTAGCAGAGGCAATTATTACCTTACTTCCACGGCCTGTCCGGCTGCAGAATTTTCAGGCTTAAAGGAAGGATGTAATTGTTTTATTGCACACATTAGCAGAGAGCAAACAAAAGCTCGGGGGGGGGGGGGGGGGGTAGATAAAACACTATGCTTACAGAAACTACAGATGCTATCTTTACTTCTTCTGCTGGATACATAATGGGCAGCTAGAATGGAAGTGGGGAACATGGCAGCTCCTATAGCTATTAGACACCAGTTAAAAATAAGTGGTGCTGATTCTCTTTAACTTCCAGTCTCCGAATCTTTCAACTTTCCTTTCCCTGTAACATTTTTCACAACATAGCCAAGGTAAAAGCTGTCCTGGCCTTAGGAAATTTTGGCTAGTAAAATGCCGGAAGTACTACAGAAAGGCAGGCGTTTTCATTTAACAAGTGACGAGGCAGGGTAAAGAGAAGAGTTATAGGAGTGGCTTTTAGATAATTGCATTCATAACTTAAAGGTTGCAGGTGGTTTGACTGAAGACATTTTTATGCATATACCATCAGTTTAATTTACCTGTTAGCTTTTACTTTTAATAATGGCTAATACAATGATTTCTGTCTGTGTCCACAATTTAATTGTGTCATGAAAGTGCCAAACCATCTGATATTTTAATTAAAGAAAGGCTTTAAATATATATATGCTTTAATTTAAATCTTTGATTATTAGATCTAGTCTACCTGAAAGCATATTAATAAAATTAATTTTTGAAAGAAAGGAAAAAAATGTCTTTAAATGCACTTTTATTTTTTAATGCCTTTCTTCTAAAAGTTTCCCAAAGTGCTTGAGAATGGAAATCACTTAGATATGCAGAAAACTCTGCTGTGCCACTTCGGTAAACATTATTTGCATTTATTTCTGATAACTAGAGATGGTCAATTACAGCTGCATAAGTTTTCCTCAATAAGAATTTATGTGTACATAGTAAAAAAAAAAAGCTGAGTAATAAGGATACCAGATGAAGCCACTAGTGGAAAATAAGCAATACTGATGATATTTTACTAATGCAATAAAACATCTACTTCTCATACTAACCCTCCACCTACCAACTTGTTCCCTCTAGCTAGCTCCTATAACTAGCCCCTCCTGTTTCAGGAAAGTATATAAGAGACCTTGCAACAAATACATATGAAGAGGAAGCTGTTTGATACACTCTTAGTGATGGACAGAAGTTAGTGATTCTAAAGAAATGAAAAAGCAGAGATGTGAACCACTTTCATTCACTGTTAACAACAATAACAATAACAATAATATTTATATAGCGCTTTTCTCCCTGGGGACTCAAAGCGCTGTGACCCTGCATTATGCAGTCTCAAAGGCTCGGGAAAAGAGGTGAGTTTTTAGCCTTTTTTTAAAGCTGTCCAGAGAAGGAGCCTCTCGTACTGATTGTGGAAGTGAGTTCCATAGAGTAGGGGCTGCGTAGGAAAAGGCCCAAGCACCAAATGTTAAGTGTATCCTGGGAATAACCAGCTTCATCTTGTTGGCAGAGCGGAGGGTGCGTGAAGTGGCATAAAGTTCCAATAGATCCGCTATGTATTTGGGTCCCATGTGGTGTAGAGCCTTGAATGTCAGCAGGCAGATCTTAAAATTGATTCTCCATTTTACTGGCAACCAGTGAAGAGTTTGCAGTACTGGGGTGATGTGTGAGCTGCGGGGGGCATTGGCTAGGAGTCTGGCTGCAGCATTCTGTACTAGCTGTAAGGGGCGCAGAGCCTTATCTGTAGATCCGATGAACAGGGCGTTGCAGTAGTCTAGGCGGGAGGATACAAATGCGTGAACCAGGGCAGGTAGGTCTTCAGCTGGGATAAGGTGTCTGATTTTCGCTATATTTCTTAGATGGAAGAAGGAAGACTTGACGACAGCTGATACTTGCTGTCTGAGTTTTAGATTTCCATCCAGGATCACCCCAAGGTTTCGCACAGAGTCTTTATACTGTACAGTATCTCCCCCAATTGCTAGTTTGAGGTGGTGAGCGTTTTGAACTTTATCCATCATGTGTGGACCACCTACCACCAACACCTCTGTTTTGTCAGAGTTCAGCCTCAGCCAGCTGGTGTTCATCCAATTTTGTAAATCCACTAGACACGCATTTATGGATGCTGATGGGTCTTGGGTGCCAGGCTTGAAGGACAGATACAGTTGTGTGTCATCTGCATAACAATGGTATCCTAGGCCATAGTTCTGGATTATTTTGCCCAGTGGGAGCATATAGGCTGCAAAGAGTAATGGTGATAGTACAGAACCCTGTGGAACTCCATAGGCAAGTGGCACTGGATTAGAGTAGTG